>NC_133424.1:3595000-3925000 GCF_049350105.2 Macaca mulatta
GTTCTTGTCCCGCATCCAGGAAGAATGAGGTACGCAGACAAGTAAAGGGCGAAGGAGAGTTCTCGTTACGGTGAGAGCAGCTCAGAGGAGTGGGCAGCTGCCCCCTGTAGGCAGGTCGTCTGGTCGAGTGTTCAGCTCTCAGCTGAGAGGAGGCCCTGGAGAGGGGGGTTCCTCTCTGCAGGCAAGTCATTCGGACGTCTCTGCAGGTCTCTGAAGCTCTCAGCAGAGACGGTGGCTCCTCTCTGCCGGCAGATCATCTCCGCAGCTTTCAGTGGAGAGGGTACGCCTCTCTGCAGCTGGTCGTCCCGTCCCATCCTCTCATCTCTCTGCCTTCTTTGTCTCTGGCCGTCCTCTGCCCTGCTGAGGCTGATCCAGGGCTTTTCTGGACCTCAGAGGGGAGGAAGTGTGTGCTGACTGGTCCATGGGCGGCCATGGGTGGGACCAAAGAGGCACCATAGGCCGGGCGCGGTGGCTCAAGCCTGTAATCCCAGCACTTTGGGAGGCCGAGACGGGCGGATCACAAGGTCAGGAGATCGAGACCATCCTGGCGAACACGGTGAAACCCCGTCTCTACTAAAAATACATAAAAAACTAGCCGGGCGAGGTGGCGGGCGCCTGTAGTCCCAGCTACTCGGGAGGCTGAGGCAGGAGAATGGCGTGAACCCGGGAGGCGGAGCTTGCAGTGAGCTGAGATCCGGCCACTGCACTCCAGCCTGGGTGACAGAGCGAGACTGTCAAAAAAAAAAAAAAAAAAAAAAGAAAGAAAGAAAGAAAGAGGCACTATAAGTCCCAAATCTGGTCCGTAGGACTGGCAGCTTGGCCCGGAGTCTTCAGGCCCTCCCTGGCCTGAAGGCGGGGCCTTACTGGGGACCCGCCCCCTTCCGCCCAAGAATTAATCTGCCTCCTGCTGCCATTCATGGCCCCGGGGCTTGGCCCCAACCCCCACTCTGAGAGAGGCCAGGCAGTGGGAGCAGGTACCCCCTGAACCTGCAGGGACTGGGAGGTCCTTCCTGAGACACCTGAGGGTGCAGGCTGCAGAGATGCCTGGGTCCGGCGCCTGGGAGGGCAGCCACGGCTGCACCCGGGAGCTCCTGCCTCACCAACGTGGACGAGGCAGGGGTCTCACTTGTCTCCAGCTCCTGTCTGCTTCCTGGAGCGGGAGGCCCAGCTCTGCAGCTACGGGTCTGGCAGCTGCAGCTGCACCCAGGTGGGCAGATCCCGCCTCTTCTCAGGTCCCCCAAGAGCACAGGAAGGCGCAGGAGGGCGGGGCTCCCACCAGCTCCATGGGGTGTGCAGCTCCAGTGGCACCTCCCTGCCGCTGCTAACGAGATGGCATCAGCCACTGCCATGAACAGGTGGGATCCAGCACCTTCCCTTGGAGACCGGACAGTGCTGCCCAGCAAGGCATCCTCCTCTTTACTTGAAAGAATATTTTTGTAATTGCGATAAAACACATGAAATATATGTGAACTTCACCATCTTAACCATTTTGAAGTGCACAGCTCAGTAGCATTAAACACATTCATGCGGTTTTACAACCATCACCACCGTCCTCTCTAGAACTTTTTCCTCTTCCCAAACTAAAACTCTGTCCCCAATGAGATACTCACTCCCCATCCCCCTTCCCAGCCTCTGGCACCTGCCATCCTACTTTCTGTCTCTCTGAATCTCATGACTCTAGGGACCTCCTAGGAGTGGAACCACACAGGCTTTGTCCTTCTGTGTCTGGCTTCTTTCACTGAGCATGACCTGATTGCCGTTTTGTTTTGTTTTGTTTTATTTTATTTTATTTATTTATTTTTTGAGACGGAGTCTCGCTCTGTCGCCCAGGCTGGAGTGCAGTGGTGTCATCTCTGCTCACTGCAAGCTCCGCCTCCTGGGTTCACGCCATTCTCCAGCCTCAGCCTCCCGAGTAGCTGGGACTACAAGCGCCCGCCACCTCGCCCGGCTAGTTTTTTGTATTTTTAGTAGAGATGGGATTTCACCATGTTAGCCAGGATGGTCTCGATCTCCTGACCTCGTGATCTGCCCGCCTCGGTCTCCCAAAGTGCTGGGACTACAGATGTGAGCCACCATGCCTGGCCTGCGGTTTTATTTTTTTGAAACAGGGTCTTGCTCTATTGCCCAGGTTAGAGTGCAGTGGTGCGATCTTGGCTCACTGCAACCTCCACCTCCCAAGCTCAAGCTGTTCTTGTGCCTCAGCCTCCCAAGTAGCTGGGATTACAGGTATGTGCCACCATACCCAGTCAATTTTTGTATTATTTGTAGAGACGGAGTTTCACCATGTTGGCCCAGGCTGGCCGTGAACTCCTGGGTTCAGGTGACCCACCCACCTTGGCCTCCCAAAGTGCTGGGATTACAGGTGTGAGCCACCACTCCCGCCCTCTGCAGTTTTATTTATTTATTCATTTTTGAGATGGAGTTTCACTCTGTTGCCCAAGCTGAAGTGAGATCCTGCCTCCTGGGTTCAAGTGATTCTCCTGCCTCAGCCTCCCAAGTAGCTGAGATTACAGTACTCGCCACCATGCCCGGCTAATTTTTGTATTTTTAGTAGAGACAGGGTTTCACCATGTTGTCCAGGCTGGTCTTTTTTTTTTTTTTTTTTGAGACAGAGTCTCGCTCTGTTGCCCAGGCTGGAGTGCAGTGGTGCGATCTCAGCTCACTGTAAGCTCCGCCTCCCGGGTTTACGCCATTCTCCTGCCTCCGCCTCCCGAGTAGTGGGGACTACAGGCGCCTGCTGCTACCACGCCCGGCTAATTTTTTGTATTTTTAGTAAAGACAGGGTTTCACCGTGTTATCCAGGATGGTCTCGATCTCCTGACCTTGTGATCCACCCTCCTTGGCCTCCCAAAGTGCTGGGATTACAGGCGTGAGCCACCACGCGCGGCCCAAGCTGGTCTTGAACTCTTGGCCTCAAAGGCCAAAGTGCTGGGATTACAGGCACATCCTGGAGTGGGATTTTTTAAAGTTTTAAAAATTTTTTTGTAGAAACTGGGAGTCACTATGTTGCCCAGTCTGGTCTCGAACTCCTGGGCTCGAGCAGTCTTCCCAGCTTGGCCTCCCAAAGTTCTGGGATTACCAGTGTGAGCAAAGTCGGAAGGGTTTTTTTTTTTTTCCCCAGGATGCAACTGAAGAGAGAGAGGTGAAGGCATAAGATGGGTGTGGACTGAATCAAGTCCATACAGGGCCCTTAAGGCTGGGGTCAAAAGATCGGGGTGCCTCCTGTATGCATATGGTTCACGTGCTAGAAGTGGTTTTACATCCTTTCTTTTCTTTTTCTTTTTTTTGATGGAGTTTCGCTCTTGTTGCCCAGGCTGGAGTGCAGTGGTGCAGTCTCAGCTCACTGCAACCTCCACCTCCTGGGTTCAAGGATTCTCCTGCATCAGCCTCCTGAGTAGCTGGAATTACAGGCACCGGCCACCACTCTTGACTGATTTTGTTTTTTTTTGTTTTTTTTTGTTTTTTTTTGAGACGGAGTCATGCTCTGTCGCCCAGGCTGGAGTGCAGTGGCTGGATCTCAGCTCACTGCAAGCTCCGCCTCCCGGGTTCACGCCATTCTCCTGCCTCAGCCTCCCGAGTAGCTGAGACTACAGGTGCCCACCACCTCGCCCGGCTAGTTTTTTGTATTTTTTAGTACAGACGGGGTTTCACCGTGTTCGCCAGGATGGTCTCGATCTCCTGACCTCGTGATCCGCCCGTCTCGGCCTCCCAAAGTGCTGGGATTACAGGCTTGAGCCACCGCGCCCGGCCTGAATTTTTTTTTTTGAGACGGAGTCTCGCTCTGTCGCCCAGGCTGGAGTGCAGTGGCATGATCTCAGCTCACTGCAAGCTCCGCCTCCCGGGTTCACGCCATTCTCCTGCCTCAGCCTCCGAGTAGCTGGGGCTACAGGTGCGCACCACCACACCCGGCTAATTTTTTGTATTTTTAGTAGAGATGGGGTTTCACCGTGTTAGCCAGGATGGTCTCAATCTCCTGACCTCGTGATCCGCCCACCTCGGCCTCCCAAAGTGCTGGGATTACAGGCATGAGCCACCGTGCCCAGCCTGATTTTGTATTTTCAGTAGAGATGGGGTTTCTCCGTATTGGTCAGGCTGGTCTCGAACTCCTGACCTCAGTTGATCCACCCGCCTCAGCCTCCCAAAGTGCGGGGATTACAGGCATGAGTCACAGTGCCCAGACAACTTTTACATCTTTTTTTTTTTTTTTTTTTTTTTTTTTTGAGACGGAGTCTCGCTCTGTCGCCCAGGCTGGAGTGCAGTGGCCGGATCTCAGCTCACTGCAAGCTCTGCCTCTCGGGTTTCCGCCATTCTCCTGCCTCAGCCTCCTGAGTAGCTGGGACTACAGGCACCCGCCACCTCGCTCGCCTAGTTTTTTTTTTGTACTTTTTAGTAGAGACGGGGTTTCACCGTGTTCGACAGGATGGTCTCGATCTCCTGACCTCGTGATCCACCCGTCTCGGCCTCCCAAAGTGCTGGGATTACAGGCTTGAGCCACCGCGCCCGGCCAACTTTTACATCTTATAGCAGATACCAGCTTAGGTGCCGTTTTATACCATGGATTACCTGGATAGCCATTCAGGCCCTAAACACTCAGCCCCTTCATATGCTGAAACAACAAAGCTTTCACCATATTTCAGTGGGTCAGGGTTGTAGCAGATTCCTCTTCTTACATCGTCCGTGCCTTGTAACGTGTAACTGTGAGTCATGGAAGCAAAGAAAACTAACCTCTAATAATTGTGAGTTTTGAGTAAGGTCCTGTTCCATCCTGCGTGTTGTTGGGTATTGCTTCTAGGTCTTCTGACTATAGCAATAGCAAATGCTGTGACTGATACTAACTAGTTAGTCCTCACGACAACACGCTTTGGATAAAATGCTTCTTTCCATTGAACAGATGAGGAGGCTGTGTCCCGGATAGGTCAGATATATACCTGCAGTCCGGTAACCCGCGAGTGGCATGCCCCTGACATCCATGCATTTTCAGAACCAGCAGGGGGAGATTCTTGCGTGGGAATGTCAGACTCAGAGATCCAGAGGTTAGAATCACCAGTTCAATAAGAAATGGGCAAAGTGTTTCATCCAGACCTGTGTCCTGGTCATCATTGCTGTGTCGATGGTGGGCCTAGGGTCTATATATCCCTCTGATTTGAAGCCAACGACAAGCACCCACAAGGCAGCTAGTAGACACTGACTTCTGACCTTTGCACCTTGACCTTTCTCAACTTCCCTGGTGCCACCAACCTCACCCCTCCTCCCATGAACGTGGGTGGCGATGGACCCATCTTGAGCAGAACCGCTGTGATATTCTAGGAATTAGTAACCTTTGAGGACGTGTCCGTGGACTTCTCCCAGGAGGAATGGGAGTTGCTGGAGCCTGCTCAGAAGAACCTGTACAGAGAGGTGATGCTGGAGAACTATAGGAACGTGGTCTCCCTGGGTAAGGCAAGCATCATTCATTCCTGTGTTCATTGATTCACATTTATGTTTGTTTGTTTGTTTGTTTGTTTGTTTGTTTGTTTGTTTTGAGATGGAATCTCACTCGCCCAGGCTGGAGTGCAGTGACCGGATCTCAGCTCACTGCAAGCTCCGCCTCCCGGGTTCACGCCATTCTCCTGCCTCAGCCTCCCGAGTAGCTGGGACTACAGGCGCCCGCCACCATGCCTGGCTAGTTTTTTGTATTTTTTTAGTAGAGACGGGGTTTCATCGTGTTAGCCAGGATGGTCTCGATCTCCTGACTTCATGATCTGCCCGTCTCGGCCTCCCAAAGTACTGGGATGACAGGCTTGAGCCACCGCGCCCGGCCCACATTTATCTGGTGTATTAGTCTGTTCTCACACTGCTAATAAGGACATACCCAAGACTGGGTAATTTGTAAAGGAAAGGGGGTTTAATGGACTCAGTTCCACATGGCCGGGGAGGGCTTACAATCATGGTGGAAGGCGAATGAGGAGCAAAGTCACATCTGACATGGCCAGTAGGCAAGAGAGCTTGTGCAGGGAAACTCCCATTTGTAAAATCGTCAGGTCTTGTGAGACGTATCCATTAGCACGAGAACAGTATGGGGAAAACCACCCCTGCCATGATTCAGTTATCTCCCCCTGGCTCTGCCCCTGACGTGGGGATTTTTTTTTTTTTGAGATGGAGTCTCGCTCTGTGGCCCAGGCTGGGGTGCAGTGGCCGGATCTCAGCTCACTGCAAGCTCCGCCTCCCGGGTTCACGCCATTCTCCTGTCTCAGCCTCCCAAGTAGCTGGGACTACAGGCGCCCACCACCGCGCCCGGCTAGTTTTTTGTATTTTTTAGTAGAGACGGGGTTTCACAGTGTTAGCCAGGATGGTCTTGATCTCCTGACCTCGTGATCCGCCCGTCTCGGCCTCCCAAAGTGCTGGGATTACAGGCATGATCCACCGCGCCCGGCCAACGTGGGGATTCTTACAATTCAAGGTGAGATTTGGATGGCGACACAGCCAAACCATCTCATCTAGTGTCTACTGTGTGTCAGGCACCATGCTGGGAATGGGGGATTCATCGGTAAATAAGACAAACGTGGGTCCTGGTTTTGCGGCTTTCGTGGTCTGGTTTCTCTGAGAACAGATGACCTTCCTTGTTCAGTACGTGATAGCTGGAGCTGCAGTGGAATTGCATGTCTCAGCTCAGGCCTAGATAACTTCTCTGATTCCCCCTGGGAACAAAGTCAGAGTGTCTTAGTCGGTTTCACGCTGCTGTAAAGAATACCACGCCCTCGGCTGGGCGTGGTGGCTCACGCCTGTAATCCCAGCACTTAGAGATCACAAGGGTGGATCACGTGAGGTCAGGAGTTCAAGACCAGCCTGGCCAACGTGGTGAAACCCCGTGTCTATTAAAAATAGAAAAAAAATCAGGCGGGCGTGGTGTTGGGCACCAGTAACCCCGGCGACTCAGGAAGCTGAGGCAGGAGACTTGCTTGAACATGGGAGGCGGAGGTTGCAGTGAGCCGAGATCGCACCACCGCACTCCAGCCTGGGCGACAGAGCGAGACTCCGTCTCAAAAAAAAAAAAAAGAAAAAAAAAGAAAAGGAAAAGAGGTTTAATGGAGTCACAGTTCCATTAAAAAAAAAAGATGGCCGGGCGCGGTGGCTCAAGCCTGTAATCCCAGCACTTTGGGAGGCCGAGACGGGCGGATCACGAGGTCAGGAGATCGAGACCATCCTGGCTAATATGGTGAAACCCCGTCTCTACTAAAATTACAAAAAAAACTAGCCGGGCGAGGTGGCGGGCGCCGGTAGTCCCAGCTACTCGGGAGGCTGAGGCAGGAGAATGGCGTAAACCCGGGAGGCGGAGCTTGCAGTGAGCTGAGATCCGGCCACTGCACTCCAGCCTGGGCGACAAAGCGAGACTCCGTCTCAAAAAAAAAAAAAAAGAAAAGGAAAAGAGGTTTAATGGAGTCACAGTTCCCCATGGCTTGGGAGGCCTCAGGAAACTTACAATCATGGCAGAAGGGGAAGCAGGCACCTTCTTCAAAAGGCAGCAAGAGAGAGAAGAGAGCAGGGGAAAGCTTATAAAACCATCAGATCTCATGAGAGCTCACTATCACGAGAACAGCATGGCGGAACCGACCCCATGATCTCATCACCTCCCATCAGGTACCTCCCTTGACACGTGGAGATTACAATTTGAGATGAGATTTGGGTCGGGAGACAGCCCAGCCATATCACAGAGCATTTGTACTCTTTTTTTTTTTTTTTTTTTTTTTTTTTTTTTGAGACGGAGTCTCACGCTGCTGCCCAGGCTGGAGTGCAGTGGCGCTATCTCGGCTCACTGCAAGCTCCGCCTCCTGGGTTCACGCCATTCTCCTGCCTCAGCCTCCTGAGTAGCTAGGACTACAGGCGCCCGCCACCGCGCCCGGCTAATTTTTTGTATTTTTAGTAGAGACGGGGTTTCACTGTGGTCTCGATCTCCTGACCTTGTGATCCGCCCGCCTCGGCCTCCCAAAGTGCTGGGATTACAGGCTTGAGCCACCGCGCCCGGCCTTGTACTCTTAATTTAAAAAAAAAATGTTTTTACTGTGATAAAAAATACAGACTGGGCATAGTGGTTCACATCTGTAATCCCAGCACTTTGGGAGGCTGAGGTGGTTGGATCACGTGAGGCCAGGAGTTCGAGACCAGCCTGACCAACATGGCAAAACCCCATCTCTACTAAAAACACAAAAATTAACTGGGCATGGTGGTAGGCGCCTGTAATCCCAGCTACTTAGGAGGCCGAGGCATGAGAATCGCTTGAACCCGAGAGGCAGAGGTTGCAGTGAACCAAGATTGTACCACTGGACTCTAGCCTGGGCAACAGAGTGAGACTCTGTCTCAAAAAATATATATACAGCGGTGGCTCATGCCTGTAATCCCAGCTCTCTAGGAGGCCGAGGCAGGTGGATCACCTGAGAGATCAGCTTGACCAACATGGAGAAACCCTGTCTCTATTAAAAATACAAAATTAGCCGGGCGTGATGGCACATGCCTGTAATCCCAGCTACTCAGGAGGCTGAGGCAAGAGAATCGCTTGAACCCAGGAGGTGGAGGTTGCGGTGAGCTGAGATTGTGCCATTGCACTCCAGCCTGGGCAACAAGAGCAAAACTCCCTGTCAAAGAAAAAAAAAAAAAATTATATATACATATATATATGCACAGACATATCTATCTATAGATCTCTATATAAACATAAAGTGCTTTTTTCACCCTTTTTAAGTATGCAGTTCAGTGGCATTAAATGCATTCAGCATGTGCTACAGCCAACACAACCGTCCACTTCCAGAACTTTTTTATTCTCAACCAAAACTCTATACCCATAAAATTCTCCCTCCCCAGCCCCTCCTTCAGCCCCTGGTAACCATGAGTCACTCTCCATCTCTGTGGATTTGCCTACCCCAGACTTTTCCTATAAACGGAATCAGATAATATGTGGCCTTTTGGCCGGGCGCGGTGGCTCAAGCCTGTCATCCCAGCACCTTGGGAGGCCGAGACGGGCGGATCACGAGGTCAGGAGATTGAGACCATCCTGGCTAACACGGTGAAACCCCATCTCTACTAAAAAATACAAAAAACTAGCCGGGCGAGGTGGCGGGCGCCTGTAGTCCCAGCTACTCAGGAGGCTGAGGCAGGAGAATGGCGTGAACCCGAGAGGCGGAGCTTGCAGTGAGCTGAGATCAGGCCACTGCACTCCAGCCTGGGCAACAGAGCAAGACTCCGTCTCAAAAAAAAAAAAAAAAAAATGCCTTTTGTGTCTGGCTGAGTTCACTGGGTGTGATGTTTTCAGGGTTCATTTATGTTGTAGCCCGTGTCAGTGCTTTATTCATAGATGAAAAAGATGATTCCATTGTGTATATTCAACACGCTTTGTCCGTCCATTCACCAGTTGATGGACCTTGGGTTTCCACCTTTCCACTGTTGTGAATCCTGTTGCTGTGAGGATTGGCAAACAAGTATCTGTCAGTCACTGTTTTCAGTGCTTTGGGTCGATGCTCGGAGTAGAATTGCCGGATCATGCGGTAATTCTATGTTTAGAGTTTAACTTTTTGAGGAACTGCCATACTGGCTTTTGTTTTGTTTTGTTTTGAGATAGAATCTCGCTTTGTCACCCAGGCTGGAGTGCAGTGGCACTTTCTCAGCTCACTGCAACCTCTGCCTCTGCAGTTCAAGTGATTCTCATGCCTCAGCTTCCCAAGTGTAGCTGGAATTACAGGTGTGCACCATCACACTTGTTTTTGTTTTTTTTTTTTTTTTTTTTTTTATGAGACAGAGTTTCGCTCTTGTTGCCCAGGCTGGAGTGCAGTGGTGCAATCTCGGCTCACCACAACCTCTGCCTCCCAGGTTCAGGCGATTCTCCTGCCTCAGCCTCCCCAGTAGCTGAGATTACAGGCATGCACCACCACACCTGGCTACTGTTTTTGTATTTTTAATAGAGATGGATTTTTGCCATATTGGCCAGGCTGCTGTTGAACTCATGACCTCAAGTGATCCGCCTACCTGCGCTTCCCAAAGTGCTGGGATTACAGACATGAGCCACTGTGCCCAGCCCCATACTGGTTTTTGTATCAGCATGTACATTTTCCATTCCTACCAGCAGTATAAACTGTTCTAATTTCTCCACATCCTTGGCAACACTTATTTTTTTTTTTTTATTATGGCCTTCCTAGTATGTGTGAAGTGGTATCTCATTGCAGTTTCGGTATGCATTTCCCTAATGACCAGTGACATTGAGCATCCATTCATGTGTTTATTGACCATTCGTATATCGATTTTGGGGGGAAATGTAAAATCTTTTTTTTTTTTTTTTTTTTGAGACAGGGTCCCACTCTTGTTGCCCAGCCTGGGGTGCAGTGGTATAATCATAGCTCACTACAGCCTTGACCTCCCCAGGCTCAAGTGATCCTCCCACCTCAGCCTCCCAGGTAGCTGGTACTATAGACTCAGACCACCACACTTGGCTAGTTTTTTGGGTATTTTTTCTTCTCTTTCTTTTTGGTAGGTACAGGGTCTCACCATGTTGCCCAGGCTGGTCTCAAACTCCTGAGCTCAAGTGATCCACCTGCCTCTGGGCCTCCCAGAGTGTTGGGATTACAGATGTGAGCTACCACGCCCAACCAGATCTGTAATATTATTTATTTATTTATTTATTTATTTTAATTTTATTTTTTTGAGACTGAGTCTTGTTGCCCAGGCTGGAGTGCAATGCCACGATCTCAGCTCACCGCAACCTCCACCTCCTGGGTTCAAGCAGCTGTCCCACCTCAGCCTCCTGAGTAACTGGGGTTACAGTCATGCACCACCACGCCCGGCTAATTTTTGTATTTTTAGTACAGACGGGGTTTTGCCATGTCGGCCAGGCTGGTCTCAAACTCCTGACCTTGGGTGATCTACCTGCCTTGGCCTCCCAAAGTGCTGGGATGACAGGAGTGAGCCACCGTGCCCGGCCCAGGTCTGTAATTTGTTAATTAGAAAATAAAATCTTTACCTTGTGCTACCTCTCAAGTATACTCTTGTCTCTTTCAGAGGCCTTGAAGAACCAATGTACTGATGCGGGGATTAAGAAGGGTTCACTTTCCCCAGCACAAACCCCACAAGTCACTAGTCTTTCATCATGGACGAGGTATGTACTTCTTCAACCAGCGGCTTCTTCCCACTTGGAGCAAAGAGAAGCCCTGTGGATGGAGGAGAAAGGGACTCCTCAAGCCTCCTGTGCAGGTGAGAATCAGGCAGATAGAAACCGCTGGGATGGCAGCGGCATCATGGGAAATATTGGTCAGAATTATCTTCACAAGGCCCTGATTCTGTAAGGAGAATGCCAAGATCCCGTTCTCAGACACCTTGAGTTCACTTTCTGGCAGCTTTCTCCTTCTTTTTACTGCTTTGTATGACCTCTCTCTGGGTACAGAGAAAAGAATATCCCATTTTCTTGTTTTATTAATTTATCTTAAGACAGGGTCTCACTCTGTGGCCCAGGTTGGAGTGCAGTGGCATGATCATCTCTCACTGCATCCTCGCCTTCCTGGGCTCAAGTGATTCTCCTGCCTCAGCCTCCTGAGCAGCTGGGACTATAGGCACATGCCATCGCTCCCAGCTATTTTGTTTTTCTCAGAGATGGAGTCTCACTGTGTTTCCCAAGCTGCTCTTGAATTCTTGGCCTCAAGCGATCCTGCTTTCTCAGCCTCCCAGAGTGTGGGGAGTACAGGCATCAGCCACAACTCCTGGCCCCATTTTCTTCTATTCCCCCCCGTTTTTTCTTGAAGCCATTCTGCCTATGTTTCTAGTTGTCTCTTCCCTCTTTGCTTCCTTGATAATTCTTTCTGTCTGCTAGATATATTCTCCCAGCTTTACAGAGTAATTTTTTTTTTGACACACAGTCTCGCTCTTTCACTCTTGTTGCCCAGGCTGGAGTGCCGTGGCGCAATCTCGGCTCACTGCAACCTCCGCCTCCCGGGTTCAAGCGATTCTTCCGCCTCAGCCTCCTGAGTACAGGCATGCGCCACCACGCCTGGCTAATTTTTGTATTTTTAGTAGAGACGGGGTTTCACCGTGTTGGTCAGGCTGGTCTCAAACTCCTGACCTCAGGTGATCCACCCGCTTCGGCCTCCCAAAGTGCTGGGATTACAGGCGTGAGCCACCGCACCTGCAGAGTAATTTCTCTCTGCATTGATATTTCTCTGCCTTTTCCCGTCACTGTCGATCTTCTGCTGCTGCATCTCATCCTTAGGGGCCTTCCTTGCCACCCATCTCTCTTTTTCCCATCCTCCCCCCATGTTCAAAGCTGATATTTGAACATCAGTCCACACAGGCCTTGTAGATGTTGGAAGGACTTTTGTCCCACTCGTTTTCAAGCTGTTTCTTCTTCTAAAAAAATTGTTTCCACCTCAATTTATTCCAGATTGCATGACTGTACTAAGAAACCAAGACTCAACTTACAAGAAGGTGGCTTTGCAGGAGGAACCAGCCAGTGGTTTAAAGATGATAAAGCTTATCAGAGAAGACAGGGGATGGAAGCAATTAGAGAAGAGCCATGAAGACCCCCGGGGACTTTTGAGCCAAAAGGCATCCCTCCACGTAGTGGCCATGCCTCAGGAGAAGGCTGCTGCATGGCATGGATTTGGGGAAAATGGTAATCTGAGCCCAGCCCTTGTTTCATCACAGGGAAGCACTAGAGGGAATCACTTGTGTGGCAGTGAGTTAGATACTACAAGCTTGGCATCCGATTCCATCTTAAACCACCATCAGGTGGGATATGCCGATCGGAGACCCTGTGAAGGTAATGAATGCGGAAATGCCATCAGCCAGAACAGTCACTTTACTCCACACGGGGGGAAAATGTTTGTGTATTTGGAAAACGGGCAGTCATTGAACCACGGTATGGCCCTGACCGTCCACAACAAAATCAACACGGCAGAGAAACCCTTTGAGTGCCAGCAGTGCGGGAAGGTGTTCAACCGGAGGCATTCTTTGAGCGAACATCAAAGAATTCACACGGGAGAGAAACCCTACGAGTGTCAGGAGTGTGGGCGAGCCTTTACGCACAGCTCCACCCTCACGCGCCATCTGAGGACTCACACTGGAGAGAAGCCCTACGCGTGCGGCGCGTGCGGGAAAGCCTTCAACAGGATCTCATCTCTGACTCAGCATCAGAGGATTCACACCGGGGAAAAGCCCTATAAATGTGAAGACTGCGGGAAATCCTTCTGCCAGAGTTCCTACCTGATCTTGCACAGGAGGACGCACACCGGAGAGAAGCCCTACGAATGCAGCGAATGTGGAAAGGCCTTTAGCGACCGCTCCTCCCTCAACCAGCACGAGCGGACTCACACGGGCGAGAACCCCTATGAATGTAAGCAGTGTGGGAGAGCTTTCAGCCAGAGGTCTTCCCTGGTGAGGCACGAGAGAACTCACACTGGAGAGAAACCCTACAGGTGTCAGGAATGCGGAAAAGCCTTCAGCCAGAGCTCGTCCCTTGTCACACATCAGAAAACTCACAGCAGCCAGAAAATCTACAAAATCATTGACTGTGGGAAAGCGTTCTACCAGAACAGACATCTTATTGGATGTTAGCGATTGCATGCTGCTTTGTGAACCCCTTTTTAGTACTCTGACACATACCTGTGGTTATACTTTGCCCTGGTGGGATGGATAATTTGAAAAGCAGTGGGGGCCGGGCGCGGTGGCTCAAGCCTGTAATCCCAGCACTTTGGGAGGCCGAGACGGGCGGATCACGAGGTCAGGAGATTGAGACCATCCTGGCTAACACGGTGAAACCCCATCTCTACTAAAAAATACAAAAAACTAGCCGGGCGAGGTGGTGGGCGCCTGTAGTCCCAGCTACTCGGGAGGCTGAGGCAGGAGAATGGCGTGAACCCGGGAGGCGGAGCTTGCAGTGAGCTGAGATCCGGCCACCGCACCCCAGCCTGGGCGACAGAGCAAGACTCCGTCTCAAAAAAAAAAAAAAAAAAGAAAAGCAGTGGGTTTATGTCACCTTCTCACCTTCTTGGAAGAAAGCTCTGAGAATGGGCCTTTTTGTGTTTTGTTGTTGCGTTTTTGAGATGGGATCTGCCACCCAGGCTGGAGTGCAGTGGCGTGGTCATACCTCACCGTAGCTTCAACTTCCTAGGCTCAAGTAATCCTCCCACCCCAGCCTTCCAGGTCGCTGGGACTACAGGCGTGCAACACCATGCCCAACAAATTTTTAAATTTATTATGGAGTTGGGGTCTTGCTACATTACCAAGACTGGTCTTTAATTCCCGGGGTCAAGCACTCCTCCTCTCTTGGCCTTCCAAAGTGCTGGGATTAGAAGCATGAGCCACTGTACCCAGGCTGACGGGGCCTTTTAATAGGAGGAGTTGCCATTGCAATATGCCAGTGAGCTCCAGACTTTCGGAAAAGATTGGTGGATGGGAGTGCTATCGTGGATGGGATCTTGCCAAGACCCATCACATGTTTAGTTGCTTAAACAAAAGGTATTCTGTTTCATTTTTTTTTTTTGAGACGGAGTGTCGCCCTTGTTGCCCAGGCTGGGGTGCAATGGCGCAATCTCGGCTCACCACAACCTCTGCCTCCCGGGTTGAAGCAATTCTGCTGCCTCAGCCTCCCAAATAGCTGTGATTACAGGCATAGACCACCACGCCCAGCTAATTTTGTACTTTCAGTAGTGATGGGGTTTCTCCACGTTCACCAGGCTGGTCTCGAACTCCCGACCTCAGGTGATCTGCCCAGCTTGGCCTCCCAAAGTGCTGGGATTACAGGCGTGAGCCGCCGCGCCTGGCTAGGATAGTCTGTTTCTTTTTTTTTTTTTTTTTTTTTTTTTTTTGAGACGGAGTCTCGCTGTGTCGCCCAGGCTGGAGTGCAGTGGCCGGATCTCAGCTCGCTGCAAGCTCTGCCTCCCGGGTTTTTACGCCATTCTCCTGCCTCAGCCTCCCGAGTAGCCGGGACTACAGGCGCCCGCCACCTCGCCCGGCTAGTTTTTTGTATTTTTTAGTAGAGACGGGGTTTCACCGTGTTAGCCAGGATGGTCTCGAACTCCTGACCTCGTGATCCACCCGTCTCGGCCTCCCAAAGTGCTGGGATTACAGGCGTGAGCCGCCGCGCCTGGCCAGGATAGTCTGTTTCTTAATTACTTCTGTGTCTTTCCTCTTTATTAAATTGTCCATTGATTTTATTTCAATATTCTTTTCTCGGTTTATTTGAGACGGGTTTTCACTCTGTTGCTGAGGCTGAAGTTCTGTGGTGTGATCATAGCTCCCTGCAGCCAGCTTTCATCTCCTGGACTCAAGCAATCCTCCCACTTCAGCCTCTCAAGTAGCTGGAACTACAGATGCGCACCACGACCACACCCAGCTAAATTTTTTTTTGGTATTTCGTGTAGCAGTGGGCTTTCACCAGGTGGCCCAGGCTGATCTCGAACTCCTGAGCTCAAGAAGTGCGCCCACCTTGGCCTCCCAAAGTGCTGGGATTGCGGGTGTGAGCCACCACGCTGGGATTGCGGGTGTGAGCCACAGTGCTCGTGTTTATTTCAGCATTCTGTTTCAGTGTTTACATTGGTCACTTAGCTAGATCCGTCTATCTTGTGCACTACTGTGCTGATGCAGAGTATATGCTGACAGAAAGTGCTTTGGATGTGAAGTTTAAAAGATATAAGGGGCCGGGCGCGGTGGCTCAAGCCTGTAATCCCAGCACTTTGGGAGGCCGAGACGGGCGGATCACGAGGTCAGGAGATCGAGACCATCCTGGCGAACACGGTGAAACCCCGTCTCTACTAAAAAAAAAAATACAAAAAAAAACTAGCCGGGCGCGGTGGCGGGCGCCTGTAGTCCCAGCTACTCGGGAGGCTGAGGCAGGAGAATGGCGTGAACCCGGGAGGCGGAGCTTGCAGTGAGCCGAGATCCGGCCACTGCACTCCAGCCTGGGCGACAGAGCGAGACTCCGTCTCAAAAAAAAAAAAAAAAAGATACAAGGGGTTCAAAATAGTGCTAATCATTTGATCCATAGGCAAAAGGACAAAGGCTGGACAGAGATGTGAAGAATCATTTACGTGATTATTGGGGTGTTCTGATTATGTGTGATTTTGCATCTTTTTTTTTTTTTGAGACACTTTCACTGTTGTTGCCCAGGCTGGAGTACAATGGCGTGATCTCGGCTCACCGCAACCTCTGTCTCCCGGGTTCAAGCAATTCTACCTCAGCCTCCCAAGTAGCTGGGATTACAGGCACGCACCACCACGTCCGGCTAAATTTTTGTATTTTAGTAGAGACGGGGTTTCTCCTGTTGGTCAGGCTGGTCTGGAACTCCCGACCTCAGGTGATCTGCCTGCCTCGGCCTCCCAAAGTGCTGAGATTACAGGCGTGAGCCACCACTCCCTTCTAGTGATTTTATCTTTGGCCATTTCATTTTCTATTGCTATAATCATTTTGATAATGAATAAAAACCAAATAGCACCCAAAATTGTTAAGGATACGGAACCTCATTGATGAGTCAGGGTAGACTGTGGATAGCTACGTAGTAGGGACACAGTATAGTAGACTTTGGTACATAGAGGGCGGAATGACCTTTGGTGGCCTGGGAAAAGTCCCACTTGTGACTTACCCCTAGCAAAATCAAGACCAAGAGTGCCGATGTGCATTATGGTCATGAACATGTATTGGATGCTTACTGTATACCAAGCACCAGCCAAGTACTTCCACGTGATTTTCATTTAGCCCTCATGACCCCATGAGATAATCACTATTCACATTCCATTTTACAGAAGACAAAATTTGCTCCAGGTCACACAATTAGAAAGTAGTGGAATTGGCTGGGCAGGATTGCTCACGCCTGTAATCCCACCACTTTGGGAGGCTGAGGCGGGTGGATTACTTGAGATCAAGAGTTGGAGACCAGCCTGACCAACATGGTGAAACCCCATCTCTACCAAAAAGTACAAAAATTAGGGAGGCCAAGATGGGTGGATCACCTGAGGTCAGGAGTTTGAGACCAGCCTGACCAACATGGAGAAACCCCGTCACTACTAAAAAATACAAAGTTAGCCGGGCGTGGTGGCCCATGCCTGTAATCCCAGCTACTTGGGAGGCTGAGGCAGGAGAATCGCTTGAACCTGGGAGGCGGAGGTTGCTGTGAGCCGAGATAGCACCATTGCACTGCAGGTCTGGGCAACAAGAGCAAAACTCTGTTTCAAAAAAAAAAAAAAAATTAGCTGGGCGTGGTGGTGCATGCCTCTAGGCCCAGCTATTCAGGAGGCTGTGGCATGAGAATAGCTTGAACCCAGGAGGTGGAGGTTGCCGTGAGCCGAGATGGCGCCATTGCGCTCCAGCTTGGGTGATGGTGAGACTTTATCGCAAAGAGAAAAAAAAAAAGTGGTGGCCTCTGGATTTGGCCTTGAGCACCCTGTACAAAGCCAGCTCCTCATTTGCCAGGCCACCAAGCAGGGGAACTGTTCTCCACATTTTCTCTTGGTAAACTGGGTGTAGTGGCTCACAGCTGTAATCCCAGTATTTTGGGAGCCTGAGGTGGGAGGATCACTTGAGCCCAGGTGTTCAAAACCAGCCCGGGCAACATAGACCCTGTCTATGTATAAAATACAAACATTAGCCAGGCATGGTGGCTCACGCCTGTGATCCCAGCTACTCTGGGGGCTGAGGTGGGAGGACTGCTTGAGCCCAGGAGGCCAAGGCTGCAGTGAGCTGTGAGTGCACCACTGCACTGCAGCCTGACGGATAGAGCAAGACCCTGTCTCAAAACAAATGTACAAATTTCCTCTTTGGAGTCATCTAACTTTCCTGTGAATCTTCCCTTTTTCCTTGAGCTAATGAGGGAGGTTGCCCGTCAGATCTCCTTTCACCCAAATGGAACATGTTGCTTTTCCTTAGAGATCCTTGATCCACGGTTAGTCTAGACCCTGTTGGGTTGATGAGTAAGTTTCTTTAGGGGCTCTGAACAACTTTGAACTGGATGCAAAGCGTGTGCTGGTGCACTGATGTGTATTTTGGGGAAAGCATCTGTAGCTTTCAGCATATTCTTTTTTTTTTTTGAGACGGAATCTCGCTCTGTCGCCCAGGCTGGAGTGCAGTGGCACAGTCTCGGCTCACTGCAAGCTCCGCCTCCCGGGTTCACGCCATTCTCCTGCCTCAGCCTCCCGAGTAGCTGGGACTACAGGCACCCGCCACCTCGCCCGGCTAATTTTTTGCATTTTTAGTAGAGACGGGGTTTCACAGTGTTAGCCAGGATGGTCTCGATCTCCTGACCTTGTGATCCGCCCGCCTCGGCCTCCCAAAGTGCTGGGATTACAGGCGTGAGCCACCGCGCCCGGCCTAGAGACAGGGTTTCACCATGTTGGCCAGGATGGTCTCGAAGGGTCTGGAACTCCTGACCTCAGGTGATCCACCTGCTTCGGCCTCCCAAAGTGCTGGGATTAGAGCCACCACGCTGGGGCACACTATTTTTAACTGGAAGCTGCTTTCCTGTGTCAGTCCTCTAAACATTAATTTTTATAAAATGTTTAAAACCTTTCTAGGAAAGATAAAAATGAATTTTTAAAATTCTGTTTCTAAATGAAATGTCAGTATCACTGTTTGAACAACCACTTAAGCTATGGAGTTTTCCGAAATGAGCAGCCATTAACTGTGTTTGATTTTCAGCCTCCATCTATTAAGTGTATTCAGTGTTTTCAGGTCTATCACAATTTTTTTTTTTCCTTTTTTTTAAAAAACATTTAAGGCTGGGCATGGTAGCTCACATCTGTAATCCAAGCACTTTGCAAGTCCGAGGCAGGCGGATCACATGAGGTCGGGAGTTTGAGACCAGCCTGACCAACATGGAGCAACCCCATCTTTGCTAAAAATACAAAATTAGCTGAGCGTGATGGCGCATGCCTGTAATCCCAGCTACTCGGGAGGCTGAGGCAGAAGACTCGCTTGAACCTGGGAGGCAGGCATTGCGGTGAGCTGAGATTGCGCCACTGCACTCCAGCCTGGGCAACAAGAGCGAAACTGCATCTCAAAAAAAAAGAAAAAAGAAATTAGCCGGGCGTGGCGGGGCGGGCCTGTAGTCCCACCTACTCGGGAGGCTGAGGCATGAGAATCACTTGAACCCTGGAGGTAGAGTTTGCAGTGAGCTTGGATCCTGCCATTGCACTCTAGCCTGGGTAACAGAGCAAGACTCTGTCTCAAAAAACCAAAAATTTTAAAAAAGCCACTTCCCTCCTAAGGTTCAATCAAATTCATTTAAACTTTTGCGTGTTTTTTTATATCAGTTAAAATAAGGATTCAATATCCTTAGAAATAGTCTTTTCTGTTTTAAATATAACATCTAAAAAATTGTAGTAAAATGCAAATAACAAAAATTTACAATCTTCATTTTTAAGTCTAAAGTTTAGTGGTGTTAAGATACATTCCTATTGTGCAATATCATATACTTTTTTTTTTTTTTTTTGAGACGGAGTCTTGCTCTGTCCCCCAGGCTGGAGTGCAGTGGCATGATCTCGTCTCACTGCAACCTCCGCCTCCCCAGGTTCAAGCGACTTTCTTGCCTCAGCTTCCCTAGCTGGGATTACAGGTGCGTGCCACCACGCCCGGCTAATTTTTGTATTTTTCGAAGAGACGGGGTTTTGCCATGTTAGCCAGGCTGGTCTCTAACTCCTGACCTCAGGTGATCCGGCTGCCTCTGCCTTCCAAAGTGCTGGGATTACAGGTGTGAGCCACCGCGCCCGGCCAGCCTTTTAATCTTCCAAATTGGGGATGCACTTAAATGATCTGAAAAAATTTTCCTTACAGTTTAAAATATGAACTTGAGAGTTTTTTTTGTTTTGTTTTGTTTTGTTTTGTTTTAAATACAGAGTCTCACTCTGTCGCCCAGGCTAGAGTGCAGTGGGGCGATCTCGGCTCACTGCAACTTCTGCCTCTCGGGTTCAAGCAATCCTCCTGCCCCAGCTTCCCCAGTAGCTGGGATTACAGGCGCCCGGCACCACACCGGGCTGATTTTTGTATTTTCAGTAGAGACCGGGTTTCACTATGTTGGCCACGATGGTCTCGAACTCCTGAGTTCAGATGATCCGCCCACCACGGTCTCCCAAACTGCTGGGATTACAGGCGTGAGCGACTGCGCCCGGCTACACTTGAGGGTTTTAATGAACATCTTCTGGTTGATTTGAGCAAAGTTCCTGCCCCCGCCAGGCTTCGGATTCGGCCTCCCCCAGGCTGGGTCTCCGGATCCTCAGCGCCCCCGGGAGAGGCCTCCACGGCGGCCGCGCCCACGCGGGACAGCGCGATGACGTCACGCATGCGGACCCCGCCCCCACGTAGGCCTCAGCCCTACAGACCCCGCGCCAAGCCCCCGCTCGCCCTGCGAGGCCCAGGCCTGCCGCTGGTCTCCACATCCTGGCCAGACAAGGGGTCGCTCCGTGGAGAAACTGAGGCTGGAGTTACCACGCCCGTCCCAGGGGAGGACGCGGGCGGGGCGCCCGAGCTGCCGGGAGAGGGCGGGTCTGCCTCAGGCTGGAACCAGTTTGCCCAGAAGCCAATGTCCCCGCCGGGCGGGACAGCCACGCGTGTTCGCGTCGCTCCCGTCACTCAGGTGGCAGGGGTGGGTCCTAGGGAACTAGCCAATCAGGATGGGCAGGGGCGGGGCCGAGACGACTATCCAATCAGGGGCGCCCAATCGGAATCCGGGACCTTCCCAATTACAGCGCCAGGGGAGGGACCGGGGAGTTCTCCAATCAGAGTCGCTGACGTTGGCAGCACTGTCCAATCAGAGGCGCGGCTCCCCAAGCTCTGTCCAATCAGGCCCCTGGGACGGGACGTCTCCGTCCTCCTAGCCTAGAGTGTCCCGCTTGCCCCTAGCGGTCCCCGGCGTCCCTGTTCCTGTCTTGCTCACCTGCGCAGGTAGCGGAGAAATCGCCCCGGGACATGGTGAGTGTGGCGCGGGAGACTATCCCGGTGCGGGGCGGCAGGAAGCGGCGGCCGCCTGAGACCGCGGCTGGGATGAGCTGAGGGACGCGCGGGGCGTCCCCGGCGAGGGCGGCGCAGGACGAGCGCCTGGGCCCCGGGGGTCCCGCCTGGCCCCGCCTCCCGCGCTGAGGCCGCGGCTAGGGCGCCCCAAGCCTCGGATCCCCGCCCGCCTCTGGCCCCGAGGCTGCAGAGCGGGGAACGGCGCCCGGAGCCCGACCCCCTCCCCGTCATCCCGGGGCTCCCGCGTCCCTGCGCTCCCGACCCCCACGCCCCGCCCGGGGCCGCGGCGCCTCTGAGCGTTTGGCTGCGGCTTCGGAACGCCCGGGTCGCGGGAGGCAGAGTCGCCCGAGACCCCGCGGTGCGGTCCTTGGCTCCCCCGGGACCCGCCCTGGGGCCTACGCCGCGAGGCCTCCTACGCCGCGGGGCCTCCTGGGGTGCGGGTCCCTGGTCGGTGCCGCCTCCGCCCGCGCTCCCGCGGCTCAGCTCCTGGGAGACCCCGCGCCCCCGGCTGCGGTCTCTGGGGGACCCCGGGCTCCTCCCGGGACAGCCCAGGAGCGGTGGGGACCTCAACGGAGCCGCCGGGGGCGGGCTGGGGGCGTCCCTGGAGCCCCAACTTGCAAAGGCAGCCCCTGGGGCCTGGGGCGCGCGAGGTTTCCTCCCCTGAGTCCCAGTTTTCCTTCTTGGGGACTTCTTGTCCCCTCTGACCCCAAGATGCCTGGGGTAGGTAAGGGGGAACAAAACAAGGGTTCCTGGTCGTCCCTCGGTTCTCACACACAAGGAAGAGTAACTGAAGTGACTAGAGAAACAAGGGAGAGCGAGGACCCCAAAGCAAACGCCGCAGACCCACAGCGGGGACGCCCGGGAGGCTGGTGCATTAGTGTCCTCGGACTGCTGTAGCAACTGACTGCAGATGAGGGGGCTAAAACCACGGAAATATATTCTTTCACGGTTCCCTGGAAACTGTGGATTTCAGGAAGTTTCTCAGATCAGTTTTGAGTACTAACAATGGGATTCCTTGCCGAGGGAACACCTGAATTGGGGGTGGGAGGGCGTCCCTCGTGGTAGCCTGGCCAGACTTGACCCCTCCCTGGGTTTGTCACTGTGGAAAGGTTTTCACTTTTTCGAATCTCAGTTTTTAGTAAGTGAAACGTACATTTAATTAATAGAAGTTGCAAGATAAAATATTTCCAGGCCGGGCGCGGTGACTCACGCCTGTAATCCCAGCACTTTGGGAGGCCGAGGTGAGCAGATTAGTTGAGATCAGGAGTTGGAGACCAGCCTGGCCAACATGGAGAAACCCTATCTCTACTAGAAATACAAAAATAAACTGGGCGTGGTGGCGGGCGCCTGTAGTCTCAGCTACTCGGGAGGCTGGGGCAGGAGAATGGCGTGAACCCGGGAGGTGGAGCTTGCAGTGAGCCGAAAACGCTCCATTGCACTCCAGCCTGGGCGGCAGAGCGTGACTCCGTCTCAAAAAATGATAATAATAATAATTCCAACAGGGTGAGTTTCAGGAAAAAAATTAAAATGTTCGTCTTACATTCCATTTGTTAAACATTCCCTGAAGTGTGTGTATTAAGTTTCTCAGATCTGTTACTTTCTTTTTTTTTTTTATTTTTATTTTTATTTATTTTTTTTTTTGAGACGGAGTCTCGCTCTGTCGCCCAGGCTGGAGTGCAGTGGCCGGATCTCAGCTCACTGCAAGCTCCGCCTCCCGGGTTCACGCCATTCTCCTGCCTCAGCCTCCCGAGTAGCTGGGACTACAGGGGCCCACCACCTCGCCCGGCTATTTTTTTGTATTTTTTTAGTAGAGACGGGGTTTCACCGTGTTAGCCAGGATGGTCTCGATCTGCTGACCTCGTGATCCACCCGTCTCGGCCTCCCAAAGTGCTGGGATTACAGGCTTGAGCCACCGCGCCCGGCCCCTACTTTCTTTTTTCTTTTATTACTATTATTTTTTTGAGAGCTCTGTTGCCCATGCTGGAGTGCAGTGTTGGCGATCACAGCTCACTGCAGCCTCCACCTCCTGGGCTCAAGCAATCTTCCTGCCTCAGCCTCCTGAACACAGGGACTCCAGGTGTGTACCACCATGCCTGCCTAAGTTTTTGTATTTTTTTGTTTTTAGGGATGGGGGCTCACTTTGTTGCCCAGGCTGGTCTCAAACTCCTGAGCTCAGGTGATTCTCCTACCTCCACCAGCCTTATTCTTTTCTTTTGAATGACAACAAATAGGATTCCAGGGCCTAGACTTCAAAATGTTACTGGGGAGAAGAATCTCAGAGAAATAGAGAAAATCTCCTTTTCACCATAGGTGCAGAAAAATGAATACATTGCCATGAAACATGTTGCAGATAAATTATAAAAATTTACCAAAATGTCAGTTATTCTCCTTGACATGGTAGAGAATTTTTGACAGTGGATGATTCTGTTCTGCTTCCAATACTGCAGTACCCTTTCCTTAATTCTATAATACATTTTTTGTGTTCCTGAAATAGGTAGAATACAAGAGATTTTTCTTGTTTAGATGACGATTTGTCCCGGCTCCATATATTCAAGTGTTCATCATCTGTAATGCTGGCCCTGGCACTGATGAGATTTCCCCAAACACAGGGGCTGCCTCAGGGCTGTGTTCCTTTACTTTGTTTTTGTTTTGTTTTGTTTTGAGACAGGGTCTCGCTCTATTGCCCAGGCTGGAGTGCAGTGGTGCTGTCTCAGCTCACTGCAATCTCTGCCTCCTGGGTTCAAACGATTCTTCTGCCTCAGCCTCTCAGGTAGCTGGGGCTACAGGCACCTGCCACCAGGCCTGCCTAATTTTTCTTCCTTTTCTTTTCTTTTTTTCCTTTCTCTCTCTTTCTTTCCTCTCTCTGTCTCTCTCTCTTTTTTTTTTTTTTAGAGGGAGTTTCGCCCTTTTCTCCCAGGCTGGAGTGCAATGGCAGGAACTTGGCTCACTGCAACCTCTGCCTCCTGGGTTCAAGCAATTCTCCTGCCTCAGCCTCCCGAGTAGCTGGGATTATAGGCGTCTGCCACCATGCCCGGCTAATTTTTGTGTTTTTAGTAGAGACGAGGTTTCACTATATTGGCCAGGCTAGTCTCAAATTCCTGACCTGGTGATTCGCCCACCTCAGCCTCCCAAAGTGCTGGGATTACAGGCGGGAACCACTGCGCCTGGCCATCTTTATGTATTTCTAGTAGATACAGGGTTTCGCCATATAGGCCAGGCTGGTCTCGAACTCCTGACCTCAGGTGGTCTGCCCACCTCAGCCTTCCAGAGTGCTGGGATTATAGGTGTGAACCACCATGCCCCCAACCAGAGTGTTTTAAAATTGGCAGCTGGTCACAGAGGTACCCTGTGCCTGGCTGTGCCAAGATTTCAGACACCCAGGAGGAAAGCAGATTTTTAGGGTAAACACATTGTTGCGTAAACAGTTTCAGCACAGTAAACAACTCCTCTGTCGGGAGGACAACCCTCCCCAAATCCTGGCTCCCTTAGGCCAGCCAGGGGCCAGCTTTGCAGGCAGCACTTTCTAAGGTTAGGGGCCCTCAGGTCTTTGGGTTGGCACTTCCTGCAGTCCACGCCCTAGGCCACTGGACAGGGGTCTTTTTTTTTTTTTTTTTTTGAGACAGAGTCTCGCTCTGCCGCCCAGGCTGGAGTGCAGTGGCCGGATCTCAGCTCACTGCAAACTCCGCCTCCCGGGTTCCCGCCATTCTCCTGCCTCAGCCTCCCGAGTAGCTGGGACTACAGGCGCCCACCACCTCGCCCGGCTAGTTTTTTGTATTTTTAGTAGAGACGGGGTTTCACCGTGTTAGCCAGGATGGTCTCGATCTCCTGACCTCGTGATCCGCCCGTCTCGGCCTCCCAAAGTGCTGGGATTACAGGCTTGAGCCACCGCGCCCGGCCGACAGGGGTCTTTTACCACAGAATTATGGGAGGACCCTATGAAGTAGGATGAGACCACACTGCAGTATTGATTGCACTTGTGCTCTTTAGGGCTCCTGGACTTAGCCAGTTAAGGTAAATTCCATTGGCTGCATTGGCTGCAATGGAATTATTATTATTATTTTTTTTTTTTTGAGACGGAGTCTCTCTGTCACCGAGGTTGGAGAGGAGTGGCGCGATCTCGGCTCACTGCACACTCCGCCTCCCAGGTCCACGCCATTCTCCTGCCTCAGCCTTCCGAGTAGCTGGGACTACAGGCGCCCACCACCACGCCCAGCTAATTTTTTGTATTTTTAGTAGAGGCGGGGTTTCACCATGTTAGCCAGGATGGTCTCCATCTCCTGACCTCGTGATTGCCCGCCTCAGCCTCCCAAAGTGCTGGGATTACAGGCGTGAGCCACCGCGCCCGGCCAGAATTACTACTTTTTTAATTTCCATTTTTATTTCAGATTCATGGGGCACATGTGCAGGTTACAAGGGAATATTATATGATGCTGAGGTTTGGGCTTCCATTGAGCTTGTGACCCAGATAGTGGACATCGTAGCCATGAGGAAGTTTGTCAGCCATTTCCCCCTTGTCCCTCCATTTGGAATCCCCAGCGTCTATTGTTTCCAGTTTTATGTCCACGTGTACCCAAGTTTGACTTCCCACTTACAAGAACGAACATGCCTTTTTTGGTTTTCTGTTTCTGCATCAGTTTGCTGACGATAATGGCCTCCAGCTGCATCCATGTTGCTGCAAAGGTCACGATTTCATTCTTTTTTGTGGCTGTGTCGTATTCCATGGTGTAGATGGAGCACATTTTCTTCAGTCCGCTGTCTGTGGTCACTAGGTTGACTCCATACCTTTGCTGCTGTGAAGCTGCTGCAGTGAACACACAGGTGATGTGTTTCTTGGTGGAATGGTGTCTTTTCCTTTGGGTAGACGCCCAGTAGTGGGACTGCTGGACTGAATGGTAGTTCTGTTTTTAGTTCTCTGAGAAATCTCCACACTGTTTTTCTTAGAGGTTGTACTAATTTACATTCCCACCAACCACGTATAAGCATTCCCTTTAACAGCCTTGCCAACATCTGTTTTTTTTTTGTTTTGTTTTGTTTTTTTTTTTTGAGACAGAATCTTGCTTTGTCGCCCAGCCTGGAGTGCAGTGGCCGGATCTCAGCTCACTGCAAGCTCCGCCTCCCGGGTTCCCGCCATTCTCCTGCCTCAGCCTCCCGAGTAGCTGGGACTACAGGCGCCGCCACCTCACCCGGCTAATTTTTTGTGTTTTTAGTAGAGACGGGGTTTCGCCGTGTTAGCCAGGATGGTCTCGATCTCCTGACCTTGTGATCCGCCCGTCTCGGCCTCCCAAAGTGCTGGGATTACAGGCTTGAGCCACCGCGCCCGGCCCACATCTGTTATTTTTTAACTTTTTAATAACAGCCCTTCTGACTGGCGTGAGATGGTATCTTATCGTGCTTTTTATTTGCGTTTCTCTGATGATTAGTGGTGTTGAGCTTTTGTTCATATGTTTGGACCACAGAGGTCTCAGAAAACCAGGTGGCTTATGAAGTTTCTGTATTATTCTCTTCCCGCCCCCATTACTATTTGTTACTGGAGAGAGGCACCAGTTCCTGCACAGTGTAGCTCTGGCCAGTAAGTCGAACTTAGACCTGAGTGTCTTCCAGGGACAAGGCAGTGCCCTGAGTGCCAGGGTAAGTACAAAATAAGTCCCCCCAAAGGGGACAGGGGTCAGTCCCCTTGGAAGCACATTGTTTGCAATGGTTGGGACACCCCAAGCAGGACTTGACACCAGTCAGGCAGTCGGGTTAGCAGGGCCCCCAGCGTGACCTCCCACCGCGGGCCTCCTGTCCTAGGGTTCTCTGTAAACAGAATCACTCAGTGTAGTCCTCAGTTTCAGAGGCTCTGCCCGAAGCATCAGTTTCAAGCAGTTGTGCGTGTCTGTGATACCAGTTCATTCACCTCTCCAGTATGGACGACACCCGGAGGTGTCCTTTGTGGAAAGTTCAGGAACTGTGGCCACTTGCTGCTGTCTCAGGACTGTGAGGTGTGATCGGAGGCTTAGCAGCCAACCTGAATCCAGGGCACTCACAGCCGCGTGCGACGTTTGCTTCAGGAAGAGGGAACGTTTCGGTCACGGCTCCGAAAAGAGCAGCTGGATTTCAGACAGTGCCATCCAGGGTCAAGCGAGTCCTTCAGTGTGGGCAGCTGCGAGTGCACCAGACAGACCAGCCAGCACCCCTGATGTTTTTCGTAGTTCACTGCGTTACCCGGGGGTGTGGAGCTCTGCAGTTGCACTGTTTCCTGAATTAGAGGCGTGTTCATTGAGCCTAGCCCTGCTGTCAGGTCAGCACAGTGAAGGCTGAGGTAGCAGTGGACATAGTGAGGATGAATTAGAGTGGGCAGTGTTAGGTTTTAGCTTAGAGTCAAGTCCAGGCCGCTGGGCTCTGAGTTCAGAATTCTGTAAAACACTGAGGCTTTTCTTCTGCAGCAGTACAGCCTGGGTATTGCTGGATTGGACAGCGGTGTGCCAAGATCAAGTTGCAAGAGTTTCCTAAGCCCTTTTGGTCTCCTGAGTCTTAATGTCCAAATTGATTCAGCTAAAAATATGCACATCTGGCTTGAAAACCATCAACTCTTAAGGTCGTCAGAAATAGGTTTTCATAAAAGCACATTAACAAACTAAAAACTACTACTTAAGATTCCAAAAGTACATCCCCACTTAGAGATTGCCTCTCTCTTCATTTGTTTCCCTTTTCTCTGAACCTCCAATAGGAAAAATGATAGTAAAAATCAGTTGTGGACCAGATGCGGTGCCTCACGCCTGTAATCCCAGCACTTTGGGAGGCCGAGGCAGGCGGATCACAAGGTCAGGAGATTGAGACCATCCTGGGTAACACGGTGAAACCCCGTCGCTACTAAAAAAAATACAAAAAAACTAGCCAGGCGTGGTGGCAGGCACCTGTAGTCCCAGCTACTTGGGAGGCTGAGGCAGGAGAATGGCGTAAACTTGGGAGGCAGAGCCTGCAGTGACCCGAAATTGCGCCACTGCACTCCAGCCTGGGCGACAGAGCAAGACTACGTCTCAAAAAAAAAAAAAAAAAAAAAAAAAAAATCGGTTGTGGAGACCTGATCTTATTTCTAATACTTAGAGTTTAAATTCCAGTCCATGCACCAGGGGCAAAAAGCAAGGATGTTGTGTCCGTCATTTAAAAAAACAAACAAACAAAAACTGATTGAGATGATCCCTGTAGTGTTTTTAAAATGACAAAGACTTTTTTTTTTTGCCATTTTCTCTCATTTTTATCACACATGCCGATGCAGTAGTATTCCTCATCTCTTGGAGCTTCTGGTAGCCCCAGGTGTTCCTTTGCTTGTGGCACCATAATTCCAGTCTCTCCTTCCATCTTCACATGGCCACCTTCCGTGTGTGTTTCTGTCTTCATGTGGCATTTTCCTCTTAGAAAGACACCAGGGCCCATTGGATTAGTTTGTGTCATTTTAATTGATGACATCTGCAAGGACCCTATTTACAGATAAGGTTATAGTCACAGCTACCAGGAATTAGGACATGGACATATCTTTCTGGGGACCACTTCACAACAAACCGCTGGCAGTTCAGCATTTACAGGGATGGCATTCTGCTAGCAGGAAAGACCATGGCTGGTCAGGAGGTAAACCAGGGGGAAGCAGGGAACACTCCAGCCTTTTTTTTAACCAGCAGCAGGTTTTTAAAAAAGCCTGGAGTGGCCGGGCACAGTGGCTCACGCCTGTAATCCCAGCACTTTGGGAGGCCGAGGTGGGCGGATCACGAGGTCAGGAGATCGAGACCATCCTGGCTAACACCGTGAAACCCTGTCTCTACTAAAAATACAAAAAATTAGCCGGGTGTGGTGGCGGGCACCTGTAGTCCCAGCCACTTGGGAGGCTGAGGCAGGAGAATGGCATGAACCTGGGAAGTGGAGCTTGCAGTGAGCCAAGATCGTGCCACTGCCCTCCAGCCTGGGCAACAGAGCAAAACTCCGTCTCAGAAAAAAAAAAAAAAAAGCTTGGAGTGTCCCCTGCTTCCCCAGAGTTTACCTAAAATTGCGTTCCAGCCTTGGGAATTGACTTAACTTTCTTTCCTTCCCAATGCAGCACAAACTTTTACCATTTTCCTCACCCAAAGCTTACCTTTCAGAACATGGGGGCCCTTTCTCCTATCCGGAGGAGAGAACAAAAACCAAAGGCTGTTCTTTGTTTTCTTGTCTCACAGCCTGCATGGCCCAGAGCAGCCAGGACATCCAGCCCACCCCACTGGAGCTGGGTCTGTCATTTCTCCCTACATCAACCGTTAACTCTCGTAGCAGACAGCTCAGCTGTTGTTTCATAGGCTCCATACGCCACGCAGGCACCAGAGGCTTACCATCCCTTACCCCTTCATCCGTCCTTTTCCCAAACAGTGCTTTTGCCATATTTCAGTGAGTCAGGCTCATTCTAGCAAATCCCACCTCCGATGCCAACGGTGTCAGCATCCCCAGGACCACCCCGCACCCTGCTAGTAGGATTCACAGGGCTCCACGTACAGTCATACTGATGACTATGATTTGATACAACAAAAGGACACGCAGCAAAATCAGCACTGGGAAAAGGCACATGGGGAGACGTGCAAAAGAAACCCAATGAAGCTTTTCAGAGTCCTTTCCCAGTGGATGCAGAACGCACCTCATTCCCCCAGCAATGAGTCGTGACAACACCTGTGAAATGTCCACCAAAGAAGCTCATTGGAGGCCGGGCGCGGTGGCTCACGCCTGTAATCCCAGCACTTTGGGAGGCCGAGGCGGGCGGATCAGGAGATCGAGACCATCCTGGCTAACACGGTGAAACCCCGTCTCTACTAAAAATGCAAAAAATTAGCCGGGCGAGGCAGCGGGCGCCTGTAGTCCCAGCTACTCGGGAGGCTGAGGCAGGAGAATGGCGTGAACCCGGGAGGTGGAGCTTTCAGTGAGCCGAGATCGTGCCATTGCACTCCAGCCTGGGCGACTAAGCGAGACTCTGTCTCAAAAAAAAAAAAAAAAAAAAAAAGAAGCTCATTGGAGACTTGGTGCCCAGGAGTTTTTTTAGATGAAGTCTTACTCTGTTGCCCAGGCTGGAGTGCAGTGGCACAATCTTGACTCACTGCAACCTCCACCTCCTGGGTTGGAGCTGTTCTCATGCCTCAACCTCCCAAATAGCTGGGATTACAGGCACGGGCCACCACGCCTAGCTAATTTTGTATTTTTAGTAGAGACGGGGTTTCACCATGTTGGCTAGGCTTGTCTCAAACTCCTGACCTCAAGTGATCCCTGCCTCAGCCTCCCAAAGTGCTGGGGTGACAGGTGGGAGCCACTGCGTCTGGCCAGTGTCCAGGACTTTTACTGCTGGCTCTTCACATAAGCATCCCCTGCCTGGTGTGTACACAGATTCCATTTCCAGAAGGAAAGCAGTTGTCCAGCATTAACAGTGGTGTTTGCACCATGAGTAATCTGAATTAGGGTGGTGCGAACCTTCCCAAAACCCAGGTTCCTGGACACCAGCTAAGAGCAACATTGCCGGAAAGCCTTCCTAAAGATAAAGTCTGAAGCCCGCAATGTTAACTTCTTTCTGCATAATGGGAACTTTATTATTAAAATACACTGCAAATACTGTACTGTGGGCAATTAAGGCTGACCCAGGGAGCTCACATTATCCTGTGCCAGTATGAGGATCCTGTAGGTACTCTGCTGCTCTGTGAATAGGAATGTTCTAGCATCAGAATTGCTGCGTGACAGTCTTTTGTCTCCTGCTGATAGATGGTAAGTAAGGAGTTGATCTTTCTCAGAAAGCAGGTTTGAAGGAACTGGTCATCTTGGGGTTTCCATGCACCTGTGCCCAATATGCAATATGGAAATGAGAAATTGAAAGTGCAGCCTCTAGAGTGATACGTGAGGAATCACTTCCTCCTGGAATTTTTTATTTTTCTTTTTATTTTTTTTTTCCTCCTGGAATTTTTGACACACAGAATTTTCTAGGAAGGCACTATTGAGTCCTTTATGTCTTTTATAACTATGGAAAATTTGTAATCAAATGGTTTGGACTTCAGTTAACTCCTTTGCAAAGTGGGACTCTTAAACTTAAGGGTAGCAAGAATACTTTTTTTTTTTTTTTTTTTTGAGACTGAGTTCTGCTCTATCACCCAGGCTGGAGTACAGTGGCATGATCTCAGCACACTGCAACCTCTGCCTCCCGGGTTCAAGCAATTCTTGTGCCTCAGCCTCCCAAGTAGCTGGGACTACAGTCATGCACCACCATGCCCTGCTAATTTTTTTTTTTTTTTAATTTTTAGTAGAGATGGGGTTTCACCATGTTGGCCAGGCTGGTTTTGAACCCTGACCTCAAATGATCTGCCCGCCCTGGCCTCCCAAAGTACTAGGATTACAGGCGTGAGCCATCACACCCAGCCCAAGAATACTTTTTTTTGGCTCTGGTAAAAAGAACTGTTTGGACGTTGTGTGCACCTCACTCTGTGCATACTTATTGAGTGAGTGTGCCTGTGTGTATGAGAGAGAGAGCGTGCGAGAGAGACAGAACCCAGAATTAATTGTTGGGCTTCCGTCACTGAGGCTCCAAGTATAGGGAATGTGGGGAGGTCCTCGTTCTCATGTCTTTTTCATTTTTCCTAAGGTCTAATTTCTCAATAACTTCTAGTTTCCAAGTTAAAATTAATACTTCTCAAAAGAATGTTTTCATTCAGCCAGTTGGACCTGGAGTTCTTTAAGACGCTATGGCTACCTGGCCTTTGTTGCCACTTGGGTCCTCTCAGGCCCCTTGGCCTGATGTTTGGTGAAGGAAGCAGAAGAGAATGTTCCCAGTCCTTCCGTGTTTTTATCCCGTAAACCTTCATTCAGTTTTGACCCTGTGCTTTGTGTGGTGCAGAATGATGATGTGTGCAGCAGGGGAGGAGCTGAAACGGTTTGTGTGACAAGGGACTGATGGTCTTAAAATACAAGTATTTGTTTCATTTATATAGCATTTGTTTGATACCTCCAATGTGGTCTGAATGCTTTTGATAGAGAGTAATGTCTTCAGTTGGTCACAGTAAAAGTATAGAGAGAAATTCAGTGTGTTAATGGTCCTGTGAAATCTATGAGGAAGTGAGTGTAGAGTAGACAGAAGGAAGAGGGGTGACAACTGAGTCACAGGGTAGATGTCGGGGACCACAGAATCTTTTTTGAACTGCATACGATATAAGTACAACGCTCCTGGGCTCTCGGTCTCATAAATATGTTGAATGTTTTAGGACTCAGTGGTCTTTGAGGATGTGGCTGTGGACTTCACCCTGGAGGAGTGGGCTTTGCTGGATTCTGCTCAGAGGGACCTGTACAGAGATGTGATGCTGGAGACCTTCCGGAACCTGGCCTCAGTAGGTAAGGATGACATCATTCCTTCCTTCACGTAGTTACTTAGAGAACAAGTATTTCTTAGACATCAGACCTGTTCCAAGGCTTAGAATGTGGAAAGGGAATAAATTGGTAAATAAGACATAGTCACAGCTGTCATAGAGCTAGAATGTAATGGTTTTCCATGAGAATGAGAATCGGTATTTCAGCTTTTTCGTTTTGTAAGGAAAGCTCCCTTCATGTCGTCATTATGGATATAGCTTTGAGAGGCCTAGTGAAGTTTGTTTTTGCAAGCCAGTGAAAATTTGATTTTTTTTGTTTGTTTGTTGTTGTTTTTGAGATGGAGTCTCGCTCTATCACCCAGGCTGGAGTGCAGTGGTGCAATCTCGACTCACTGCAACCTCTGCCTCCCGGGTTCAAGCAGTTATCTGCCTCAGCCACCCAAGTAGCTGGGATTACAGGCGAGCGCCACCATGCCCAGCCAATTTTTGTATTTTTAGTAGCGACGGGGTTTCACTATGTCAGCCAGGCTGGTCTTGAACTCCTGACCTCGTGATCTGCCTGCCTTGGCCTCCCAAAGTGCTGGGATTACAGGTGTGAACCACCGCATCTGGCTGTGATTATTTTTTAAAAATAATTTTTCTATGCTTACCAATACTATGTTTATTGAGTTGCTTACCATTTTGACCATTTTGTGTTTGATGAACTCCTGAGATACCTAAACTCCTCAGTGTCATTTTCAGCTAACAAGTGCCTTCTTATGATTTGTTGACTTTTTGATTTCAGATGATGAAACTCAATTTAAGGCCAGTGGGTCAGTTTCTCAGCAGGATATTTACGGAGAAAAAATACCCAAGGAATCTAAAATAGCTGCGTTCACCAGAAATGTTTCCTGGGCCTCTGTTTTAGGAAAAATTTGGGACAGTCTTAGCATTGAAGATCAGCCCACAAAGCAGGGGAGAAATCTCAGGTGAGTTGCACTCACAAGGGAACACAGTATTTCAGGAGAGAATCTTAGTCTGTCATTAAACTTTAAAAAAGCAAGTCAACAGAAAACTCATACAAGCCTAGCTCCAAATTTGTTTAATCCACAGAATTTTTACAAAAAATATTTCTTTAAATGTGACATAGACAGCAAGTGACATTAGAAACATAATTCAGATGGAAACCATTATCAAGAAACCCTGGGCCAGGCATGGTGGCTCACGCCTATAATCCTAGCACTTTGGGAAACTGAAGTGGGCAGATCCCTTGAGGCCAGGAGTTTGAGACCAGCCTGGCGAACGTGGTGAAACCCTGTCTCTACAAAAAATACAAAAATTAGCAGGGCATGGTGCTGCAGGCCTATAATCCCAGCTGCTTGGGAGGCTGAGGCAGAATTGCATGAACCCAGGAGGCAGAGGTTGCAGTGAGTTGAGACTGTGCCACTGCACTCCAGCCTGGGTAACAGAGTGAGACTCTGTCTCAAGAAAAGAAAAGAAAAGAAACCCTATACATAAGAAACACCGTTTTGGCCGGGCGCGGTGGCTGAAGCCTGTAATCCCAGCACTTTGGGAGGCCGAGGCGGGTGGATCACGAGGTCAGGAGATCGAGACCATCCTGGCTAACATGATGAAACCCCGTCTCTACTAAAAATACAAAAAACTAGCTGGGCGTGGTGGCGGGCGCCTGTAGTCCCAGCTACTCAGAGGCTGAGGCGGGAGAATGGCGTGAACCCGGGAGGTGGAGCTTGCAGTGAGCTGAGATCACGCCACTGCACTCCAGCCTGGGCGACAGAGCGAGACTCCGTCTCAAAAAAAAAAAAAGAAACACCGTTTTAATAATGGCAGTGGTCAGACCATCTTCCAGGGCATTCAGTTTATTTCATTTTCAGACAATTCACATAGGGTGAAAAACCTATGCTTTCAGTGAAAATGGTTAAAATGCAATACTTCCTAATAAATACTAACAAATCATTATTAAACCAATAACATGCTTCTCATTTTTAGTAGAAATGATGTGTTGGAGAGAGTCTGTGAAAGTAACGATCAATGTGGAGAAGCCTTCAGCCAGATTCCACATCTTAATCTGTACAAGAAAATTCCACCTGGAGTAAAACAGTGTGAATACAACACGTACGGAAAAGTCTTCATGTATCACCGCACATCCCTCAAGAGTCCCATCACAGTTCACACTGGACACAAACTATATCAGTGCCAGGAATGTGGGCAGGCCTACAGTTGTCGTTCACACCTAAGAATGCATGTGAGAACCCACAATGGAGAGAGACCCTATGTGTGTAAATTATGTGGGAAAACCTTTCCTCGTACTTCCTCCCTCAATCGGCACGTAAGGATTCACACTGCTGAGAAAACCTACGAATGTAAACAATGTGGGAAAGCCTTCATTGACTTCTCAAGTCTTACTAGTCATCTCAGAAGTCACACCGGAGAGAAGCCATATAAGTGTAAGGAATGTGGGAAAGCTTTCAGTTATTCCTCAACGTTTCGAAGACACACAATAACACACACTGGCGAGAAGCCATATAAATGTCAGGAATGTGGGGAAGCCTTTAGTTATTCCTCAACTTTTCGAAGACATTTGATTTCACACACTGGAGAGAAGCCACATAAATGTAAAGAATGTGGGGAAGCCTTCAGTTACTCTTCGACTTTTCGAAGACACATGATAACACACACTGGAGAGAAACCCTACGAATGCAAACAGTGTGGGAAAACCTTCATTTATCTCCAGTCCTTTCGAAGACATGAGAGGATTCACACCGGAGAGAAACCCTACGAATGCAAACAGTGTGGGAAAACCTTCATTTATCCCCAGTCCTTTCGAAGACATGAAAGGACTCATGGTGGAGAGAAACCCTATGAATGCAACCAGTGCGGGAAGGCATTCAGTCACCCCTCATCCTTTCGAGGACACATGAGAGTGCACACTGGAGAGAAACCCTATGAGTGCAAGCAATGTGGGAAAACTTTCAATTGGCCCATATCTTTACGAAAACATATGAGGACACACACTAGGGAGAAACCCTATGAATGTAAGCAGTGTGGGAAAGCCTTCAGCTTATCCGCTTGCTTTCGAGAACATGTGAGAATGCACCCTGAAGACAAATCCTATGAATGCAAGCTATGTGGGAAAGCTTTCTATTGCCACATATCCTTACAAAAACATATGAGAAGGCATACTGCAGAGAAACTCTATGAATGCAAGCAGTGTGGGAAAGCTTTCAGTTGGCCTGAACTTTTGCAACAACATGTGAGAACACACACTGTAGAGAAGCCCTATGAATGTAAGGAATGTGGGAAGGTCTTCAAATGGCCGTCATCTTTACCAATACATATGAGACTGCACACTGGAGAGAAACCTTATCAATGTAAGCATTGTGGGAAAGCATTCAATTGTTCCTCATCCTTAAGACGACATGTGAGAATACACACTACAGAAAAACAGTATAAGTGTAATATGGAACATCCTCCTACAAATGAATTCATGTGCAATGCTTCAGAAAAGTCACACCAGGGGAGAGATCTGATCAAAGTTGTAAATATGGTGTTGCCTTTATGAGTTCCTTATCCTGAAAGTGGACACTTAAGGAGTGTGTCTGTAGTTCATTTGCAAGTAAACATTTAGGTGAAAAATAATTCTCCAGATACTCTTAGCTATTCTACATGAATTTTAACAGGTGGTTTCTTTTCTTACAATTCAGTAAATAAAACTTTCATCTTAGAGTGTTTTGGACTTATGGATGATTTGAAGTGCATTTTTAATATGCAAGTAGGTTCAAGTTTTATTTAATGTCTTAAATTGTAACTGACCTAGTGTGGCAGGTATTGGATATCACTTATCTATTATATTTTCCACCTTTCTTACTGGGAGTATTTTTATTGTTTGGCCAGAGGACCCTTATTCCATTTTCTAAGAAGTAGTTGGTAGAATTTTATAATTATGCAAAGTTGTCTAAAGAGTATAGTCTCAAATGAATTGTAATTTTTAATGTTTGCCCTTTGCTGTTTGTCTTTGCTTGTGATTGTGAATTGGACAGTAGGCTTTGACTTGTGATATGACAGAGAAATCCAGAGTTCCAGATAGTTCTTCTGCATTGTTATGTCAATGTGGGTAATGTTAGGAACTTCATTTGCTGCAATGCATTTCCTTTATGGTTCCATGTCCAAATTTACCAATAGCAATAACTTGAATGAAATTTAGAATGGGCCGGGCGCGGTGGCTCAAGCCTGTAATCCCAGCACTTTGGGAGGCCGAGACGGGCAGATCACGAGTTCAGGAGATCGAGACCATCCTGGCTAACACGGTGAAACCCCGTCTCTACTAAAATACAAAAAAAATTAGCCGGGCGAGGTGGTGGGCGCCTGTACTCCCAGCTACTCGGGAGGCTGAGGCAGGAGAATGGCGTGAACCCGGGAGGCGGGGCTTGCAGTGAGCTGAGATCCGGCCATTGCACTCCAGCCTGGGCAACAGAGCTAGACTCCGTCTCAAAAAAAAATAATAATAATAAAAAAATAAAGAAATTTAGAATGAAGAAGAAGTCATTGCTGAGCTTTTGAGGTCACATTAAATGAAGACAGACAGATGCATAGGGGCTTCGTGAACATCAAACTTCAGCTTATTTTCCAGATCCTTGTTCCTGCCAATTAAGAGTACCATCAAAAGAAACACTTAAGTGCTTGATTTCCACTGTGTCAGACGTGTAGTCTTCCACAGACATCTCCATGAACTTGGTATCAGGGATATGCCTGTGTGGTCAGTCACCTACAGTCTGGATTTTTCTCAAAACCCCGCATGACCTCTTGACCACTGAGTCAGACTGTCTTGTTTGGCAGTCTCTGAGCTTCTGATTCTCCTGTTCTGTAGATCTTAACATATTTGCATGCGGTCTGATTTATATAGTGAATACCTTGTTATCGTAATACTTCCAGTGGCTCTGTGATCCTGATTCCACCACAAAAGCCACAGTGTTGCAGCCAAAGAAGAAAAACAACACGGCTGGGCACGGTGGCTCATGCCTATAATCCCAGCACTTTGGGAGGCCGAGATGGACAGATCACGAGGTCAGGAGATTGAGACCATTCTGGCTAACACGGAGAAACTTTGTCTCTACTAAAAATACAAAAAATTAGCCAGGCATGGTGGCGGGCGCCTGTAATCCCAGCTACTCGGGAGGCTGAGGTAGGAGAATGGCATGAACCTGGGAGGTGGAGCTTGCAGTGAGCCGAGATCATGCCACTGCACTCCAGCCTGGGGCGACAGAGCAAGACTCTGTCTTAAAAAAAAAAAAAAAAGGCCGGGCGCGGTGGCTCAAGCCTGTAATCCCAGCACTTTGGGAGGCCGAGACGGGCGGATCACGAGGTCAGGAGATCGAGACCATCCTGGCTAACACGGTGAAACCCCGTCTCTATTAAGAAATACAAAAAACTAGCCGGGCGAGGTGGCGGGCGCCTGTAGTCCCAGCTACTCGGGAGGCTGAGGCTGGAGAATGGCGTAAACCCGGGAGGCGGAGCTTGCAGTGAGCTGAGATCCGGCCACTGCACTCCAGCCTGGGTGACAGAGCGAGACTCCGTCTCAAAAAAAAAAAAAAAAAAAAAAACGAGACTTTGTACCCTATTGCATTTTTAAGTGTGCCAACCCAGTCCTATGTGAGAACAAATACCTTCGTCATATATTAGATTGTAGGAGATTTCTGTTACTCAGAGCTAAATGCAGTTGCTTGATATAGATTAAATTATTAGGTTTGATTATGTGTCATTAAAAATAATGTGGATTTTGTTTCAAGGAAAACCTTCTGTAGATATTTCTTAAAAATATCCTATTTAGCTGGGCACAGTAGCTCACGCCTGTAATCCCTGCACTTTGGGAGGCTGAGGTGGACAGATCACTTGAGGTCAGGAGTTAACATGGTGAAAACCCATCTCTACTCAAAATACAAAAATTATCCAGGCATGATGGTGAGTGCCTGTAACCCCAGCTACTTGGGAGGCTGAGACAGAAGAATCGCTTGAACCCAGGAGGCGGAGGTTGCAGTGAGCCAAGATCGCACCACTACACTCCAGCCTGGGAGACAGGGAAAGACTCCATCTCACAAGCAAAAAGAGAAAAAAATATCCTATTTACTGTGCTTTCAAATTAGTTGTTTAGAGACTATAGTAATTTCCCAGGGCTGCCATAACAAAGTACAGAAACTGGTTGACATAGGAAAACAAACTTTTTGTTTCTCAGTTCTGGAGCCAGAACTCCAGAAACAAGGTATTGGCAGGAGCATGCTTTTTCTGAAGATGCTAGGGAAGGATCTGTTTCAGAACTCACCTAGCTTCTGGTAGCTCCTTAGCTTGTAGCGGCATAACTCTAATTTTCACATGGCATTCTCCCTGTGTGTGTGTCTCTCCATGTGGCAATATTTTTGTACATACACACCACTCATTGGGTTAGGCCCCACTCTACTTCAGTATGATTTTACCTTAACTAATTACGTTGGCAACAACTCTCTTGCCACATACTGAAGTACTGCGAATTAAGATTTCAACATAAAAATTTTGGGAGGCCCAATTCAATCCATAACATTAGAAATGTTATTTTTGTTTACCGAGAGAATTACAGATTTCAAATCAACTTTATAATTTTGTTAATCATGTTACATTTTGAATCAGTATTACCAGGTATATACAAATACAGGTATTTTTTGTCATATAAATGTTATTTTTAATTGCTGTATACTGAACATTTGCCCCCCTTTGTATTTTTTTTTTTTTGAGACAGAGTCTTGCTCTGTCACCCAGGCTGGAGTGCAGTGGCATGACCTTGGCTCACTGCAACCTTCATCTCCCAGATTCAAGTGATTCTCCTGCCTCAGCCTCCCGAGGAGTTGGGATTACAGGCCTGCACCACCACACCCAGCTAATTTTTATATTTTTAGTAGAGATGGGATTTTACCATTTTGGCCAGGCTGGTCTTGAACTCCTGACCTCAGGTGATCTGCCTACGTTGTCCTCCCAAAGTGCTGGGATTACAGGTGTGAGCCACCATGCCTGGCCTAAAATGATTTATTTGTGGTTAATAACAATTAAAAAGCATAAATAGGCCGGGCGCGGTGGCTCAAGCCTGTAATCCCAGCACTTTGGGAGGCCGAGACGGGTGGATCACTAGGTCAGGAGATCGAGAACATCCTGGCTAACACGGTGAAACCCCGTCTCTACTAAAAAATACAAAAAACTAGTCGGACAAGGTGGCGGGCACCTGTAGTCCCAGCTACTCGGGAGGCTGAGGCAGGAGAATGGCGTAAACCCGGGAGGCGGAGCTTGCAGTGAGCTGAGATCCAGCCACTGCAGTCCAGCCTGGGCAACAGAGCCAGACTCTGTCTCAAAAAAAAAAAAAAAAAAGGCGTAAATAATGATTTTGTCAATGCCCTATACCCAGAAACCACCAGGATCACACTGGTAGTCAAAATTCGCTGTGTTGAGTTGAAGTTTGAACACATAATCAAGAAAGGGCTGTGGCTTGTATCAGTCAGAGGGTGTTTAAAAGGATTTACTATCAGATTTGGCCTTGTGTTCTGTGATTTTGGTGAGTGTTCAGGGAAGCCACGCTTTGGTCTGGATTGGATGTTCTCAGAGAATGAATACAATTCTCTGGGAACCCCCAAAGTTCTCATCTATAAAGCAGAAGTTAATTGGAGCTGAAAACTGATCAGTAAAGCAGCAGCACCCAGTCATATTGGGGAGAAGAGGGGAATGTTTGATCATTTCTGTGGTTTAGAGGTGAGTTCCAGAACAAAAGAAGACATGTTTGACATCCTCAAACGAGAAAATTTTTCATGTGTTTTATAGGCCAAGGAGGCAGAAACTTTTGTTTTAATGAGCCAGAAAGCCCCAAAAGCCTATTTTAAGTTTTCTCAGGTATGGTTTCAGCCTCTGAACTTCCAGAATTAACTAGGGAAGAGGAAAAACACGTAACTCCTTAGAGTTTCATTAAAGAGCAAGCAATAACCAATAATCTCCATTACTTTCCATGTTAACATAAGTTTTCATAGCGCTCTATAGATTAATGTGATTTGGCAGTCACTTGTATATCTTAACACCCCCTTACCCATCATTTCCTCTTAGATGAAGAAAGTTAAGTGCCAGGAACACAGAGTCTTGTATATTCATGTAGCTCATGATGATGGAATCAAGTTTGAAGGCTTAACCTGTGCTTAACCTATATTGGGCATTGTCAAAACTTAAATTTAGAACACTAGAAAGCAAGTATAATTAATTTTACAAATAGGGCATCAAATTTTACAAAAAGACTCCTAAGTCTATATGGTATTCTTTTATAAGACATGGAAAAGGCAAAGATAAAGGAAATGAACAAATTGGTTAGAAGTGGGGGATTTGAGTACAAATGGGCATAAGAGTGTTCTATCATGACTGTAGTGGTGAAGAGCATTTATGAAAAGTCATAAGGCTATCCTTAAAATAGCAAATTTTGCTGTATGTACATTTTAAACAATAAAAATGCTTTCAGTATGTTAACTCAAGACCAGGCACAGTGGCTCATACCTATAATCCCAGCACTTTGGGAAGCTGAGGCGGGAGAATTGCTTGTGGCCAGGAAGTTAAGGCTGCAGTGAACTATGATCACGCACTGCACTCTACACTGGGCAACAGAGCAAGACCCTGTCTCAAAAAAAAAAAGGAATTCAAACCTTTCCTGAAACTTGATATATAAGTTCGCAATAAGACTTCCCTAGCTGGGCGTGGTGAATCATGCCTGTAATCTCAACATTTTGGGAGACTGAAGCAAGAGGATCACTTGAGGTCAGGAGTTAGAGACCAGTCTGGGCAACATAGCAAGACTTCCAACTCTACAAAAACTAAAAAGTGACCCAGGTGGGGTAGTGCATGTCTGGTCCCAGCTACTTGGCAGGCTGAAGCGGATCACTTGAGGCCTGGAGGAGCCATGATCATGCCACTGCACTCCAGCTTGAGCGACAGAGCAAGACTGTCTCAAAAAAAAAAAAAACAGACTTCCCCCACCATCGTGGAATTCTCTGGAGGAAATGTAGGGCTGGATGACAAGGACTTGTGCCTTGTCAAACCCCGTTTGAAACCCAGTCTGAAGTTTCGGAACACCCACAACGGCCATACCTGACTTCATCTCACACACATAACAGGAAAGAAGAGGGAGGTCTTCCAGAATCTGTCGTTGAGTTTACATCAGGTTCCTCCCATTGGGAGCATCCTGATCCTGTCTTCAGACAAGGGGCATCCACATCTTGTCTTCCAGGGCCTTTCTTGAGGCCCCTTCCAGCTCCAAAGTTCTCATCTCAAGCTCAGTTCTGTGTCTTCATGCTGCGAAATGTCTTTACGGATCCCCAAACTCCTCTTGCTGTTGGGAACACGTGGCAGTTGCACGTTGTGAGGTGAGATAGAAGAGGCAGTGGCAGAACCCATGCCATGGAGACACGCCCATCAGCCACAGCAGCTCCTGCTACTGCATAAATCCACAGGCACAATCACACACCTCACAGTGTCAACATCTCCCGTGACATCATAAAGATGCCCAGCTGGGAACCACCTACAGCGATGGGGCGATGGGGTTTCACCTACAGGCGGGCAAACAGGCACTCCTCCTCACTGTCCCAGTCACCTGACATGCCTTCTCTGCACACTCAGGTCGTGACGCCCCACGAAGTGCCCATCGCGCCCCAAGCTCCTTACCTGCCTCCTCCCCACACTCCGGGACGTGCCTTACTAACGCCTCACCAGAGCGCATGTGCCCTTCTCAGGCGCAGCCCCACGGCGCACAGCGCCAGCTTATTGGCCTGCGGGAAGTGGGTTCTGAAGAGAAGCCCCTCAGTTTCCGGAAGCCCCGCCCTGCAGATTGTTCCCAGGATGCAACACGGGCTCGCGTCTAAAAGAGCTGTGCTTTGTTGGGACTACCTGGGAGTTTCCGCCTTTGACGAAGTGCGCAGGCGCACTTAGGCGAGGAGGGGGGTGACTGTAAGAAGCGGAGGTATCAAGAACGGTACTGGCAGTGGCGGAAGCTCTCCTCTTGCCCTATTCAGCTTCCGGTGTGGTGGGTCCCGGATGTTGAGTGTCTGTGGCGGGTAGACAGCCCGAGCTCCAGAGGCCTCCGTCTTGTAATGGCGGATGTACTTGAGGGGACACGACAGACGGGGAAGGACCCTGATGGTCCGAGGTAACTTTCACAGCAAGTAGAAGGCACTGCTGTGAATATGGTGGCATCAGAGGTGACTGCAAAAAAGGGCAGCCGAGCGAGGAAGAGATACCAGTGATGTCCTAACTGAGCTCCCTGGGTCTGGTAGTGAGGAGTGCTTTCTTAGAATTTGAGCGGCGTCAGGGGCTACAACGTCATGACTCTTGTCCTGTGGTGGACTCAGGCTCCCTGTTCTCAGGTTCTTATGTAGACAGTGAGGGCTCAGGAAGGCTCCCACCACCATCACCATCACTCCACCAAAACGGCTGAAGGACCTTCCTTTAGGGTTGGGGGGATCTCCTCCTTCCACAAGGGATGGCTGTGAAGACAACTCATTCTCTGACTTTCAGATGGATGTGGCCCTCTGATGAGATGTGTGCACACCTCACCGAATGCATATGTCTGTTGAGCCTGGACATTAAGTATTTACTGATGTTCTTCTGTGTAACAGGTGATGTCCTAGGTGCTGCAGTGAACAGAAGAGACAAAATATCCTTGTTCCCTTGAAGCTAATGTAGGGGCCAATAAAAACAAAACAAAACAAGGGATGCAAGTCAAGTGCACTTTGTATGGACAGTGGTAAGAAGAAAAACAAAGATGGGGATGAAGGGTGCAGAGGGCCTGTACTGTGTGTCTGTTACTACCTCTGGGACTCTTACCTCTTGAGTGTGCTTGGGTATGTCCACCTGTTTTTCCTAGTGACAAAGTCTGGGTGATTCTGTGGGGACATATATTGGTGTGTCTGGGAGGTCCCATGTGTCTCAGTAGTGGTCCTTGTTTTCAGGAAGGAGTGTCTGTGAATGTCCATGTGTCTCACTGCACGGTTGTGATTTTTCTGTGTCTGTGTTTTCCAGTCTTTGTGTGATGAAATACAAAGGCCTAGCAGGCTTAGAGTTATTAATGAATTGTACTTAAGCATTTAGAGGCATATATTTATCGTACTATTAAATTCTTCCAATATATAGTAAAAAAAAAAAAAAAGCTTCACAGTTTTTTTAGTAAGGTTGAGTGAATTTTTTTCAGGGAGTGGGAGACAGAGTCTCGATCCATTGCCCAGGCTACAGTGCAATGGTGCAGTCTCAGCTCACTGCAACCTCTGTCTCCCGTGTTCAAGCAATTCTTGTGTCTTAGCCTCCCAAGTAGCTGGGATTACAGGTGTGTGCCACCACGCCCAGCTAATTTTTTGTATTTTTAGTAGAGATGGAGTTTCACTGTGTTGGCCAGGCTGGTCTCAAACTCCTGATCTCAAGTGATCCTCCACCCACCTCAGCCTCCCAAAGTGCTGGTATTACAGGCATGAGCCACTGCGCCCAGCCTCAAGTTGATTTTTTAAAGTTTGGCATTCATTGTTTATTTAAAAAACAACAATTGGGCAGGGATCAGAGGCTCACACCTGTAATTCCAGCACTTTGAAATGTCGAGGCAGCTGGATTCCTTGAGCTCAGAAATTCAAGACCAGGCTGGACAACTTGGAGATACTGCATCTCTGCAAAATATATGAAAATTAGCCAGGTGTGGTGAGGCTCACCTGTAGTCCCAGCTAATCAGGAGACTGAAGCTGGAGGATAGCTTGGACCCAGGAGGTCGAGGCTGCAATAAACCGTGATCGTGCCACTGCACTCCAACCTGGAAATAAGAGCAAGACCCTATCTTAAGCAATCAAAAAAATCCTATCTGAAGCAGACAAAAACAGTCATATTTTATATTAAAATATATATGAAATGAGTAGAATTATTAACAGGAACCCTGTTTTCTAAATGGTGACCCTTTAAACACTGATTCTTATGGAAGTGGCCAGTACTTTTTGTAAATCATAAAACATGTTTTCTTCAATTTGGTGTGTAAATAAATATCAGAGTTTGCACTTCCATTGGTTCTTAAATAGGAGAATATTTTCAGAAATGGAAGCGAATAAAATGCATCAGGAGTTTTGACCCAATTCCCTAGTGATTGATGGAGGCCAGCCAATCCTCAGTTGCACCTCAGAACCTGCCATTAAATTTAAAATAGAAGATCAGAAACTAAACTTCTAAATTGACAGTGGTCCGACTTTCTCTACCACCTTCTCAGAGGACTCATCTCTACTGTCACTTTTAATTCTATTCAAGCTGTCAGAGCCTTTAGGCAACCTGTTTCATTACCCACGTCTCAGGCCACACCAATATCCTTAGTTTTGATTAACACTCATTATAGCTTTCTAGTTTCTGAAGCTTCATCGGTAAACTTTCTAGGTAGAGATTTGCTACATAAATTGAATGCCATCTTACAATGTAATGGGAAAGGTGTTTTTATCCCCTTGACCTCAGACCAAACCTCACACTTTCTGTTTTCCCTGATTGAGACGCGTCCTCTGAAGAGGATGCAACCTCAAGTGATATTCCAATTACTTCCAGTTACTGACATTCCAATTAGTCTCTGGGCCTCATATGCAAATGAAGTTGCATTGCTACAGAGCACAGAGACTGTGCACATTGGCCTGGAAAAGGAATAAGCCTTTTCAACCAATAGCTCAATGCCCTCTTGTGTCAATATGCAGAACAAGGAACTGAATCTATACTAGACTCTGTTACAGCAGAGTGCCCATTAAGTTTACCTTCTCCCACTATTAACACCCTAGTCTTACCAGTAAAAATAAGAAGGGAAGTTTGATTTTGATAAGAACCAAATTTACCAATTTTACAGATTCTAATAGCCACAATTCTTGTAGTGCCTCACCACTCTACAGTTCCCATTACAACCACTATTTGTACCCCGGTTCCTGCTTATGCAGGCTGGTTTGCTTGAATGGAGCTCTGCTCCGCTGTCTTTTCCATTCTTTTGCACGCTGATTCACAGTTCCTCTGTGCAGTTCTCTTTCGAGGACAGTGGGCATGGCCTGCATACCTCAGGAATATTGTTGCTCCCCCATCAATATTTTCCCAAGTCCTTAAGGCTTGCTCAGACTTGTAAATTTTATCCAAGGCTCTACTCTTGTTCAGTATACTGATAATCTCTTTGTACCCAAGCTAAGCAAGGTGGTCTTATGGATTTCCTCGTTCTCTTAGAGACACGAACTGAATTAGGTCATAAAGCCTTGCAATCTAAATTTCAGTGGGTGCAGAAAGTTACTACTTAGGATGTGAGATATCTCAGGGCACCCAAAGCTCAGCCAGAATGCCTTGAATCAATTTTTTTTTTTTTTTTTTTTTTTTTGAGAAGGAGTCTTGCTCTGTCGCCCAGGATGGAGTGCAGTGGCCGAATCTCAGCTCACTGCAAGCTCCACCTCCCGGATTTAAGCCATTCTCCTGCCTCAGCCTCCCGAGTAGCTGGGACTACAGGTGCCCGCCACTTTGCCCAGCTAGTTTTTTTTTGTATTTTTTAGTAGAGACGGGGTTTCTTTTTTTTTTTTTTTTTTTTTTTTTTGAGACGGAGTCTTGCTCTGTCACCCAGGCTGGAGTGCAGTGGCCGGATCTCAGCTCACTGCAAGCTCCGCCTCCCGGGTTTATGCCATTCTCCTGCCTCAGCCTCCCGAGTAGCTGGGACTACAGGCGCCCGCCACCTCGCCCGGCTAGTTTTTTTGTATTTTTTAGTAGAGACTGGGTTTCACCGTGTTAGCCAGGATGGTCTCTCGATCTCCTGACCTCGTGATCCGCCCGTCTCGGCCTCCCAAAGTGCTGGGATTACAGGCTTGAGCCACCGCGCCCGGCCAGAGACGGGGTTTCACCATGTTAACCAGGATAGTGTCCATCTCCTGACCTCATGATCCGCCCGTCTCGGCCTCCCAAAGTGCTGGGATTACCGGCTTGAGCCACTGCGCCCGGCACCTTGAATCAATTTTATCCATTGCTGTCCCCAGAATAAAAGCAGGTATGGGCCAGGTGCAGGGGCTTATGCCTGTAATCCCAGCACTTTGGGAGGCCAAGATGGGTGGATCACGAGGTCATGAGATTGAGACCATCCTAGCTAACACAGTGAGACCCTGTCTCCACTAAAAATACAAAAAATTAGCCGGGCGTGGGGGCAGTCACCTGTAGTCCCAGCTACTCGGGAGACAGAGGCAGGAGAATTGCTTGAACCCAGGAGGCAGAGGTTGCAGTGAGCCAAGATCATGCCGTTGCACTCCAGCCTGGGCAACAGAGTGAGACTCTGTCTTAAACAAACAAACAAAACAGACATGTATAATTCTAGGAACAGCTGGCTATCTTCACTGAGAATTCCTAATTATGCTGCCTTTGCTAAACCTCTGTATGCCGTCTTTTCAGATCTGCCTCAGAGCCTATTATCTGCCCCTCAGAGACATCGACCTTCTTTGTTTTTTTTTGTTTTTTGTTTGTTTTTTTTTTTTTGAGACGGAGTCTTGCTCTCTCACCCAGGCTGGAGTGCAGTGATGCAATCTCGGCTCACTGCAAGCTCCGCCTCCCGGGTTCACGCCATTCTCCTGCCTCAGCCTCCGGAGTAGCTAGGACTACAGGTGCCCGCCACCGCGCCCGGCTAGTTTTTTGTATTTTTAGTAGAGATGGCGTTTCACCGTGTTAGCCAGGATGGTCTCGATCTCCTGACCTCGTGATCCGCCCGTCTCGGCCTCCCAAAGTGCTGGGATTACAGGCTTGAGCCACCGCGCCCGGCCATATTGTCCCCTTAATGCGGTATTGTGATATATTAATTGACTGCATAGTATTTTATTGTAAAATATAACGTATTCAGGCCGGGCATGGTGGCTCACGCCTGTGATCCCAGCACTTTGGGAGGCCGAGGTGGGCGGATCACGAGGTCAGGAGATCGAGACCATCCTGGTTAACACAGTGAAACCCCGTCTCTACTAAAAATACAAAAAAAAAATTAGCCGGGCATGGTGGCGGGCGCCTGTAGTCCCAGCTACTTGGGAGACTGAGACAGGAGAATGGCGTGAACCCGTGAGGCAGAGCTTGCAGTGAGCCAAGATCGTGCCACTGCACTCTAGCCTGGATGACAGAGCAAGACTCCGTTTCAAAAAATATATATATATGTGTGTGTATATTTATATGTATGTAGGTATATAGTTTATATATATCTGTGTACATATGTGTATATATGTATATATATGTGTACATATGTGTGTGTATACATATATACACAGTTCACTTATTTTTTTATGCAGATGGTATATTGCAAGTACTACTGTTTATCATGAACTACCTTTCCAGTTATAAAGATTAGCATAACGGTGAGATGGTAGTTCATTCACTTTTGTTGCCAACATAAAAAGTGCTCCCTTGTGAGAATATGCCATTGTCATGTTTTTTGTTTTTGTTTGTTGAGACAGAGTCTCACTCTGTTGCCCAGGCTGGAGTGCAGTGGCACAACCTCGGCTCACCACAACCTCCGCCTCCCAGGTTCCAGCGATTCTCCTGAGTAGCTGGGATGACAGGCATGTGCCACCACACCCAGCTAATTTTTGTATTTTTAGTAGAGACGGGGTTTGACCATGCTGCCCAGGCTGGTCTTGAACTCCTGACCTGAGGTGATACACCCGCCTCAGCCTCCCAAAGTGCTGGGATTACAGGCATGGGCCACCGCGCCCAGCCCCCAGAAGCATTTTTTAATTTTTAATTTTTTTTTTTGAGACGGAGTCTTGCTCTGTTGCCCAAACTGGAGTACAGTGGCCGGATCTCGGCTCACTGCAAGCTCCGCCTCCCGGGTTCATGCCATTCTCCTGCCTCAGCCTCCCGAGTAGCTGGGACTACAGGCGCCGCCACCTCGCCCGGCTAGTTTTTTGTATTTTTTTAGTAGAGACGGGGTTTCACCGGGTTAGCCAGGATGGTCTCGATCTTGTGACCTTGTGATCTGCCCGTTTCGGCCTCCCAAAGTGCTGGGATTACAGGCTTGAGCCACCGCGCCCGGCCAGCATTTTTTATGTGTGCCCTTCTGTTTGGTGGTTGGCCTTTGAATGGTAGTACCAGCCCCCACCCACCCAAATGGGTCTGGATTTCATGCCACACCCACCAAAAGGACAGAAAAAATCCCTAGGCAAGAGTATTGTGTGGAGATCTGGGGAGGTGGGAGCTGGTCCAGGTGGCTTGAAGGAAGCTGAAACAGTGCATTGGTGAGTTTGGCCTCTGTAGCGGCTCAAGGCTGGGGCGGGGGTTTTGTGAGGCTTGACCTTCTCACCTGCTGGAACCACAGGGTGAGTGGTATCCATGGATCTTCTTTTTTTTTTTTTTTTTTTTGAGACGGAGTCTCGCTCTGTTGCCCAGGCTGGAGTGCAGTGGCTGGATCTCAGGTCACTGCAAGCTCCGCCTCCCGGGTTCACGCCATTCTCCTGCCTCAGCCTCCCGAGTAGCTGGGACTGCAGGTGCCCGCCACCTCGCCCATCTAGTTTTTGTATTTTTAGTAGAGACGGGGTTTCACCATGTTGGCCAAGCTGTTCTCGATCTCCTGACCTCATGATCCGCCTGCCTCGGCCTCCCAAAGTGCTGGGATTACAGGTGTGAGCCACTGCGCCTGGCCACATGGACATTCTTATCCAGTTGCATGATGGGTGGGCAGGGAAAGGGCTGTAGGTCTGTCAGTGGTCAAACATCAAAAATCAAAGTAGCCTCCTGACTACATTTCACCCCCTCCCCCGCCCCGGAATTTGCTCAGTGACTGAAATTCACCATGTGTCATGTACTTGAATTTTAATTTGGCCAAGTACAAATTTTAAAAGCCATTTGCCCAAGCAACATAGTATAATTTGAAAAGCAGGTCTTGGCCGGGCGCGGTGGCTCAAGCCTGTAATCCCAGCACTTTGGGAGGCCGAGGCGGGTGAATCACGAGGTCAGGAGATCGAGACCATCCTGGCTAACATGGTGAAACCTCGTCTCTACTAAAAATACAAAAAACTAGCCGGGCGTGGTGGCGGGCGCCTGTAGTCCCAGCTACTCGGAGGCTGAGGCAGGAGAATGGCGTGAACCCGGGAGGTGGAGCTTGCAGTGAGCCGATATCGCGCCACTGCACTCCAGCCTGGGCGACAGAGCGAGACTCCGTCTCAAAAAAAAAAAAAAAGAAAAGAAAAGCAGGTCTTGGCCAGGCACAGTGGCTCACACCTGTAACCCCAGCACTTTGGGAGACTGAGGCAGGCAGATCACCTGAGGTCAGGAGTTCGAGACCAGCCTGGCCAATATGGTGAAACACCGTCTCTACTAAAAATACAAAAATTACCCAGGCGTGGTCGTGGGCGCCTGTAATCCCAGCTACTTGGGAGGCTGAGGCAGGAGAATCACTTGAACTCAGGAGGTGGGGGTTGCAGTGAGCCAAGATCGCACCACTGCACTCCAGCCTGGGGGACAGAGTGAGACTGTCTCAAAAAATAAAATAGGCAGGGTACAGTGGCTCACGCCTGTAATCCTAGCACTTTGGGAGGCCAAGGCAGTTGGAACACGAGGTCAGGAGATCAAGACCATCCTGGCTAACATGGTGAAACCCCGTCTCTACTGAAAAATACAAAAATTAGCCAGGCGTGGCCGGGCATGGTGGCGGGCGCCTGTAGTCCCAGCTACTTGGGAGGCTGAGGCAGGAGAATGGTGTGAACCTGGGAGGCGGAGGCTGCAGTGAGCTAAGATCATGCCACTGCACTCCAGCCTGGGCAACAGAGCAAGACTCCATCTCAAAAAAAAAAAAAAAAAAAAATTAGCTGGGCATGTTGGTGCACGCCTGTAATCCCAGCTACTTGGGAGGCTTAGGCAGGCGAATCACTTGAACCCGGGAAGCAGAGGTTACAGTGAGCCGAGATTGTGTCACTGCACTCTAGCCTGGGTGACAAAGCAAGATTCCATGTCAAATAATCATAATAATAAAATAATAATAAAATAAAAAATAAAAAGTGGGTCTTGAAAGAGTATTCAGCCGGGCGCGGTGGCTCAAGCCTGTAATCCCAGCACTTTGGGAGGCCGAGACGGGCGGATCACGAGGTCAGGAGATCGAGACCATCCTGGCTGACACGGTGAAACCCCGTCTCTACTAAAAAATACGAAAACTTAGCCGGGCGAGGTGGCAGCGCCTGTGGTCCCAGCTACTCGGGAGGCTGAGGCAGGAGAATGGCGTAAACCCGGGAGGTGGAGCTTGCAGTGAGCTGAGATCCGGCCACTGCACTCCAGCCTGGGCGACAGAGCGAGACTCCATCTCAAAAAAAAAAAAAGAGTATTCAGATGCAGTTGTCTCGGGGCGTTGGAGTTCCATGGCATCTTTTCAAATATTTCAGTAACGTTTTAGACCATTGTCTTATTTATTGTTGTTGGGGGAAAGGCTTATGGGGTGCCTGTGTAAACCAACCATAAAAATATGGGACAATAAGTTGTGGAAAGCCACAAGAGGCCTCTGAGGAGGAAAGCCTTCTTATCGCCATTATGTTCCCATGCTCAGAGCGAGACCCGCTCTCTTATCCATAAACACTGTGTTCAAGGAGAAAGACACTCCTTTGAAGCACTGGAATGTGGACAGACGTGCAGGCTCCTAGTTAAGCTGCTCCCACTAGCTACTCTCCGACGGACAGCACAAAGGAGATTAATTTAAACCACCACTGCTATAGATTACGCGTGTGACGCACTGCCTCCCTTTCACCATTTCGCCCTGAACGTCTGCTTCTTAGATCTAAGTGACTGCACTCAATAAATAGTGAGGAGACCAGAACTTGGTGCCTTTTGCAGCCTCCATTGTGCAATTGGCCCCCTGGCCCCCACTCTTTGTGACCTCTTAACCTGTCTCTTCTCATTCCTTCATCGCCACTGGACTTTGGGTACCCTACGGGTGATGTTGAGGCTGGTCTCCAACAATTACTTATGCAACCCTTCCAGTACCCACGTACAGCGTACAGCCAGCAGCCCCTTTAAGGGAACATAACTCTCCCTGGCTGGCCAATAAATAGTCCTGAGCCAAGCAGTCATCAGCTGTTGCATCTGCCAGGGAGTGTTATCCTTCACGGAAAGCATCTAAAGCATTAGCTATCCGCCGCATGTGGTGACAGTGTGCTGAATGTTTTCCGATGGCTTCCTGGTTTGAGTTGACAGGACGACATCATGTGTGCCAAAGGCAGTGCCTGTCATGGCCCGAAAAGTATGTGCAATGAGCAGAAAATTAGCACACTTGTGTCAAGAGGAGGTTTGGGAGTGGGTGTGAGATGGAGCAGGGACTCCCTCGTTGGGACCTGTGGGTCTCCCAAGCATAGAACTAAAGAACAATCTTGTGTTTCTTCAAGGTAAATTTCAGTCACCTACTTGGCCTCAAGAAGTAAATAAGCAACTCGATAAGCAAGAAGGTAACAGTAGCCTAAAACAATAGCCAAGGAAGCTAGAATCATGGGATGTTTCGTTCTCCTATAGAAACTAAAGATGGTTAGGCATGGTGACTCACACGTGTAGGCCCAGCACTTTGGGAGGCTGAGGCAGGAGGATCGCTTGAGGCTGGGAGTTTGAGACCAGCCTGGGCGACATGGCAAAACCCTGTCTCTACAAAAAAAAAAAAAAGAAGAAAATTAGCCTGGCATGGCAGTGTGTATCTGTAATGTCAGCTACCTGGTAAGCTGATGTGGGAGATCTCTTGAGCCCAGGAAGTGGAGGTTGCAGTGAGCTGTGATCACACCACTGCACTCCAGCCTGGGCGACAGAGCAAGACCCCATCTCAAAAAAAGAAAACTAAAAATAATTTTTTTTTTTTTTTTTTTGAGACGAAGTCTCGCTCTGTCACCCAGGCTGGAGTGTAGTGGTGTAATCTCTGCTCACTGCAAGCTCCGCCTCCCGAGTTCACGCCATTCTCCTGCTTCAGCCCCCCGAGTAGCTGGGACTACAGGAACCGCCACCACGCCCAGTTAATTTTTTTGTATTTTTAGTAGAGACGGGGTTTCACCGTGTTAGCCAGGATGGTCTCGATTTCCTGACCTCGTGATCTGCCTGCCTCAGCTTCCCAAAGTGCTGGGATTACAGGCGGAGCCACCGCGCCCAGCCAGATAACATCTTAATATATGTCTCTGAGGTGTTTTTCAGAAACCCCAACCCCCACCAAACAAATTATCCCACGAGTAGACCACAAGTGGACAAGATAAGGGGGAACTGGGGATTGACCTCTGACCTCCACTTTCTACTCCAAATTTCTTCCTGAGGGTACTGGAGTTGGTCACACCCATGAGCCAGAGCTAATATTAGTTTCTACTGACGCTGCGTTTTTAACAAAGCTTCTCTTCACCAACTGCAAATTGGAAAATCTTTGACTCTACCTATGACCGGTAAGCCCCCCACTTCAAGATATACCAGCCTTTTAGGTCAAAACCAATGTGTAACTTTTATATATTAAGTTACCTTTTTGCCTATGACTTCTGCTCTTCTAACATTTACCCCTGCCTTTAACAACCCTTACCTGTGAGCCACCAAGGGTGCTGGGACTTAAGCATGAGCTGCCTGATCCTGCTTGCTGGACACCTCGCAAATACACACTTTCCTTTCTACCACAGCGAACCTCGGTGCGGATATCTGGCCTTACGTTGCTGGGTGAATGGACTCCAGTTCAGTTCTCAAACAGGTGCCCAACAGGAAATACTGACCCCTCCCCCAGGTCACACAGATGACAGATGATGTTCAAAAGAAGGCCCAAGAAGGGACATAAGAGTCACGGCCGGTAGAGAACTATCTCAGTTAACAAAACCCCAGGGGAGTGACCATTTTGAAATAAGCATCTGGGCCAGGCGCGGTGGCTCACGCCTGTAATCCCAGTACTTTGGGAGGCCGAGGTGAGCAGATCACAAGGTCAGGAGATTGAGACCATCCTGGCTAACACAGTGAAACCCCATCTCTATTAAAAAAATATATACAAAGGCCGGGCGCGGTGGCTCAAGCCTGTAATCCCAGCACTTTGGGAGGCCGAGACGGGCGGATCACGAGGTCAGGAGATCGAGACCATCCTGGCTAACACGGTGAAACCCCGTCTCTACTAAGAAATACAAAAAACTAGCCGGGCGAGGTGGCGACGCCTGTAGTCCCAGCTATTCGGGAGGCTGAGGCAGGAGAATGGCGTGAACCCGGGAGGCGGAGCTTGCAGTGAGCTGAGATCCGGCCACTGCACTCCAGCCTGGGCTACAGAGCGAGACTCCGTCTCAAAAAAAAAAAAAAAAATATATATATATATATATATACACACAAAAAATTATCTGGGCGTGGTGGCGGGCGCCCGTAGTCCCAGCTACTCAGGAGGCTGAGGCAGGAGAATCGCTTGAACTTGGGAGGCAGAGGTGGCAGTGAGCCGAGATCGCGCCACTGCACTCCAGCCTGGGCAACAGAGCGAGACTCCATCTCAGAAAAAGAAAAAAAGAAAAGAAAAAGAAAGAAGCATGTGTTAATGTGTTGTGGGTTGTACTCTAAGGTGCCAATAAGTCTGATGATCAGGACAAAGTAAGGGGCCCTAAAGGCTGGGGTTGAGCCTAAGTAAAGCTGTACACGGTGGAGAAGACCCATTTAGAAGACCATGTGTGGTCTGTAGTGTCAACAAGATTTGTTTGAGCCATCAGTTCCACGAGGCCTCTAGCCCCAGAGTATAAGAGAGCAGAAAGTTGCTTTTTTTTTTTTTTTTTTTTTTTTTTGAGACGGAGTCTCGCTCTGTCGCCCAGGCTGGAGTGCAGTGGCTGGATCTCAGCTCACTGCAAGCTCCACCTCCTGGGTTTACGCCATTCTCCTGCCTCAGCCTCCCGAGTAGCTGGGACTACAGGCGCCCACCACCTCACCCGGCTAGTTTTTTGTATTTCTTAGTAGAGACGGGGTTTCACCGTGTTAGCCAGGATGGTCTCGATCTCCTGACCTCGTGATCCGCCCGTCTCGGCCTCCCAAAGTGCTGGGATTACAGGCTTGAGCCACCGCGCCCGGCCATTTTTTTTTTTTTTTTTTTTTTGAGACGGAGTCTCACTCTGTTGCCCAGGCTGGAGTGCAGTGGCCAGATCTCAGCTCACTGCAAGCTCTGCCTCCCGGGTTCACGTCATTCTCCGGCCTCAGCCTCCCAAGTAGCTGGGACTACAGGCGCCCGCCACCTCGCCCGGCTAGTTTTTTGTATTTCTTAGTAGAGACGGGGTTTCACCGTGTTAGCCAGGATGGTCTCGATCTCCTGACCTCGTGATCCGCCCGTCTCGGCCTCCCAAAGTGCTGGGATGACAGGCTTGAGCCACCGCGCCCGGCCATTTTTTTTTTTTTTTTTTTTTTGAGACGGAGTCTCACTCTGTTGCCCAGGCTGGAGTGCAGTGGCCGGATCTCAGCTCACTGCAAGCTCTGCCTCCCGGGTTCACGTCATTCTCCGGCCTCAGCCTCCCAAGTAGCTGGGACTACAGGCGCCCGCCACCTCGCCCGGCTAGTTTTTTGTATTTCTTAGTAGAGACGGGGTTTCACCGTGTTAGCCAGGATGGTCTCGATCTCCTGACCTCGTGATCCGCCCGTCTCGGCCTCCCAAAGTGCTGGGATGACAGGCTTGAGCCACCCCGCCCGTCCCAGAAAGTTTCTTTGAATGCCTTATTCAAGAGCCCAGTGTTGGCCAGGCACGGTGGCTCACGCCTGTCATCCCAGCACTTTGGGAGGCCGAGGCGGGTGAATCATGAGGTCAAGAGATCGAGACCATCCTGACCAATATGGTGAAACCCCGTCTCTACTAAAAACACAAAAATTAGCCGGGTGTGGTGGCAGGTGGCTGTAGTCCCAGGTACTGGGGATGCTGAGGCAGGAGAATCACTTGAACCCGGGTGGTAGAGGGTGCAGTGAGGTGAGATTGTGCCACTGCACTCCAGCCTGGTGACAGAGTGAGACTCCATCTCAAAATAAATAAATAAATAAAAGACCCCAGTGTTGTGTTGGAACAGGAGTTAAAACAAATTAAAGACTGTGTAAGCAGAAACTCAGTTGTAAGGAAGAAAACCCAATTCCTGGCCGGGCGCAGTGGCTCACGCCTGTAATCCCAGCACTTTGGGAGGCCGAGGCAGATGGATCATGAGGTCAGGAGATTGAGACCATCCTGGCTAAAACAGTGAAACCCCGTCTCTACTAAAAATACAAAAAATTAGTCAGGCGTGGTGGCGGGCACCTGTGGTCCCAGCTACTCAGGAGGCTGAGGCAGGAGAATGGCCATGAACCCAGGAGGCAGAGCTTGCAGTGAGCCGAGATCGTGCCACTGCACTCCAGCCTGGGCGACAGAGCAAGACTCCGTCTCAAAAAAAACAAAAACCAAAAACCAAAATGAAAACCCAATTCCCCCTGAGAAAAAGAAAGAGCTGGAGTCCTTTAAAAATTAACTGCCTGTTTTTCTGTGGCTGGTGAGCCTTATCTCTCCTCCTTTCCCAGGCATTGTGAAGACCCTGTTTCCCTAGCTGGGTAGCTGCAATGTCATTAGACAGATAAACTCAAGTTGTAAAACATGTTTTTCCTTGAAAAGTAAGAAATGATGTAATGCATGTCTCAGTTAATTGAATAACTGTCTTTGTTTCTCGCTTCTGTAATATCCTTCCCCCTGCACAAATCTCTCCCCGCCCCACAAAATGCTTAAAAGGTAACTTAACTCTTTGTTGAGGGCTCAGTCATTTGCATGTTACTCTGACTGGGTCGGGGCACCTAAATAGTAAATATCCTCCTGAACACATCGGTCTCTCTGATTCCTTATCGATCCCACTACAGTGTAGTTTGAGAAAAGAACTGAGCACCTTGGTCACTGTCAGTAATGTCTCTAACCCCAAGGGTAGGGTGTGTCTTGGTGAAACCCTGTATTGTGGCCCAGCAGGAGAATGTCTGGTGGGATTGGTAAGGAACATGCTCATTTAAGTGGCTACCGTGATCAAAGTATAGGGAATAGCCTCTGCAAAGGTGAGCAGTGGGCGGGGACCCTATAAAATCTGTTTGCTCTCGGCCCTACGAACAGGCTTCCAGGGATTATGCCCCCTTGTTTATATGTCGTTTGCCTCTAGAATATTCAAGCCATTTCATCTACCTGCACATTAAGCACTCAGCTCTGAAGTTGGAGTTTTGATAGGTACAGAGATATTCGTGACCTGGATTTTTACTTGGGAACTGTGAGGCAAAATATCCCGAGTGCTTTACCTCAAAATATTGACCTAGGATAAAGAGTTGTTGCCACAGTGTTTTGTTTTTGTTTTTGTTTGTTTGTTTGTTTTTGAGACAGAGTTTCGCTCTTGTTGCCTAGGCTGGAGTGCAGTGGGGCAATCTCAGCTCACTGCAACCTCCACCTCCCAGGTTCAATTGATTCTTCCGCCTCAGCCTCTGGAGTAGCTGGGATTACAGGTGTGCACCACCATGCCCAGCTAATTTTTTTGTATTTTTAGTAGAGACATGGTTTCATCATGTTTCCAGACTGGTCTCAAACACCTGACGTTAGTTGACCTGCCTGCCTCGGCCTCCCAAAGTGCTGGGATTCCAGGCATGAGCCACCACGCCTGGCCAGCTAGACCATTGCTAATGGCTCAAGAGTTCAGTTCTAGCAGTTGTGCTGACTCTAGTTAGGGAAGGTAAACTCTTCCTTGGTCACTCACTTGACCCCATGGGCCTTCCCAGGGTCTACTGGTCAGCAGAGAGACGAGACCTCCTCCAGCATCATGGAATCTGGCAACAGACTGAGGACAGAAGAAGCTGCTTTTTTCTTTTTCTTTTCTTTCTTTTTTTCTTTTTTTTTTTTTTTTTGAGACAGAGTTTGTTTTGTTTTGTTTTGTTTTGTTTTGTTTTGCTTTGAGACAGAGTCTTGCTCTGTCGCCCAGGCTGGAGTGCAGTGGCGCAATCTCAGCTCACTGCAAGTTCTACCTCCCGGGTTCACGCCATTCTCCTGCCTCAGCCTCCCCAGTAGCTGGAACTACAGGCGCCGCCACCACGCCCGGCTAATTTTTTGTATTTTTAGTAGAGACGGGGTTTCACCGTGTTAGCCAGGATGGTCTTGATCTCCTGACCTCGTGATCCGCCCACCTCGGCCTCCCAAAGTTCTAGGATTACAGGCATGAGCCACCCTGCCCGGCCAAAGCTGCTTTGTTCTACAGGTGGATAACCGAAGGGCCCAGGTTTGCCTCTAAGTCAGCACCATTTTCATTTCAGGAAGGAGACCACTGTGGGTGGGGGATGCTGCCTGCAGGACCCAAGACCTGAGAACTGACCAATCAGGCAGCTGGGGTGGGGCCTTGAGAACTGACCAATCAGGGGAGCTTAGGTGGAGCATGGAGAACTGTCAATCGGGGCGGGGGGGGGGGTTGGGGCAGAGCCTGGAGACCTGTCCAATCAAAGGAGCTGAGGCAGGGCCTGGAAACCTGACCAATTAGGAAAGCCGGGGTGGGGCCTGAAGAACTGTCCAATCAGCAGAGCTCAGGGCTAGCAAGCTGACCAACTAGAAGAGCAGGGGCAGAGTCTAACGAACTGTCCAATCAGGGGATTTGGGATGGGACTGGTGAACTCTCCACTCAGACGTGAGCAGAGAAGAGAACCGTCCAATCAGCCCCAGGGGCGGGGCATTGCCGCCCTCCCTGCTGAGCACTCCCGGCCTGCTCTGAGTGACCACGGGTGTTCCCGTTGTGCTCACCGGTACCCGCTGCGAGGCGCAGGGAGCTCGGCGAAGAGCTCAGGTCTTGGGTCCTGCAGGACATGGTGAGTGCAGGGCAGGAGCCGAGCCTGAGCCGGAGTCCTGGGAGGGGAGGGTTGGAAGCGGCCAGAACACGCTGAAACTCCCAGGGGAGCCGCCTGGGAGCCCCATGGAGCCTCTGTCCCCGTGTCACCCCCGGGTCCTGCGGGGACTCCCCTGCCCAAGTCTTCATGCCCTGCAAAGTCGTAGTTGTCAGGACGCTGGGATGGAGGGAAAAGAAAAGACAGAGATGACTCCTGCCCTGGGGGGGTCTCACAAAGTTAACTGGAAGAAAAACTAACCCAAAGTCCAAAAACAAAAACAGACAAACAAACAAAAAAACAAAAAACCCACCCCAGCGACGCGGTGCAACAACCCCCAAAGCAGAATGCGCTTTGGATGCAAACTTTGGGCCCAGGCCCACGTCCCTGGGAGGGGCGAGGGGTGGACAGGTGGTGCGGGCGCTCCTGACCCCAAAGGCCCGCAGGCCGGACTCCAGGCCAGCCGCCCCTGCCTGGGCCTCTCTCCTTCTAAAGATGGATTTGGTTACTTGAGCCTGAGATTTTTTTCAGTCCATGGAACATACAGTAAAGAAGAGAGTTTGAAAGATAAAATATTTCCAAGGAGGTGAATTTCAGAAAAAAAATAAAGTTCTCGTCTTACATTCCATTTGTTAAAAATTCTTCCGTGCCTTTCTTTTTTTTTTTCCCTGTTCCTTTTTTGCACGTATGGTTAAGTTTCTCACATCTGTTGTTTTCTTTTCGGTGATGACAAATGGGATTCCAGGGCTTAGCCCTTGACGGGGCTCCCGGGAAAAAGAATCGCAGAGAAAGAGAGAAACTCTCTCTCTTATTATGACACCCTCCGAAATGAATACATTCCTATAAGAAAAAATGTTTGGTGTTTAATTTGGTGAATTACAAAAACTTGCTAAAATATCAGTTATTCTCTTTTTCCAGGGTAGGGAATTTGTAACAGATAATAATTCTGTTATTTTATTTTATTTTTTTTAATTTTTTTTGAGACGGAGTCTCGCTCTGTCGCCCAGGCTGGAGCGCAGTGGCCAGATCTCAGCTCACTGCAAGCTCCGCCTCCCGGGTTCACGCCATTCTCCTGCCTCAGCCTCCCGAGTAGCTGGGACTACAGGCGCCCGCCACCTCGCCCGGCTAGTTTTTTGTATTTTTTTTTTAGTAGAGACGGGGTTTCACCATGTTAGCCAGGATGGTCTCGATCTCCTGACCTCGTGATCCACCCGTCTCGGCCTCCCAAAGTGCTGGGATTACAGGCTTGAGCCACCGCGCCCGGCCTGTTCTTTTATTTTTTATTTTTTTGAGACAGAGTCATGCTCTGTCGCCCAGGCTGGAGTGCAGTGTCACGGTCTCGGCTCACTGCAACCTCCACCTCCCGGGTTCAAGGGATTCTCCTGCCTCGACCACCCGAGTAGCTGGGGTTACAGGCATGCATGGCCACACCCAGCTAAGTTGTGTATTTTTAGTAGAGACGGGGTTTCCACCATGTTGGTCAGGCTGGGCTCGAACTCCTGACCTCAGGTGATCCGCCCGCCTCAGCCTCCCAAAATGCCAGGATTATAGGTGACAGCCGCCATGCCCAGCCCCTTTAATCACTCTTTTGTATTCACTCATAAGGATATGTTGTTAGTGTTTGTTAGTTCCACTGTTTGCTAGTGACTGGGCGTTTTCAAATTTTTTCCATTATGACCAGGGCCACTAAAGACATTATTATATGTGTATCCACTTGAATGTCTTGTTCTCATCTGCTTTGCAGCATACCCTCATCCTCTTCCCCAAAAGCCTGATCCAAAATAATAAAAATTAGCCTGCCTCCCTGAGCTCTGCTGATTGGACAGTTCTTCAGGCCCCACCCCAGCTTTCCTAATTGGTCAGGTTCCCAGGCCCTGCCTCAGCTCCCTTGATTGGACAGGTCTCCAGGCTCTGCCCCAACCCCCCTGATTGACAGTTCTCCATGCTCCATCTACGCTCCCCTGATTGGTCAGTTCTCTAGGCCCCACCCCAGCTGCCTGATTGGTCAGTTCTCAGGTCACATATAACTGTCTACAACTCAGTTGCTGGTGACTCCATGATGGCAATTTTCCTGAGGGAAATAATCAGTCTTCCTCGATTCTCCCTGTTCTGTCTTGCCCCAGCTTGAGCCCATCAGGAAATTGTGTATCTCCTCTTAGGCTGGTCCTGCACGCGACTGCACTGTGACCACCCAAGGTGACACGCCTGCTTCTCACCTCGTGCGGCTTTCGCCTCCTAGCAGGTGTCCTGGTGTCTGCATCTGCCCCCTATGATCTAGTCTCAGCTGTCACATGAGATCACTGCTCTGTGCAAAGGCCTGGAGTCATTCAGAGCCAAAGCCAAAGTCCTTCCTGTGGCTGATGAGTTCCCCACAAAGTGATGTGCCTCGCTTCCCATCACTCGACCCCCTTTGGCTGTCATGTCCCCATCCCCCTCTGCCCCGTCACACAGGCTCTGGCTGTACCTGAAAGAGCCAAGGGCCCACTCCTTCCTTAGGGCCTAACCTCTGGCTGTTTCTCCCACACAGAACAATTTTCTCCTTTCTGTATTTTTTCATTGTATACTACATTTGCCATGATTAAAGTGGATCACTTCTGAAAGTTTCTGTTGTTTCTAATTTCAGGGAGCAGATGGCATTTTACTATTTTGGGCTAGGCCCCCATACCTGTAATCCCAGCACTTTGGGAGGCCGAGGCAGATGGATCAGTTGAGGTCAGGAGTTCAAGACCAGCCTGACCGACATGGTAAAACCCTGAGTCTACTAAAAATAAAAATAAGGCCAGGCGCGGTGGCTCACGCCTGTAATCCCAGCACTTTGGGAGGCCGAGACGGGCGGATCACGAGGTCAGGAGATCGAGACCATCCTGGCTAACACAGTGAAACCCTGTCTCTACTAAAAATACAAAAAATTAGCCGGGTGCAGTGGCGGGCACCTGTAGTCCCAGCTACAGGGGAGGCTGAGGCAGGAGAATGGCGTGAACCCAGGAGGCGGAGCTTGCAGTGAGCCGAGATCGTGCCACTGCACTCCAGCCTGGGCGACAGAGCGAGACTCTGTCTCAAAAATAAATATATAAATAAAATTTAAATAAATAAATAAATAAAAATAAAAATTAGCCAGGTGTGGTGGCACACACCTGTAATCCCAGTTAGTTGGGAAGCTGAGGTGGGAGGATGGCTTGAGCCCAGGAGTTCATGGCTGCAGTGAGCTCTCATTGTGCCATTGCATTCCAGCCTGTGTAGCAGAGTGAGACCTTGTCTCTAAAAAATTTTCTGGCTGGTTGCAGTGGCTCATGCCTATAATCCCAGCACTTTGGGAGGCCAAAGCAGGCAGATCGCCTGAGGTCAGGAGTTTGAGACCAGCCCTGGCCAACATGGTGAAACCTCAGCTCTACTAAAAATATAAAAATTAGCTGGGCGTGGTGGCACACACCTGTAATCCCAGCTACTCGGGAGGCTGAGGCAGGAGAATCACTTGAACACTGGAGGCGGAGGTTGCAGTGAGCCCAGATCGCACCATTGCACTCCAGCCTAGGTGACAGAGCGAGACTCTATTTCAAAAAAAAAATTTTTTTTTTCTAAAGACTATGACACAGGATAAGGAATATATGACACACGGAGGTTGCAGTGAGCCGAGATCACGCCACTGCACTCCAACCTGGGCACCAGAGCAAGATGCTGTCTCAAGAAAAAAATATATATATATGATATACACACATGTACAGTTAAATGTTATTCAGTCATAATAAAGAAGGAAATCCTGCCATTGTTGGCAGCATGGATGAACCTGGAGCACATGTGAGACAAGCCAGGCACAGAAAGATGAATACCAGATGATCTTACTTACCTGGAGACTCGAAAAGAGCCAGATTCCTAGAGGAAGAGAGTAGAAGAGTGGCTGCCTGGGGCTGAGGGGCAGGGGAAGTGGGGAGACATGTTGGTCAAAGGGAATCAACTTTCCGTTGTAAGATGAATAAATTCTCTACGTCCAGTGTACAACATGGTGACTGTATTTAAGGATACTGTACTGTATACTTGAAATGTACTAAAAGACCAGGCACAGTGGCTCACGCCTGTAATCCCACCACTTTGGGAGACCAAGACGGTTGGATCACTTGAGGTCAGAAGTTCGAGAGCAGCCTGGCCAACATGGTGAAACCCCGTCTCTACTAAAAATTAAAAAATTAGCCAGGCGTGGTGGTGTGCACCTGTAATCCCAGCTACTCAGGAGACTGAGGCAGGAGAATCGCTTGAATCCAGGAGGCGGAGTTTGCAGTGAACCGAGATCGCCCTACTGCACTCCAGCCTGGGGCGACAGAGCAAGACTCCGTCTCAAAAAAAAAAAAAAAAAAGAAAGAAAGAAATGTACTAAGAGTGTAAATCTTACTTGTTCTTCCCATCAAATTTTTTAAAAAGGTAACTGGTGACAGATGTGTTAATTAACTTCATGGCAATCATTTCCCAGTATATATGTGCATCAAATTGTCATCTACACCTTAAATGTGTACCAGTTTTATTTGTCAAAGACAAAAAAAACCTACGACACAGGAAGTGATAACAGACAGAGGTGAAGAAGCCTGAGGACTGAGTCTTAAGTCGATATTGGGAGACTGTGGGATCTTGTGTGAGTGTCCTATGAACGGAGTTCAGCTCCCCAGTGCTGTGAGTTCCACCATCCTCACGTACACGTATGTGGTTTGTTTTAGGACACGGTGGTCTTTGAAGACGTGGTTGTGGGGTTCACCCTGGAGGAGTGGGCCTTGCTGAATCCTGCTCAGAGAAACCTCTACAGAGAAGTGATGCTGGAGACATTCAAGCACCTGGCCTCAGTAGGTAAGGATGGCATTATTTCTGCACTTGGTTATTAGATAATACATGTTTTGTCTGGTTGCAGTGGCTCATGCCTGTATTCCCAGTGCTTTGGGGAGGCTAAGGCAGGAGGATCACTTGAGGCTAGGAGTTGGCAACCAGCCTGGGCAACATAGTGAGACCCTGTCTCTACAAAAAAATCAAAAATGAGCCCGGCGTGGTAGCATGCTCTTATAGTCCTAGCTATTTGGGAGGCTGAGGCAGGAGAATCACTTGAGCCCAGGAGTCCAAGGCTACAGTGACCCGTGATCACACCACTGTACTCCAGCCAGGGTGACAAATTGAGACCCTGTTTTAAAGAGAAAAGAAAAAAGAGCCGGGAACAGTGGCTCACGCCTGTCATCCCGGTGCTTTGGGAGGCCAGGGTGGATGGATTGCCTGAGCTCAGGAGTTTGAGACCAGCCTGGGCAGCACAGTGCAATGCAGTCTCTACTGAAATACAAAAAATAAGCTAGGCGTGGCTGCGTGCGCCTGTAGTCCCAGCTACTCTGGAGGCTGAGGCAGGAGAATCGCTCTAATCCGGGAGGCAGAGGTTGCAGTGAGCCGAGATGGCACCACTGCACTCCAGCCTGGGCGACAGAGTGAGACTCCATCTCCAAAAAGAAAAAGAAAAAGAATAAATATTTCTTGCTCATTAAGCCTATTCTAAGATTTATAATGTAGAAAGGGAATACATTGGTTAATGAGACAGTTATAATCATTGATGTCCTGGACCTAAAATTCAGTAGCTTCTCTGTGATAATAAAAATCTATTAATCTGTACTTTTTTTTCTGTCTTGTTGAAAAGACCTAGGGTCGGCCAGGCACAGTGGCTCACGCCCGTAATCCCAGCACATCAGGAGGCCGAGGCGGGCTGATCCCGAGGTCAGGAGATCGAGACCAGCCTGGCTAACATAGTGAAACCCCGTCTCTACTAAAAATACAAAAAATTAGCCGGGTGAGGTGGCGGTGCCTGTAGTCCCAGCTACTCGGGAGGCTGAGGCAGGAGAATGGCGTAAACCCAGGAGGCGGAGCTTGCAGTGAGCCGAGATCGTGCCACTGTACTGCAGCCTAGGCGACAGAGCAAGACTCCATCTCAAAAAAAATAAAAGAAAAAGAAAAAAAAAAAGACTTAGGGTCCTTTTGTGTTACCAGTGTGGGTATATATTGGTGGCACGAAGACGTTAATTATTTGAAACATTGTGATGATTTTTCTGTGCATTTAAAATTATCTACCATTTTGACTGCTTGTACTTTTTCTTTTTTTTTTTTTCTCATTAGTTGAAATCCTTGAGGGGGACAGCATCACAGGGATTCTGTGTCCAATGGCCTTAGCAGGAAGACTGCCTCAGAATTTGGCATGAATTATGCCACTGTTTCTGTGGGCCTGAATGACCTTTCCCCAGATGCTTCTGGTTTGGTTTGGTTTGTTTTGCCACCAGGAGTCACCGTGTTGTTTTTTGCTTTGTATACATAAGCATGTCTCTTACCCAAATAGAATTCAGTTTCATCTTGGGCATAAACACCTTCAATTATTATTATTATTATTATTATTTTTTTTTTTTTTTTTTTTTTTTGTCAAGACGGAGTCTCACTCTGTCGCCCAGGCTGGAGTGCAGTGGCACGATCTCGGCTCACTGCAAGCTCCACCTCCCGGGTTCATGCAATTCTCCTGCCTCAGCCTCCCGAGTAGCTGGGAGTATAGGTGCCCCCCACGACGCCTAGCTAATTTTTTGTGTTTTTAGTAGAGACGGGGTTTCACCGTGTTAGCCAGGCTGGTCTCCATCCCCCGATCTCGTGATCCGCCCGCCTCGGCCTCCCAAAGTGCTGGGATTACAGGCGTGAGCCACCGCGCCCGGCCAAACACCTTCAATTTTAAGAACAGCTGTGTGAGGCCGGGCGCGGTGGCTCACGCCTGTAATCCCAGCACTTTGGGAGGCCGAGGCGGGCGGATCACGAGGTCGGGAGATCGAGACCATCCTGGCTAACACGGTGAAACCCCGTCTCTACTAAAAAATACAAAAAAAAAACTAGCCGGGCGAGGTGGCGGGCGCCTGTAGTCCCAGCTACAGGGGAGGCTGAGGCAGGAGAATGGCGTGAACCCGGGAGGCGGAGCTTGCAGTGAGCTGAGATCCGGCCACCGCACTCCAGCCTGGGCGACAGAGCGAGACTCCGTCTCAAAAAAAAAAAAAAAAAAAAAAAAACAGCTGTGTGCTCTCTTTGGTTCTGGAGACCCTGCTTACAGGCAGCCAAAATGGCCTTGGACCACCACCTTCCAGACGCATTTTCTTTTGGAAGTCACTTTCCCTGCAGGCCTCCCCAGGCTCCAAGATGGCAGAAAGCTCTTGTACTTCTTCATAATGAAGTCAGGCCGGGCGCGGTGGCTCACACCTGTAATCCCAGCACTTTGGGAGGCCAAGGCAGGCGAATCACAAGGTCAGGAGATCGAGACCAGCCTGGCCAATATGGTGAAACCTCGTCTGTACTAAAAATACAAAAAATTAGCTGGGTGTAGTGGCGGGCACCTGTAATCCCAGCTACCCGGGAGGCTGAGGCAGGAGAATGGCTTGAACCCAGGAGATGGAGGTTGCAGTGAGCCGAGATCGTGCCATTGCACTCCATTCCGGGTGACAGAGTGAGACTCTGTCTCACAAATAAATAAATAAATAAGTAAATAAAATAGCATAATGAAGTCATGAAACAATTAAACACCTGAATGACTTCTTTCTTTGCAGATGCCTTCCTCCTCATATTTGTTCACTTTTTTGTTTCAGATAATGAGGCTCAACCTAAAACCAATGGGTCCGTTTCTCAGCAGGATACTTCTGGAGAAAAATTATCCCTTAAACAGAAAATAGAAAAGTTCACAAGAAAGCATACGTGGGCCTCCCTTTTAGGAAATAATTGGGAAGAACATAGTGTGAAAGACAAGCACAACACCAAGGAGAGACGTTCGAGGTGAGTTGCACTGAGAAGAAAAAGGCAGGGCCGGGCGTGGTGGCTCACGCCTGTAATCCGAGCACTTTGGGAGGCCGAGGCGGGTGGATCACGAGGTCAGGAGATCGAGACCATCCTGGCTAACACGGTGAAACCCCGTCTCTACTAAACTACAAAAATACTAACCAGGCGAGGTGGAGGGCGCCTGTAGTCCCAGCTACTTGGGAGGCTGAGGCAGGAGAATGGCGTGAACCTGGGAGGCAGAGGTTGCAGTGAGCTGAGATCCGGCCACTGCACTCCAGCCTGGGCGACAGAGCGAGACTCCATCTCAAAAAAAAAAAAAAAGGCCGGGCGTGGTGGCTCAAGCCTGTAATCCCAGCACTTTGGGAGGCCGAGGCGGGTGGATCATGAGGTCAGGAGATCGAGACCATCCTGGCTAACATGGTGAAACCCCGTCTCTACTAAAAAATACAAAAAACTAGCCGGGCGAGGTGGCAGGCGCCTGTAGTCCCAGTTACTCGGGAGGCTGAGGCAGGAGAATGGCGTGAACCCAAGAGGAGGAGCTTGCCAAGAGGAGGAGATCCGGCCACTGCACTCCAGCCTGGGTGACAGAGCAAGGCTCCGTCTCAAAAAAAAAAAAAAAAAAACAACAACAACAACAAGAAAAAGGCAGTATCACTGGGTGCAGTGGCTCACGCCTGTAATCCCAGTACTTTGGGAGGCCGAGGCAGGCGGATCACCTGAGGTGAGGGGTTTGTGACTAGCCTGACCAATATGGTGAAACCTCGTCTCTACTAAAAATACAAAAATGGGTGTGGTGGCAGGTGCCTGTAATCCCAGCTGCTCAGGAGGCTGAGACAGGAGAATTGCTTGAATCCAGGAGGCGGAGGTTGCAGTGAGCCAAGAGCGTGCCACTGCACTCCAGCTTGGGCTGGGCAACAGAGTGAAAAAAAAAAAAAAAAAAGATAATTCTGTTAGAAACAATTCTGGGAGAACCCCATATATTACTATTGTTTTTGTAGTGGGCTGTGGTTGAACTTTCTACCAGAGTATTTTGTTTATTCCAGTTTGAAATAATTTCAACAATAGAGGAAACTTATACCCTTGTACAGAAAATGGCAAAAATGTTATCCTAATGTTCATTAATATATATTAAGAAATAATTGGCCGGGCACGGTGGCTCAAGCCTGTAATCCCAGCACTTTGGGAGGCCGAGACGGGAGGATCACGAGGTCAGGAGATCGAGACCATCCTGGCTAACGCGGTGAAACCCCGTCTCTACTAAAAAATACAAAAAACTAGCCAGGCAAGGCGGCGGGTGCCTGTAGTCCCAGCTACACGGGAGGCTGAGGCAGGAGAATGGCGTAAACCCAGGAGGCGGAGCTTGCAGTGAGCTGAGATCCGGCCACTGCACTCCAGCCCGGGCGACAGAGCAAGACTCCGTCTCAAAAAAAAAAAAAAAAAAAAAAGAAATAATTGACTGGGCACAGTGGCTCACGCCTGTAATCCCAGTGCTTTGGGAGGCCAAGGCAGGTGGCTCACCTGAGGACAGGAGTTTGAGAGCAGCCTGACCAATATGGAGAAAACCTGTCTCTACTAAAAATACAAAATTAGCCGGGAGTGGTGGCGCATGCCTGTAATCCCAGCTACTCAGGAGGCTGAGGCAGGAGAATCACTTGAACCCGAGAGGCGGAGGTTGCAGTGAGCCAAGATCGTGCCATTGCACTCCAGCCTGGGCAACAAGAGCAAAACTCTGCCTCAAGGGAAAAAATAAAATAAATTATGGAAGGCATAAACAATTAATAATGTGCTGCCCATTTTTAGCAGAAATCCAAGGGTGGAGAGACCATGTAAAAGCGGTAAAGGTAATAAGCGTGGAGAAACCTTCAGAAAGACTCGAAATTGTAATCGTCATCTGCGCAAGAATCATCGTACCAGTGTGAGACGGTATGAATGCAGTCAGTGTGGAAAACTCTTCACCCATTCTTCATCCCTGATGAGGCACAAGAGAGCTCACTCCGGACAAAAATTATATACATGTAAGGCATGTGGGAAAGCCTTCAGTCGCCCTTCCTACCTACAGATGCATGAGAAAACCCACAGTGGAGAGAAGCCCTATGCCTGTCAATCTTGCGGGAAGATGTTTCTTCGTTCTCACTCTCTCGCCGAACACGTGAGGACTCACACTGGAGAGAAGCCCTATGAATGTGGGCAGTGTGGGAGAGGCTTCAGTTGTCCCAAATCCTTTCGGGCACACGTGATGATGCACACTGGAGGGAAGCCGTATGAGTGCAAGCACTGTGGGAAAGGCTTCAGGTGTCAGAAATCCTTTCGAGTCCATACGATTATGCACGCCGGAGCGAAACCCTACGAGTGCAAGCAGTGTGGGAAAGCCTACTGCTGGGCAACATCCTTTCAGCGACACGTGAGAATTCACAACGGAGAGAAACCCTATAAGTGTGAAACATGCGGGAAAGCATTTGGTTGGCCCTCCTCCTTACACAAACACGCAAGAACGCACACTAAAAAGAAGCCCGTGAGGAGGGGCAGCGTGGGAAAGCCTTCAGCGAGGCCTCACCCCTCCACAAATGTCGAATTGCAAACTAGAGAGAAAGTCTATAAATGTGGAAAATGTGGGAAAACGTATGGTTGGTCCTCATCTTTACACAAACATGAGAGAAAGCACACGGGAGAGAAACCTGTCAGTGCAGCCAGTGTGGGAAAACCTTCTGGTGGGCTTTGCTCTTCCAAAAATGCAAGAATGCAGATTGGAGAGAAGCCCAGTAAGTGCGAAAAATGTGGGAAAGCTTTCAGTTGTCCCAAAGCCTTTCAAGGTCATATGAGAAGTCACGCAGGAAGGAAACCCTATGCATCTAAGTAATGGGGGAAAACCTGTGCAAATTAACTCATATATCATGGTTCAGAAAATTCACAGCAGGAGGGCCAGGCACGGTGGCTCATGCCTGTAATCCCAGCACTTTGGGAGGCCGAGGCAGGTGGATCATGAGGTCAGGAGATCGAGACCATCCTGGCTACAGTGAAACCCCATCTCTACTAAAAAAAAAAAAAAAAAAAAAAATTAGCCGGGCGCAGTGGTGGGCGCCTGTAATCTCAGCTACTCGGGAGGCTGAGGCAAGAGAATGGCATGAATCGGGGAGGCGGAGCTTGCAGTGAGCAGAGATCGCGCCACTGCACTCCAGCCTGGGTGACAGAACGAGACTCCGTCTCAAAAAACAAAGAAAAAAGAAAATTCACAGCAGGAGAAGAATCTCATGACATTTATAAATATGGTATTGCCTTTATGAGGACCACATTCTAAAAGTGGGCCTCTAGCAAATGAATTTGCAATTCTCTTGCAGATAAAGTTGAGGGGAGAATTCTGTAAGTCCTCTCTCATCTATAGTACCAAACTGTTCATACATAACGGTTTTTTCTTATAAATTTACTAATGTTTCTCTTTTCTTTTCTTTTTTTTTTTTTTTGAGACGGAGTCTCGCTCTGTCGCCCAGGCTGGAGTGCAGTGGCCAGATCTTGGCTCACTGAAAGCTCCACCTCCCGGGTTCACGCCATTCTCCTGCCTCAGCCTCCCGAGTAGCTGGGACTACAGGCGCCCGCCACCTCGCCCGGCTAGTTTTTTGTATTTTTAGTAGAGATGGGGTTTCACCATGTTAGCCAAGATGGTCTCGATCTCCTGACCTCGTGATCCACCCGTCTCGGCCTCCCAAAGTGCTGGGATTACAGGCTTGAGCCACCATGTCTGGCCTTTTTTTCCTTTATTATTATTATTTTTTGAGACAGAGTCTCATTCTGTTGCCCAAGCTGGAGTGCAATGGCATGATCTCGGCTCACTGCAACCTCCGCCTCCCTAGTTCAGGCGATTCTCCTGCCTCAGCCTCCCGAGTAGCTGTGACTACAGGTACGTGCCACCACCATGCCTGGCTAATTTTGGCATTTTTAGTAGAGACGGGGTTTCACCTTGTTGGCCAGGGTGGTATCAAACTCCTGACCTCAGGTGACCCACCCACGTCAGCCTCCCAAAGTGCTGGGATTACAGGCGTGAGCCACCGTGCCAGGCCATATTATCATTGTCTTAATACCTCATTCTCTCAGTATTTCTTGTGCTTCTGTGTTTTGCTTCCATGACAGACACAATGGTACAACCATAAAAGCACGGAATTGTGTCCCTACTGCATCACTGAAAACTACCGTGACCTAGTATTCTTCATGAGATAAATCCTACTTTCATGAGAAAAAGACAGACAATACTGGCTTATCAGGCACACTATGGGAATTTCCTGTCACACAGAGCTGAATACAATCTCTCAGTATGTATTCAGTTATTATGTTTGATTATGTATTTTTTTTTTTTGAAACGGAGTCTCGCTCTCTCTCCCAGTCTGGAGTGCAGTGGCACAATCTCGGATCACTGCAAGCTCCGCCTCCTGGGTTCACGCCATTCTCCTGCCTCAGCCTCTGGAGTAGTTGGGACTACAGGCGCCGCCACCATGCCCGGCTAATTTTTTGTATTTTTTTAGTAGAGATAAGGTTTCACCGTGTTAGCCAGGATGGTCTCGATCCCCTGACCTTGTGATCTGCCCGCCTCATCCTCCCAAAATGCTGAGATTACAGGCGTCAGCCACCGCGCCCGGCCGATTATGTATTATTAAAACAAAAATTTCTGTTTCCGAGAAATCTCTATTTACTGTGTTTTAACTGTGTTTTCAAAGAAGTTGGATGTTATACAAATGGATAAAATGTTTCTGAGAAATAGCCTATTTAACTGAGTTTTTCAAATAAATTGTATACTAACAAATGTCAATCTCTATTTTTTGTTTACTGGAAGAATGTATTAAAATATTGAAACTGAATTGCCAAATCAACTTGGTGACTTTAAAAATTATAGTTCTGGGCGAGGTGCAGTGGCTCACTCCTGTAATCCCAGCACTTTGGGAGGTCGAGGAGGGCAGATCACGAGGTCTGGAGATTGAAACCAGCCTGGCCAACATAGAAAAACCCTGTCTCTACTAAAAATACAAAACTTAGCTGGGCATGGTGGCAGGCGCCTGTAATCCCAGTTACTCCAGAGGCTGAGGCAGGAGAATCACTTGAACCTGGGAGGCAGAGGTTGTAGTGAGTCGAGATTGTGTCATTGCATGCCAGCCTGGGCGACAAGAGCAAGACTCTGTCTCAAAAAAATAAAAGAAAACAAAATTGTATACTTATGGTTCAGCCTCATGTCTGCAAATATTACAAATTTTAGGGCATGTCATATATATGTATATATAGTATGTGTGTGGCAGAGTTTCGCTCTGTCGCCCAGGCTGGAGTGCAGTGGTGTGATCTCAGCTCACTGCAGCCTCCACCTCCTGGGTTCAAGCGATTATCTTGCCTCAGCCTCCCAAGTGACTAGGAATACAGGTGTGCGCCACCATGCCCAGCTAATTTTTTGTATTTTTAGTAGAGGTGGGGTTTCACCTTGTTGGCCAGTATGGTCTTGATCTCTTGACCTCATGATCCGCCCACCTTGGCCTCCCAAAGTGCTGGGCTTACAGGCGTGAGCCAACACACCAGGCCCAAGTCATATGTTTTTATGAGTTTGGACATTGGCATCTCGGACCAGGTACTTCATATGGATTTGAACCACAAAATGTTTGGGTGTTTTTGTTGTTGTTTTGTTTTTTTGTTTGTTTGTTTTTTTGAGATGGAGTCTCCCTCTCGTGCCCAGGCTGGAGTGCAGTGGCACAATCTTGGCTCACTGCAAGCTCCGCCTCCTGGGTTCCCGCCATTCTCCTGCCTCAGCCTCCCGAGTAGCTGGGACTACAGGCGCCCGCCACCACACCCGGCTAATTTTTTGTATTTTCAGTAGAGACGGGGTTTCACCGTGTCAGCCAGGATGGTCTCGATCTCCTGACCTCGTGATCCACCTGCCTCAGCCTCCCAAAGTGCTGGGATCACAGCTGTGACCCACCGCGCCCGGCCAATGTGGGTGTTTGTTTTTAATATCTTTGTGAAATAATTTTTTTTTTTTTTTTTTTTGAGACTGAGTCTGGCTCTGTCGCCCAGGCTGGAGTGCAGTGGCCGGATCTCAGCTCACTGCAAGCTCCGCCTCCCGGGTTCACACCATTCTCCCGCCTCAGCCTCCCGAGTAGCTGGGACCACAGGCGCCCGCCACTTCGCCCGGCTAGTTTTTTGTATTTTTTAGTAGAGACGGGGTTTCACCGTGTTAGCCAGGATAGTCTCGATCTCCTGACCTCGTGATCCACCCGTCTCGGCCTCCCAAAGTGCTGGGATTACAGGCTTGAGCCACCGCGCCCGGCGTGAAATAATTTTAAATTGCCTTATATATTTGGCATTGTCATTTTGCTGCCCCTGCACACTGATGGAAAAATTTGTTCTGCAGAAAACTAGAGTGCCTCACGGGGTGAGGAAGAGCTATGGTCATCTGCACACTTCTGGCCCATTGGGAGTCTTTTCCCGTGTGCACAGTGATATCTAGGCAAGTCCGCCGTGATTTCCTGGTGAGGATAAAATCTACGGGTGGTGAGAGAACTAGTCAAGGAATAACTGAAGTGAGCTGCAGACAGGATTACCATTTTGAGTAACATCCCAATTTATTAGTCATCCTTTAATTTTTATTTTTTTAATTAAACAATAATTTTTAAGTGTAAACTTTTAATGATCCACAAAGCCCAAAATGCCCATTTGATTTTCATAGGTATTGTTTCCATATACTTAGACTTCCAGCAGCTATTAGAAGAGAAAAATATATACCAGCTTTGTGTTTAATTAAAGGCAAATGAAATCCAGTCTGTGTCCATTTTCAATGTTAATAGTCTCGATAGCGGGCGGCACTGGGGCTTACGCCTGTAATCCCAGCACTTTGGGAGGTTGAGGCGGGTGGATCACCTGAGGTCAGAAGTTTGAGATCAGCCTGACCAACATGGAGAAACCTCGTCTCTACTAAAAATACAAAAATTAGCCAGGCGTAGTGGCGCATGCCTGTAGTCCCAGCTACTCGGGAGGCTGAGGCAGGAGAATGGTGTGAACCTGGGAGGGGGAGCTTGCAGTGAGCTGAGATCGCGCCACTGCACTCCAGCCTGGGCAACAGAGCGAGACTCCATCTCAAAAAAAAAAAACATAAAGTAATCTCACATTCTCACATTTGAATGAAGAATCATGAATCCTAATGGGACAATAGAGTGCCCAACATGTTCATATATTTATAAAGGAGTGGGACTTATTCCAGGAATTTAAATGTTTCTATATTGGAAAATCCAAATATCTTCATATAATTCACCAAGGAGATGAGAAATATCCTCAGGTAGGTAAGGGTGTATTTGTACATAAGTAAATTTCTGTTTCTGCTTAAAAATACTTGTTTAGATCGCTTCTCGGCCTTTTGGGTAAGATCAAGTGTAAAAATACTTGTTTAGGAAAATAATTCCTTAAAGTGATTAAAAATACAACTATCTCAAAATTAGAGCCAAATTCAAATACTTCATACATTAGTAGGGTCACCTGGTGTGGATGGAAGGACGTGTCATATAATGCCAGTGTTCTGACTCTCTGTGGCTGCATAATGCTACCTCAAAACTTATTTATTTTTATTTATTTTTATTTTTTGAGATGGAGGTTTGCTCTTATTGTCCAGGCTGGAGTGCAATGGTGTAATCTCGGCTCACCGCAACCTCCGCCTCCCGGGTTCAAGCGATTCTCCTGCCTCAGTCTCCTGAGTAGCTGGGATTACAGATATGCGCCACCACGCCCAGCTAATTTTGTATTTTTAGTAGAGACGGGGTTTATCCATGTTGGTCAGGCTGGTCTCGAACTCCTGACCTCAGGTGATCCGCCTGTCTCGGCCTCCCAAAGTGCTGGGATTACAGGTGTGAGACACCGCGCCTGCCTCCGCCCCCCTGAAATTTAGATTACAACAACCACATTTATTTTGCTGAGGAACCTGGTATTTATCCAGGACTGGGCAGAGGCAGCTCATCCTTGCCGTTCTCCAGTTCCACGCCTGCACAAATTTGGGTATTTTTTTTTTGGCATTTGTTTTTATAGGGCCTTTTACTATGTCTTTTTATCTTGGGAGCCATGGGAAATTTTACAGCAAGTAACAATGTTAGCACATAACACAGTACGGTATCATTTTTCTCTTTTTGTGTACACAATTTTTACTACACCATCAGCACGTCTAGATTTAATCCAATGTGAAAGAAACTGAAACCCGTCACAAAAGAGCAAGGTGATTCTGGCTTGAGCTCTAAAACGTACAAGTCATTGTCATCTACAGTCTTGTCATTAGCCTGTCATCAGTTGTTTTAAGGTTTTAAGTAGTCTGCGTTTTCATTGGTTATCACTAGATGGTAGCAGAGAGCATCTGTCAGAATTAATAAAAGAGGGTTAAACCAGCTCAAGCAAGCGAAGCCAATGGCTGTGGTCTTTAGGATGCTGCTCAGACCAAGGCTATGGCTAAAGCAGTCCACCCCCTCTACACACACGTGGGGCCCAGGAACCTCTGCAAGGTCCTTTACCGTTGGACCTTGTGTTCTGCCAAGTGGCTGTCAGCGTAGGCTGGCATTTAGTGCTGTGTGGCCTTATTGATGGTCACAACCATTTTTTCCACTTTGATACCACCCGCCATCCACTGGAACGCTTCGGTGCATCTCCACGTGGATCTGAGCTGAGCTTCTCCCCCTTTCTCTGAGAGCATTTCCAGCTAATATGTGTCTGCTTGGTCATGTCCTTGCCTCTGCCCCTTAGCCAGGAACTTTACACAAACCCAAAATGTATCTAGACCTCTACATCATGCCATAAATGTAAATTATTTCCAGATTTATCACTGAAAATAAATGTGAAAACATAAGAGATCATGAACTGGAATAGGCAAACATTTGTGAAAACACAAAAACACCACAAAATAGAATGAACAGATATTAGAGGCTACAAAACAAAAGGCACCATCGGAGAGTGAAAAGAGAGTCCATAGAATGGAAGAAGAAACGTGCGATAGATAGATCTGGCAAACGGCTTGCACACAGAGTATAAGCGCTCCTATAAATTACTAAGAAGGCAGGCAGCACAACAGAGAAGTAAAATTACAGATTTGATTAATCATTCACAAAGGAAGCTTGTCCAAGAGACTAATATTTAAATGATAATTCAATTTTTTCGTAAGGGAAATGCAAATTAGAGCGAAAATGACATACTACTACTCCCTACCATCCTGGCTGCAAGCCCAAAATATCCAGGAAAATGCTATTGCTGAATATGTGCCACAGAAATGCTAAGTTGTGGCTGGCACAGTGGCTCACGCCTGTAGTCCCAGCACTTTGGGAGGCTGAGGCGGGAGGATCGCTTGCGCCCAGGAGTTCAAGACCAGCCTGGGCAACACAGCAAGACCCCATCTCTAAAAAGAATAAATAAATAAAAATAAAAAATAAATGCTAAGTTGCTACGACGTCCTTGGAAAACTTTGTGACTCTATATGTTTAGATACACAAATCCTTATTGTGGTGGAGCCCCTTCCTTTCGAGCTTTCGAGAAAATCAGCCACACAACTGCCCCAACAGGAAGCACGACCCGCTTGCACCTGTGCACTATGCCCGGCAGGAGCTTCCAGCTGCCTCCAGGGCACAGCGGCTTTGGAGGAGGGGCCGCGTTGCATGCTGGGAGCAATCTGAGGGGCGGGACCCTAGCGTTTAAGGGCTGTCCTTTTTTGAACAACATTTCCCAAAGGACTTGGGTTCCCCGAGTGGTGCCCCAAGCAGCGGACGAGCAAGATGCCTGAGGAGGGGACTATAGACACCGGCTGGTGGCCACGGACTACCAGGAAGCCAGGGGATGGTGGCCTCGGTGTGGACTGCGCATGTGCGTCCCGAGCCTCAGGCTAGTGTTCCGGACCAGAGTGGGGCGTCGCAGCCGCCTGTTACACCTGTGGGCAGCGCGGCCTCTCCCGGATGTGACGTAACATGACGCCTGCAGGACGGATGCTGTGATGACGAGGTGGCAGCGCTGGTTTCTGTAGCTGAGGGTGTGAGTTCGAGTTCTGATTGTCCTCCTTTTCTACTTCCGGTCACCTCACTGCCACATGGCAGGCCTCCAGAGAAATACTCTTAAGATGGGACACCTGCGCATCTCTTTTTCTTTTTTTCTTTCTTTTTTTTTTTTTTTTTTTTGAGACGGAGTCTCGCTCTGTCGCCCAGGCTGGAGTGCGGTGGCTGCGATCTCGGCTCACTGCAACCTCCACCTCCTGGGTTCAATTTATTCTCCTGCTTCAGCCTCCTGAGTAGCTGGACTTACAGGCATTCGCCACCACGCCCAGCTAATTTTTGCATTTTTAGTAGAGATGGGGTTTCACCATGTTGACCAGGCTGGTCTTGAACTCCTGACCTCATGTGATCCACCCGTCTCTGCCTGTCAAAGTGCTGGGATTATAGATGTGAGCCACCGCGCCCGGCCCACTTGCTGTTTAATTAAGCAAAAAGGTGTTACATTTCTGCTTTGCTGTAACATGTACTGGAAAATTGAGCATATGGAAATAATGAATGTGAACAGCAGTATGTGCTCCTGTTTGGGCGTTATGCATCATTAGATAAAAAATCTGCCATCTCTGGAGGCTGCAGTGAGCCGAGATTGTGCCACTGCACTCCAGCCTGGGTGACAGAATGAGGCTCTGTCTCAAAAACAAAACAAAACAAAAACTGCCATCTCCTATAAAAGGGCATTACATTTTTTTCCAAAATTTGGGATTTTGAACACCGTCCCAATTTAGTATCAAAGTATATTTGGCATTCTCAAATATACTTTGATACTAAATTGGGACGGTGTTGAAAATGACACAATGTCTGCAGCTCACCTTCATTATTCCTAGAATCTCTCTTACCATCCACAGCTCTTTTTGCATCTCCCAGATCACCAAGAACTTGCACAGCTATCATTCTGCTTCCAGGAACGAGCACATGCTGGAGTAAAACTGTGCGGATGACCATATTCTTTTACAAACCAGGGGCAACTCTGTGGCTTTCTAGGCTACAAATTATCTCAGACTAGACGAGCAGCAAATTGAGAAGGCCACCTCTTTTTTTTTTTTTTTTTTTTTTTTTGAGACGGAGTCTTGTTCTGTCGCCCAGGCTGGAGCGCAGTGACCAGATCTCGGCTCACTGCAAGCTCCGCCTCCCGGGTTCCCGCCATTCTCCTGCCTCAGCCTCCCGAGTAGCTGGGACTACAGGCGCCCGCCACCTCGCCCGGCTAGTTTTTTGTATTTTTTAGTAGAGACGGGGTTTCACCGTGTTAGCCAGGATGGTCTCGATCTCCTGACCTCGTGATCCGCCCGTCTCGGGCTCCCAAAGTGCTGGGATTACAGGCTTGAGCCACCGCGCCCGGCCGAGAAGGCCACCTCTTTAACACAATTTATAATTCCTTCAAAAGGACTCTATAAACAGCCACATTTGATGGCGCAAATAACTGGTGAGACTCTTTTGACCTTTTCACTTCGTAGGTACATATCATATGACCTAAAGCTTTTGAGCATTGCAAAAATAAAGATGGACCGGCCAGGCACAGTGGCTCACACCTGTAATCCCAGCACTTTGGGAGGCCGAGGCGGGCGGATCACGAGGTCAGGAGATCGAGACTATCCTGGCTAACACGGTGAAACCCCGTCTCTCCTAAAAATACAAAAAATTAGCCGGGCATGGTGGCACGTGCCTGTAATCCCAGCTACTCGGGAGGCTGAGGCAGGAGATTCACTTGAACCTGGGAGACGGAGGTTGCAGTGAGCCCAGATTGCTCCACTGCACTCCAGCCTGGGTGATAGAGCAAGACTCTGTCTCAAAAAATAAATAAATAAATAAATAAAGATGGACCATGAGAGTTTTATTTTGTAGGGAATTATCACGCTGTTAACTCCATGACTGCAGGACTGGGTATCACCCCACACTATTTACAAACATCCTGAGCAGTCCCTGTAATAGTGTTTACTTAAGACATACTGAGTGATGGAAATATAAATGAATAAATACATCCTCATTCTCCAATGCCCCAACCTCCATAGAAAAAATGCAAAATACGTCCCTCTGTTTTCCCGATTATCTCCCTTGTGGATCCCTCTCCTTCTTCCAAGACCCTTTTTTTTTTATTTTTTACAGATGAAATCTCACTCTGTCACCAGGCTGGAATGCAGTGGCACGATCTCGGCTCATTGCAACCTCCACTTCCCGGGTTCAAGCGATTCTCCTGCCTCAGCCTCCGTGGTAGCTGGGATTACAGGCACCCACCACCACACCTGACTAATTTTTGTATTTTTAGTAGAGGCGATGTTTCACCATGTTGGCCAGGCTGGTCTCGATCTCTTGACCTTGTGATCCGCCCCCCCCCAAGCCCCCCAAAGTGCTGGGATTACAGGTGTGAGCTACCGCACCTGGTCCCCAAGACCCATATTTTTTATTTCAAGTCTCTACTTTTACATTAAAATCTTTCCTTTTTTTTTTTAATCTCGTTTCCCAGAAAAATACATGCACTCAAACTGCAAGCACTTATTCTATATTGAGAGCCTACTATGCCTTGATTACTTTTCAGCCTAATTTTTTGTTTTGAGCTTACAATGCCTGGTATATAAGAAAGGCTCAAAAATTAGGATCAGGTAAAAATCATGGTCTTTGGTCTAGAAGGATTTTTTTTTTTTTTCTTGTGAGACAGAGTCTTTCCGTCTTGCCCAGGCTGGAGTGCAGTAGTGCAAACTCGGCTCACTGCAACCTCTGCCTCCCAGGCTCAAGTGATTTTCCTGCCTCAGCCTCCCAAGTAGCTGGAACTTTAGGCACATGCCACTGCACGTGGCTAATTTTTGTATTTTCTGGAGAGGTGGGGTTTCTCCATGTTACCCAGGCTGGTCTTGAGCTGCTGAGCTCAAGTGATCCGCCCACCTCAGCCTCCCAAAGTGCTGGGACTATAGGCGTGAGCTACTGCACCCAGCCTAGAAACACTTGTTCTGAATTCTGATCCTACCTTATAACTTGCTAGCTTTGTAATCTGTAAGTCTGTTACCCACAAAAGGAGACAATAAATATATCTACATTATAGTCTTGGAGGATTCAGTGAATTTGTGTATGTTCATTGAATTCATTTATGGGAAACAAAATAGTGCCAGATATATGGTAAGCAATATTCAACTCTACACGGAAGGAAAAATCAGCCCTTCAGAACTGGGACCCGGCCTGGCATTCAACCCACGCCACATGATTCTGTTGAACAGAAATGATTTTACACAACCCCAACATCAGATGGGGCCACGGGGTGATCATGAATGAGCAAGGCAAAAGCAAGAGTTCAGGGAAGGTCTCCAGGTGGCCTGAGACTGAGCCAATTCTCCCGCTGTTGACCGTAGCTCTCCAGAATAACTAGAATGGGCTGGGCCTGGTGGCTCACGTCTGTAATCCCAGCACTTTGGGAGGCCGAGGCGGGTGGATCACGAGGTCAGGAGATCGAGACCATCCTGGCTAACATGGTGAAACCCCGTCTCTACTAAAAATACAAAAAACTAGCCGGGCGTGGTGGCGGCGCCTGTAGTCCCAGCTACTCGGAGGCTGAGGCAGGAGAATGGCGTGAACCCGGGAGGCGGAGCTTGCAGTGAGCCGAGATCGCGCCACTGCACTCCAGCCTGGGTGACACAGCGAGACTCCGTCTCAAAAAAAAAAAAAAAAAAATCACCATGATCGATAAAAGGAATGTAACGGTAGAAGCAAATCTTGTCACTGAGAGTGATAATATTGCTTTTCGGAGAAACCAAACGTATTTGCAAAACTGTCAGAACTTGATAAAATACATGCAATCTACATAATTAAATGCATTGGTGGACTAAAATTTCATTTTCTGGAGAAACTATATAAAATATTGAAGAAGAGGCTAAACAGCACCTGCGGGGTCTGTGTGAGGACAATTTCAGGTATCTCATGAGAAGGTGACAGAGGGGTCGCCCATGGGTACATCAACAACTTTGTGGGGGTGAAGACTCCTCAGTTCAAATGCATTTGCATTCTGTAAGCATATTAAGAGTTAAGTGGGCCAGGCACGGTGGTTCATGCCTGTCATCCCAGCATTTTGGGGGCCTGGCAGGAGGCCATGAGTTCAAGATCAATCTGGGCAGCAGAAGGAGAGCCTGTCTACAAAAAAATCAACAAAAGATTACCTGGTCCATGAGTTCTGGTTTACAGTGAGCTGTGATGTCACTGCATTCTACCCTGGACAACAGAGCTAGACCTCGTCTCAAAACAAAACAAAAACAAAAACAAAAACAAAATAAACAAGAGAGAGAGACTGAGAGACAGTTAACTGGTTTATCCCAAATTTATTTAATTTTATTTTTAAAATTAAATTAAATTATTTATTTATTTATTTTTTTGAGACAGAATCTCACTCTGTCACCCAGGCTAGAGTGCAGCGGTGGGATCTCGGCTCACTGCAAGCTCCACCTCCCAGGTTCAAGCGATTCTCCTGCCTCAGCCCCCAAGTAGCTGGGATTACAGGCACCCGCCACCAGGCCCAGCTAATTGTTGTATTTTAGTAGAGACGGGGTTTGGCCATTTGGCCAGGCTGGTCTCGAACTTTTTTTTTTTTTTTTTTGAGACGGAGTCTCGCTCTGTCGCCCAGGCTGGAGTGCAGTGGCCAGATCTCAGCTCACTGCAAGCTCCACCTCCCGGGTTCACGCCATTCTCCTGCCTCAGCCTCCCAAGTAGCTGGGACTACAGGCGCCCGCCACCTTGCCCGGCTAGTTTTTTGTACTTTTTAGTAGAGACGGGGTTTCACCGTATTAACCAGGATGGTCTCGATCTCCTGACCTTGTGATCCGCCCGTCTCAGCCTCCCAAAGTGCTGGGATTACAGGCTTGAGCCACCGCGCCCGGCTGGTCTCGAACTTTTGACCTCAGGTGATCCACCCGCCTCAGCTTCCCAAAGTGCTGGGATTACAGCCGTGAGCCACCACGCCTGGCCTGGATTTCTTTTTTTTTTTTTTTTTTGAGACGGAGTCTCGCTCTGTCGCCCAGGCTGGAGTGCAGTGGCGCGATCTCGGCTCACTGCAAGCTCCGCCTCCCGGGTTCACGCCATTCTCCTGCCTCAGCCTCCCGAGTAGCTGGGACTACAGGCGCCCACAACCGCGCCCGGGTAATTTTTTGTATTTTTAGTAGAGACGGGGTTTCACCGTGGTCTCGATCTCCTGACCTTGTGATCCGCCCGCCTCGGCCTCCCAAAGTGCTGGGATTACAGGCGTGAGCCACCGCGCCCGGCTCCGGATTTCTTAATCAGGCTCTCCCGGGGCGGGTCCGGACAACTGTCCAATCAAGGCAAGGGGCGGGCACCAGGAAGCGGATTGCGGGTCTGGGGTAGTGTCGAATCGAAGTCCCCAGGGGTGGAGGGGGCGTGTCCAAAACGCTGTCCACTCAGAGCGTTGAAAGGGCGGAGACTGAGAAACTTTCCAATCAGTGGCGCCGCTGCCTGCGCTCCGAGGCCCCGAGGGCGGGACGGTTTCGTCCTCCCTGCCACGCGTGCCACGCGTGCCCCGCCTACCCCGAGCGGCCCGGGAGTACCTGTCCCTTTCAGCTGCGTCGGCCGTGGGGCCACGGGGCGCTCGCCTTGGAGAGCCCAGGAGCAGGCGGGACATGGTGAGTGCGGGGCAGGAGCCGAGCCCGGGGAGGGTCGGAGCGACGGGAACCGGCTGGAACCAGCCTCCGCCGAAATCTGCCGCCGGGCTTGGCTGAGGGCCGCGCGGGGCCGCGCAGGACGAGCGCCTGGGCCCCGGGGACGCCATCGCAGCGGCCGGGCTGCAGGACTGGGGGCAGTTTGAGGGGACGGAAGGGGCTGCCAGGAGCTGGGGGGTAACTTGGTGGGGGGCCTGGGCAGGAGCGGGGCTCGGGGGTAGTTGGGGGAATGGCAGGGGCGGTCAGGGGCTCGCGGGCAGTTTGGGGGGACGGTAGGGACCGTCAGGGCTCAGGGACCAGTTTGGGGGGACGGTAGGGGCGGTCAGGGCTCAGGGGCCAGTTTGGGGGGACGGCAAGGGACGGTCAGCAGGTTGGGGATGTTACGCGCGTCCGTGTAAGAGACCACCTGAGCAGGCTTTGCCACCAGGCTGTTTACTCACTTGGGTGCAAGTGGGCTGAGTCCGAGAAAGGAGTCAGCAAAGGATGGTGGATTGATTGATTGATTGGTCGGAGTCCCGCTGTGTCGCCAGCCTGGAGTGCAGTGGCGTGATCTCGGCTCCCTGCAACCTCCGCTTCTCGGGTTCAAGCGGTTCTCCTGCCTCAGGCTCCCGAGTAGCTGAGATTACAGGCGTGTGCCACCACGCCCGGCTAATTTTTGTGTGTTTAGTAGAGACAGGGTTTCACCATGTTGGCCAGGATGGTCTCGATCTCTTGACCTTGTGATCCGCCCGCCTCGGCCTCCCAAAGTGCTGGGATGACAGGCGTGAGCCACCGCGCCCGGCAATCATTTGTTCTTACAGGTTTGGGATAGGCGGTGGAGTTAGGAGCAGTTTTTTTTTGCGGACAGTGGGTGGGTGTTACAAAGTACATTCTCAAGGGCGGGGACCATGTTTCAAAGTACATTCACAAGGGCGTGGAGGATGTATTGTCACAAGGGTGGGGAGGAATGTTACAAAGTACCTTCACAAGGGCGCGAGAGTGTATTGTCACAAGGGTGGGGTACATTCACAAGGGCGAGGAGGATGTATGGTACAAAGTACATGCACAAGGGCGGGGGGGATATCACCAAGTACATTATCACTAGGGCGGGGGGATGTCACGATGGCTTGACCAAGGTGCGGCCAGCTCAGAGGACCTTACAGGGGAGAGCTTGGGGGGACAGCAAGGGACGGTCCGGGGGTCAGAGGCAGTTTGGGGGATGACCTCGGCGGTGGGAGTGACCTGCCCTGGGGGTTTTGTTGTGGGGTATCCCTAATACCCTGAAATCTTTATTCGGGCAGCTGGTTTCAGTAAATATAGTGTCTCCTGTTTGCCTTTTGTCTTCTCAGTGATAGTAGGAAAATTTTCAAGTCTGTTTCCTGCCTTCTGGTCCGTCAGAATAACACCTGTTTATTCTGGGATACGGGTTAAGAATGGCCTAAGGAACTCTCTCAGGAGTATTCTCTCGCCCACCACAACTGTAGAGAAAGGGTGCGCGGTTCCACATCTTATAGCAGATAGAGATGGATTAAAATGTTCATAAAAATAGTAGTTTTTCGGCAGGGCGCGGTGGCTCAGGCCTCTAATCCCAGCACTTTGGGAGGCTGAGGTGGGCGGATCACGAGGTCAGGAGATGGAGACCATCCTGGCTAACATGGTGAAACCCTGTCTCTACTAAAAATACAAAAAATTAGACAGCCGAGGCGGCAGGCGCCTGTAGTCCCAGCTACTGGGGAGGTTGAGGCAGAATGGTGTGAACCCAGGGGGCAGAGCCTGCAGTGGGCCGAGATCGCGCCACTTCACTCTAGCCTGGGCAACAGAGCGAGCCTCTGTCTCAAAAAAAAAAAAAAAAAAAAAAAAAAAAAAAAAAAGTTTTTCAAATGCTAAAGCAATCAGACAAAAAATAATAGCAGTTATTCTTCCATACAAGGTGCAGAGTTTGCGATAGCGTGTGATCCTGTTCCATTTCAGTTCATCTAGACATCAGATTAATGCAAATTCTGCAAAAACCTGTAAAACTGAGGCGTGTTCCATTCTGGTTAATTTCCAGTTTGTCACCAATAGTATTGCTTCACTGATCCATCTGTTTGCTGACTGGGAAAAGCCGTTTCTGGCCTTGTAAAGTCATAAAGACTGCCTGGGAACTCCCTTCCCCTACTTACCTTACACATGGGGGGAAAGGAGTGATTCTGCTGCATTCTCACTCTGCAGGATGGGGGTCTTCGTGGCATTTGAAGTGTAGCACCTGGAGCAGGGAGGCGAGCCTGGAGACCAGTGACTCCAGCTGAGCCCACTGTTGGGCCTGCACCGGAGGCCACTGAGGGTGCAGCTGGGTCTGGCCGGGCAGCCTCCGCCTGCTCAGACCTCCTGCCTCGTAGAACAGCCACAGCAGGAACTGTTCATGCTGATTGAGGCTGCTGAGCATCGGAATGACGATTATCCTGGAGATGTGCTTGTGGGCCGTTTAGCCTTTCTGAGGTTGCACCTGTGGTTGTCTAGGGGCAGTTTCTAAGCAGCTGGTTTAATTTATGCATTAAGGGTTTTGTTTTGTTTTTGAGACAGAGTCTTGCTGTGTCTCCCCGGCTGGAGTGCAATGGCCTGATCTCACACATTGTAACCTCTGCCTCCCAGGTTCAAGCAATTCTCCTGCCCCAGTCTCCCGAGTTGCTGGGATTACAGGCACCCGCCACCATGACTGGCTAATTTTTATATTTTTAGTAGAGACGGGGTTCCACCATGTTGACCAGGCTGGTCTCAAACTCCTGACCTTAAATGATTCGCCCTCTTCCACCTCCCAAAGTGCTGGGATTTCAGGCGTGAGTCACTGCGCCCCGCCTGGATTAAGTTTTCATATAAACACCAGTGGCTTTACTGCCCACATAAATAGGCCTTCAGCATCTCTTTAACACCTGTGTGCTTCTAGCAGTGCTCATCACTGTGCTGCCCCCAGGGTAACCACTGTCCTGATTGATTTTTTTCATTCTCTCTACCTTTACCATTTATTATTAATTGTCATACAGAATTTTAATTTTGCCTCCTTTGAAAATTTTTTTTTTTTCCCCAGGCAGGGTCTTACTCTGTCGCCCAGGCTGGAGTGCAGTGGCGTGAGCACAGCTCACCACCAATGGTGCAAAGGAATATTTTTTTTGTAGAGACCGGGGGGTCTCGCTCTTGCCCCAGGCTAGTCTCGAACTCCTTGACTCAAGCGATCTGCCCTCCTCGGCCTCCCGGAGTGCTGGGATTACAAGCATGAGTCACTGCACCTGGCCTGAAATGTCAATAAGTGACTGTTATCATAAGTGGCTGTTACCATTAATGCACCTCGAAAGGCTTTTCTGTGGTTTCTTTACTTTGCACACATGCTGGTGTCTGAGACAGTGCATGACCCAGTTAGTTCAGTCATTCCAGCGTTTGTCAGGCTTGGGTATATTCGTTTATTTTTATTTTTATTTTTATTTTATTTTTTTTTATTTTTTTTTTGTTTTTTGAGACGGAGTCTCGCTCTGTCGCCCAGGCTGGAGTGCAGTGGCGCGATCTCGGCTCACTGCAAGCTCCGCCTCCTGGGTTTACGCCATTCTCCCGCCTCAGCCTCCTGAGTAGCTGGGACTACAGGCGCCCGCCACCGCGCCCGGCTAATTTTTTGTATTTTTAGTAGAGACGGGGTTTCACCGTGGTCTCGATCTCCTGACCTTGTGATCCGCCCGCCTCGGCCTCCCAAAGTGCTGGGATTACAGGCGTGAGCCACCGCGCCCGGCCAATATTCGTTTATTTTATGTACTTATTTATTTTTAGAGACAAGGTCTTACTCTGTTGCCCAAGCTGGAGTGCAGTGGTATGATCATGGCTCACTGCAGTCTCAAACTCCTGGCTTTAAGTAATCCTCTTGCCTCAGCTTTCCAAGCAGCTGAGACCACAGGTGTGCATCACCACACCCAGCCAAAGTTTTTTTTGTTTTGAGATGGAGTCTTGCTCTGTTACCCAGGCTGGAGTGCAGTGGCACGATCTCGGCTCACTGCAATCTCCGCCTCCTAGGTTCAAGCAATCCTCCTACCTCAGCCTCCCGGATAGCTGTGGTTACAGGCATGTGTCACCAAGCCTGGCTAATTTTTATATTTTTAGTAGACACAGAGTTTCATAATGTTGGCCAGGTTGGTCTCAAACTCTTGGCCTCAAGTAATCTACGTGCCTCGGCCTTCCAAAGTATTCGCATTACAGACATGAGCCACCGCCCCTGGCCCTCTCCTACTTAGGATTGTGATTTTAAGTGCCTTCGTGTGTTTTAGAATTGCCCCTCTACCTTGTTCTGCAGGAAACCTGGTGGTTCTTAAGACATTTGCCTTTCATTTCAGTTCTTAGAAGTAGTTTTTCATAAATGCAAAAACAAAGAAAAACAAAAAAAAGAGGCTGGTTTTGGATTTAATGGAATTTTATTCAAACCCTAGATCAGCCTGAGAGATCTGTTGATGTGGTGGCATTGTTTCCTCGCTGAGTCCGTGTGCCATCTCTCATTTCGCTCTCCTTTGATGTCATTCAGTAGTGTTTTATAATTGTTCCATGATGATTATTTTATATCCTTCATTAGATATAAAATCCCTCTGTTGTCCAGGCTGGAATGCAGTGATGCAGTCATGGCTCACTGCAGCCTCAAAATCCTGTGCTCAAGCAATCTTCGGCCTCAGCCTCCTGAGTAGATGGGACTGCAGATTCATGCCACCACACCCAGCTAATTTGGCCGGGCTCGGTGGCTCACGCCTGTAATCCCAGCACTTTGGGAGGCCGAGGCGGGTGAATCATGAGGTCAGCAGTTCGAGACCAGCCTGGCCAAGATGATGAAACCCTGTCTCTACTAAAAATACAAAAATTAGCCAGGCATGGTGACGCATGCCTGTAGTCCCAGCTACTTGGGGGAGGCTGAGGCAGGAGAATTGCTTGACCTGGGAGGCAGAGGTTGCGGTAAGCCAAGATCATGCCACTGCAGTCCAGCCTGGGCGACAAGAGCAAAACTCAGTCTTTAAAAAAATAAAAAAAAAAAAAAATATATATATATATATATATAGAGAGAGAGAGAGAGAGAGAGAGCGAGCGAGCGAGCTGGGGTCTTGCTATGTTGCCCAGGCTGGTCTCAAACTCCTAGGCTCAAGTGATCCTCCCGCCTCAGCCTCCCGAAGTACTGGGATGAAAGGCATGAGCCATTGTGCCGGCCCTGAGTGTGAAATTTAAAAGGTTAACAATGCCCACGCAGTGTATCTTATTAAGGACAAGCAGGCTCTGAAAGCGCTTTGGAGCATTGAAGACAGAGCAAGAAAGATATGCCAGTGAGGCTCAGATCAAATATTTTAGCAATGTTGATTATTCTGTTGTCATCATGGAGTTCATTGTGCAGCCTTGCCGGTCTACCCATATGCAACAAGAAGCCCCTTTGCCAAAACTGCCCCTCCCTGGCTGGCCAGTAAACAGTCCAAAGCCACACAGTCATCCGCTGCGTGGCTACCGGGGAGCGTCGTCCTGCCTGTGAAGCTTCCAGACAGTCGCTGTCTGCTGTGTGTGGTTAGAGTGGTTTGAACACCCGTGTTGTGTGTGCACAAGACTGTCCTCGGGGGAAGGGCCAGAGGGCCCAGGTTTGCCTCGGTGCTTTAAGGATCATTTCCGAGGCCGGGCACGGTGGCTCAAGCCTGTAATCCCAGCACTTTGGGAGGCCGAGACGGGCGGATCACAAGGTCAGGAGATCGAGACCATCCTGGCGAACTCGGTGAAACCCCGTCTCTACTAAAAAATACAAAAAACTAGCCGGGCGAGGTGGCGGGCGCCTGTAGTCCCAACTACTCGGGAGGCTGAGGCAGGAGAATGGCGTGAACCCAGGAGGCGGAGCTTGCAGTGAGCTGAGATCCGGCCACTGCACTCCAGCCTGGGCGACAGAGCAAGACCCCGTCTCAAAAAAAAAAAAAAAAAAAAAAAAGGATCATTTCCATTTCAGGAAGGAGGTTCTGTGGACCCGTGAATCTCACCACCCAAGGCATCAGGGCAGCTTGGGGCAGAGAGGCACAGGGCCTGTGGGAGCCTCCACATGGGAGGACAGTGTCCTGCTCCAGATCCCCATGGCCAATTCACCGCCACCGGGACTGCTCTGAGATTCCCTGAGGCCGGAGTGGAGGCTTCGAAAGCTCCCCCAGAGAAGGCGTCCGGGGTGGGGGGGGGGCGCCGTCCAGGCGGGGGGCGCAGTGGAATCCCATCGTCACTGCATTTATACAGAATCTAGACCTTGTTGTCGCACAAGTAGGCTGATTTGTGATGGCACAGATGGGTCAGAGTAAAACCTGTAAGTGAGGAACACGTTCTCTCCAAAACCCAGATAGACCTAAAAAGTGTTAGGCTTGCTCTGGCCGTGGGTGTTGACAAATGAGGTATGGTTCTTCCCTAGGCTGCTGCTTCAGATAACGACCAGAAATATGAACAAACTGGTGGGGACCTGAGTCTAATGGGAAGCAGCACCTCGCCCCACCTGGAAGGTTCTGCAGCAGGCCCTCGAGCCTGTCCCCGCGCCTGGCTCTCCTGAGAGCTCAAATTAAATCTCTAAAATCTAAAACCGTCTCATCCCCAAGGCCAGCTACCCTCTTCCACTTCATAATGTCATAAGAATTACTTTTCCCCTATCCTACACTTCAAAAAGCTGCGGTATTTTCATTATTTCACAGCGATATGCATTCTTTTCCATTGGTTCATTTGACGGTCCTTCTGCTAATACTGTATTGGCAAGATTGACAGCTCTAAAATCCTTGCCCTGTGTTAGGTAAGCCTTCACCCTTTTCTTCAGAAAGTTGTGGCTATTTTTAGACTTTTTTTTCTCAGTTAGGTTTGGAAAGTAGTTTTGTTAAGTCCTAAAAAGTCTCATTAAGAGAGGATCTCACTCTGCTGCCCAGGCTGGAGTACGGTGGTGTGATCACAGCTCACTGCAACCTCCTGAGCTCAAGTGGTCCTGCTGCGTCAGCCTCCCTAGTAGGTAGGACTGCAGGCACATGCCATCATGCCTGGCTAATTTTAAAAATGATAATAAAAAAATTGTAGACTGTCTCCTTCTCTTGCCCAGGGTGGTCTCAAATTCCTGGCCTCAAGCAGTCTTCCTGCCTTGGCCTCCCAAAATGTGGGGATGATGGGCATGAACCACTGCACAGGGCCCTGATCGAGATTTCTTTCTCCATTGGAATCCTTCACTAGCCTTAAGTACTTATTTAACTTTGGATTTTCCCATAGTATGTATCAGCTTTTAAAAATTAATTTTCCAGCCGAGCATGGTGGCTCAAGCCTGTAATCCCAGCTACTCGGGAGGCTGAGGCAGGAGAATGCCGTAAACCCGGGAGGTGGAGCTTGCAGTGAGCTGAGATCCAGCCACTGCACTCCAGCCTGGGCAACAGAGCGAGACTCCGTCTCAAAAAAAAAAAAATTAATTTTCCAACTATTAAGTAGAAACAGATGCAATTTCTTGGAATCTTGGTCAAAATCTTTTTCTAGGATTATCTCTTTGCTCTTTTGGGGTTTTATGTGCATAATTCTTAGAAATTTGCATAAAGACAAGTTTATGTTTTATAATTCTTGTATATTTTCTGGTGGTGCTGGAACTAGTATAACATTGACTAGAGGTGAGGTCACGGGCATCTTCATTTTGTGTATCATGTTTTTGAGGAAGACAGTGAACTTCACATTCTTTACATGTTTTTTAAAAACCAGCTTTACTGACATATATACGTACAGCCATTTAACATGTACATTTCTTTTCTTTTTTTTTCTTTGAGAGGGAGTCTCGCTCTGTTGCCCAGGCTGGAGTGCAGTGGCGTGATCTCAGCTCACTGCTCACTGCAAGCTCCGCCTCCCCAGTAGCTGGGACTACAGGTGCCCGCCACCACGCCCAGCTAATTTTTTGTATTTTTAGTAGAGACGGGCTTTCACTGTGTTGGCCAGGATGGTCTCAATCTCCTGACCTTGTGATCCACCCGCCTCGGCTTCCCCCAAAGTGCTGGGATTACAGGCTTGAGCCACTGCGCCCGGCCCATTGGTTTTTAGAGTCACAGAATCCTGCAGCCAAGACCACAGTCAAGTTGAGAACATTTCCATCACCTCACGAAGAAACCCCCAGCCCTTCGGTTACCACTCTCCTAGTGCTCCGGAGCCCCTCCCCCACCCCAAGAAATAACTCATCTGCCTCTGTCTCTAGAGATTTGGCTGTTCTTGACATTTCGTATGTTGTTTCTCTTTTTTTTTTCTTTTTTTTTCCTTTTTGTTCTTTTGACATTTCATATGAGTGGAATCCTAATATGTGGTCTTCTCTGACCGGCTTCTCTCACTGGACATGTTTTCAGGGGTCATTCATGTTTTAGCCTATAGAGCCTCATTCCTTACATGGCTGAGCCATATCTACTATGTGGACAGTACCACATCTTGTTTATCAGTTGATCAAATTTGAGTTGTTTTCACCTTTTGGCTATTGTGAATAGCACTGCTGTGAACATGTGGGTACAAATGTTTCTTTGAATATGTTTTCAGATTTCTTCAGTATATATTTAGGAGTGGAATTTCCATTTGATCATACTATGTTAACTTTTCTTCTTTTTAATAGATTTTATTTATTTTTTGAGACGTAGTCTCGCTCTGTCACCCAGGCTGGAGTGCAGTGGCGCGATCTCAGCTCACTGCAAGCTCCACCTCCCGGGTTCACACCATTCTCCTGCCTCAGCCTCCCCAGTAGCTGGGACTACAGGTGCCCGCCACCACGCCTGGCTAATTTTTTGTGTTTTTAGTAGACACGGGGTTTCACCATGTTAGCCAGGATGGTCTCGATCTCCTGATCTTGTGATCCGCCCACCTCAGCCTCCCAAAGTGCTGGGATTACAGGCGTAAACCACCGCACCCGGCCTATAATTTTTTTTTTTTCTTTTCTTTTTTTTTTTGAGACGCAGTCTTGCTCGTCACCCAGGCTGGAGCGCAGTGGCGGGATCTCAGCTCACTGCAAGTTCCGCCTCCCGGGTTCATGCCATTCTCCTGCCTCAGCCTCCCGAGTAGCTGGGACTACAGGTGCCCGCTACCACGCCCGGCTAATTTTTTGTATTTTTAGTAGAGACGAGGTTTCACCATGTTAGCCAGGATAGTCTCGATCTCCTGACCTTGTGATCCGCCCACCTCGGCCTCCCAAAGTGCTGGGATTACAGGCGTGAGCCACCGCACCCAGCTTAATTTCATTTTTTATAGCAATTTAGGCTCACAACAAAATTGAGCAGAAAGAACAGAGAGTGCTTATGTATCTCCTGCCCCATCCTATGCACAGCCTCCCCCACTGTGCACACCCCACACCAGCGTGCTGCGTTTGTTACAACCGATGAGCCTCATTGGCATGTCATTTCCACCCGAGTCCGTAGCTTACACTGGGGTCTGCTTTTGGTGTTGTACATTGTATGAATGTCCACAAACATGCAAGGACGTGAATCCACCACTGCCGCGTCATTCAGAGTAGTTCCACTGTCCTAAAAGTTCTCTGTGCTCTGCCTATTCATCCTTCACTCCTGTGCTAACTCTGACAACCACTCATGTTTCTGCTGTCTCCACAGTTTTGCATTTTCCAAAATGTCATGTAGGTAGGAATCACACCGTAGGTGCCTTTTCAGTCCGGCTTCTTTCACCTAGTGCTGTGCATTTTAAGATTCTCTGTGTCTTTTCATGACTTGATAGCTCATCTCTTTTTAATGCTGAATAACATTCCACTATCTGGATGTACCATTTATTAATCCCCTCATCTTCTGGAGGATGTCTTGGTTATTTCTATGTTTTGACAATTATGAATAAAGCTGCTGTAAATGTCTGTGTACAGGCTTTTGTGTAGTCATAAGCTCTCAGCTCCTTTGAGTAAATGTCAAGGACTGCAATTGCTAGAACAGATGGTTAAAGTATGTTTACTTTTAAGAAAACACCAGGCTGGGTGCAGTGGTTCATGCCTGTAATCCCAGCACTTTGGGAGGCCAAGGCGGGCAGATCACCTGAGGTTGGGAGTTCGAGACCAACCTGACCAACATGGAGAAACCCCGTCTCTACTAAAAAACAAAAAAAACAAAATTAGCCAGGCGTGGTGGCACATGCCTGTAATCCCAGCTACTCGGGGGGCCGAGGCAGGAGAATCGCTTGAACCGGGGAGGCGGAGGTTGTGGTGAGCCGAGATCGTGCCATTGCACTCCAGCCTGGGCAATAAGAGTGAAATTTCATCTCAAAAAAGAACAACAAAAAAAGAAAACACCAAACACTTTTCCAAAATGGCTGTACAAATTTACATTCCCACCAGCAATTAATGAGAATTCCTGTTGCTCCACATCGTGGCCAGCATTTGGTGGTGTCAGTGTTCTGGATTTTGACATTCTGATAGGTGTGTCGTGGTATCTTGGTTTATTTTTTATTTTATTTCATTTTTTTGAGATGAAGTCTCACACTTTCACCCAGGCTGGAGTGCAGTGGCATGAGCTCAACTCACAGCAAGCTCCACCTCCCGGGTTCACGCCATTCTCCTGCCTCAGCCTCCCGAGCAGCTGGGACTATGGGCGCCCGCCACCACACCTGGCTAATTTTTTGTATTTTTAGTAGAGACGGGGTTTCACCATGTTAGCCAGGATGGTCTCGATCTCCTGACCTCGTGATCTGCCCGCCTCGGCCTCCCAAAGTGCTGGGATTACAGGTGTGAGCCACTGCACCCGGCCGGTATCTTGTTTTAATTTGCATTTCCCTGATGACATGATGTGGAGGATTTTTTTATATACACATCTGCCATCTATATATCTTCACAGATGAGTTGTCTTAAGGTCTTTAGCCTCCACACCTGGCTAATTTTTTCTTAATTGTAGAAATGGGGTCTCACTATGTTGCCCAGGGAGGTCTGAAACTCCTGAGCTCAAGCAATCCTCCCACCTTAGCCTCCCAACGTGCTGGGATTACAGGCATGTGCCACCACACCTGGCCTATTTGTACATTCTTCACTCTGTATCACACTCTCCTGATGACTATGACTCTCCAGAAAGCCTTGAAGATGAACAGTGTCCGTCCTCCAACTTTAAGCTTCCCCTTCAATACTGTGTTGGTAATTTGGGTCTTTTACCTCTCCATATAAACTTTAGAATCAGTTTGTCAATATCCATCAAATAACTTGCTGGGATATTGATTGGGATTGTGTTGAATCTGTAGATCAAGTTGGGAAGAACCGAAGTCTTGACAATATTGAGTCTTCTACCCATGGACAGGGAATAACTATTTACTTAGTTATTTGATTTCTTCTGCCAGAGTTTTATAATTTTCCTAAGATAGATCTTGTATACATTTTGTTAGATTTATACCTAAATATTTTATTTTAGGGCAATGCTGCTGTAATTCCACTGCTGTCTAAGAGCATATGATGTATGATATTCTTTTAAACTTAAGGTGTTTTATGCCCCAAAATACAGTCTAGGTTGAGGAATGTTCGGTGTGAGCTTGACAAGAACATGCTTTCTACTGTTGTTGAAGTTGTCTACAGACATTCATTATTGGAGGTGCTGTTGAATTCAACTCTGTCCTTACTAATGTTCCGCCTGGTTCATCTATTTCTAATAGATGTTTAAGTCTTCAGCTATGATGGTGGATTCATTTATTTTTTCCTTATAGTTCTAGCAGTTTTTACCTCCTCTGCCTAAAATTAATATATGTGCTCCAGCTTTCTTTTGAATAGTGTTACATGATTTATCTTTCTCCATCTCCTTACTTTTAATCTATTATATATCTTTAAAGTGGGTTTCTTATAAATCGGGTCTGCAGCCCCCAGGCCATGGACCAGTACTGGGCCGCACAGTAGGAGGCGAGTGGCGGGCTAGCAAACAAAACTGAGCTCCGGGCCGGGCGCGGTGGCTCAAGCCTGTAATCCCAGCACTTTGGGAGGCCAAGACGGGCGGATCACGAGGTCAGGAGATCGAGACCATCCTGGCTAACATGGTGAAACCCCGTCTCTACTAAAAAAAATACAAAAAACTAGCCGGGTGAGGTGGCGGGCGCCTGTAGTCCCAGCTACTTGGGAGGCTGAGGCAGGAGAATGGCGTAAACCCAGGAGGCGGAGCTTGCAGTGAGCTGAGATCCGGCCACTGCACTCCAGCCTGGGCGACAGAGCGAGACTCCCTCTCAAAAAAAAAAAAAAAAAAAAAAAAACTGAGCTCCATCTCCTCTCGGATCAGCAGCGGCATTAGACTCGCATAGGAGCCTGAACCACGTTGTGAACTGCGCATGAGAGCCATCTGGGTTGCATGCTCCTTATGAGAATCTAATGCCTGACGATCTGTCACTGTCACCTGTCACTCCCAGATGAGACTTTCCAGTCACAGGAAAACAAGCTCAGGACTCCCACTGAGTCTACATTAGGGTGGGTATGTAATAATAAAGTGCACAATAAATGCCATGTGCTCGAGCCATCCTGAAAGCATCCAGCCCCCACCCCGTCCATCTGTGGAAAAACTGTCTTCCACAAAACCAGCCCCGGTGCCAGCAAGGTTGGGGACTGCTATTATAGACAACATATAGTTGGGCCTAGTTTTTTGGTCCATGCTGTTTGTAATTGTAGTCCATCAACTTTTAAAGGGATTGCTGACATAGTTAAATTAATAGCTGACATATTTGTTACTGTTTTCTATTTGTTGCCCCTGCTCGTTGTTCCTTGTTTTCTCTTCCACTCTTTTTCTGCCTTTTTTGGTTTTAATTGCATGTTTTGTGCAATTTTTTCTCCTTAGCAAGTCAGGTATGCTTCTCTTTCCTTTTTTTAGTGATAGCGCTAGAGCTATTTATTTATTTAGCAGGATCTTGCTCTGTCACCCAGGTTAGAATGCAATGGCACAGTCATGGCTTACTGCAGCCTCAATCTCCCAGGCTCAAGCCATCCTGTCACCTCAGCTTCCCAAGTCGCTGGTGCCACAGGGTACGTGCCTCCAAGCCCAGCTAATTTTTTTTTTTTTTTTTTTTTTTTTGAGACGGAGTCTCGCTCTGCTGTCCAGGCTGGAGTGCAGTGGCCAGATCTCGGCTCACTGCAAGCTCCGCCTCCCGGGTTCACGCCATTCTCCTGCCTCAGCCTCCTGTGTAGCTGGGACTACAGGCGCCCGCCACCTCGCCCGGCTAGTTTTTTTTTGTATTTTTTTAGTAGAGACGGGGTTTCACCGTGTTTGCCAGGATGGTCTCGATCTCCTGACCTCGTGATCCGCCCGTCTCGGCCTCCCAAAGTGCTGGGATTACAGGCTTGAGCCACCGCGCCCGGCCTTAACCCAGCTAATTTTTAAAAACTTTTTGTGGCCGGGCGCGGTGGCTCACACCGGTAATCCCAGCACTTTGGGAGGCCGAGGCAGGTGGATCACCTGAGATCAGTAGTCTGAGACCAGCCTGGTCAACATGGTGAAACCCTGTCTCTACAAAAATACCAAAAAAAATTAGCCGGGCATGATGGTGGATGCCTGTAATCCCAGCTACTCTGGAGGCTGCGGGAGAATCACTTGGAATCTGAGAGGCAGAGGTTGCAGTGAACTGAGATCGCACCACTGCACTCCAGCCTGGGCGATGAAAGGAGAATCTATCTAAACAAACAAACAAACAAACAAAACTTTGTGTAAAGACAAGGTCTCACTATGTTGCCCAGACTGATCTTGAACTCCTGGCCTCAAGCAATCCTCCCGCCTCAGCCTCCCAAAGTGCTGGGATTACAGGCATGAGCCGCCGCACCTGGCTAGAGTCTTCAGTCTTCAATATACAGCCAATCCACATCCAGATAACACTATACTGCTTCCCAGGTTGTGAAGTATCTTACAGTAGTTATTCCATATTTCTCCCTCCTTTTCCTTGTATCACTGGTACGATTTCACTTATAGGTAAGATATAGTTATTGAATACAATGCCACTGTTACAACATAACAAATGAACAATTTTTTTTTTTTTTTTTTTTTTGAGGCGGAGTCTCGCTCTGTCGCCCAGGCTGGAGTGCAGTGGCGCGATCTCGGCTCACTGCAAGCTCCGCCTCCCGGGTTCCCGCCATTCTCCTGCCTCAGCCTCCCGAGTAGCTGGGACTACAGGCGCCGCCACCACGCCCGGCTATTTTTTTTGTATTTTTTTAGTGGAGACGGGGTTTCATTGTGTTAGCCAGGATGGTCTTGATCTCCTGACCTCGTGATCCGCCCGCCTCGGCCTCCCAAAGTGCTGGGATTACAGGCTTGAGCCACCCCGCCCGGCCAACAATTTGTTATAAGTAACTTAATAACAAAAATAAAAGTTTTTATTTTACTTTATTCTTTTTCTGATGCTCTCCCTTTCTTTATGTAGATACAAAGTTCTAACATCTATAATGTTCTCTCTCAAAAAACTTCTTGTAACACTTCTTGTAATACTGGTAGGTCTATTGGCTACAAATTCCCCCAATTTTTTTTTTTTTTTTTTTTGTCTCAAAGTCTTTATTTCTTCTTCAGGTTGAAGAATAGTTCACAGAATTCTAAGTTGGTGGGGATTTTTCTCTGAACACTTGAAATAATGCCCTCCACTCTCCTTGCTTGCATGGTTTCTGAGGAGAAATGTGATGTCATTCTTGTTGTTGCTCTGTAGGTAAAGTGTGTTTTCCTCTGGCTTCTTTGGAGATATTTTGTCTTTCTTTTTTTTTTCTTTTTTTTTTGAGACGGAGTCTCGTTCTGTCGCCCAGGCTGGAGTGCAGTGGCCGGATCTCAGCTAACTGCAAGCTCCGCCTCCCGGGTTTACGCCATTCTCCTGCCTCAGCCTCTCGAAGCTGGGACTACAGGTGCCCGCCACCTCGCCCAGCTAATTTTTTTCTATTTTTAGTAGAGACGGGGTTTCACCGTGTTGGCCAGGATGGTCTCGATCTCCCGACCTCGTGATCCGCCCGCCTCGGCCTCCCAAAGTGCCGGGATTACAGGCTTGAGCCACCGCGCCCAGGCTATATTTTCTTTCAAGCTGTGTGAATATCATATTCCTGGCTAGGGGTTGTAGGGTTTTTCTGTTTGTTTCATTTATTTTACTTGGTGTTCTCTGAGGTTCCTGGATCTGTAGTCTGGTATCTGACCTGAATTTATGCTGTTATTTTTGCTTCAGATATTTCTTGTGTTCTTTCTTCTCCTAGTATTCCACTATGCATGTGTTACACCTTTTGTAATTGTTACACATTTCTTGGATAGTCTGTTTCATTATTGTTCACTGTTTTTTCTTTTCAGTAGTTTTTTGTTTTTTGTTTTTTGTTTTTTTTGAGACGGAGTCTTGCTCTGTCGCCCAGGCTGGAGTGCAGTGGCCGGATCTCAGCTCACTGCAAGCTCTGCCTCCCGGGTTCACGCCATTCTCCTGCCTCAGCCTCCCGAGTAGCTGGGACTACAGGCGCCCGCCACCTCGCCCGGCTAGTTTTTTGTATTTTTAGTAGAGACGGCGTTTCACCATGTTAGCCAGGATGGTCTCGATCTCCTGACCTCGTGATCCGCCCGTCTCGGCCTCCCAAAGTGCTGGGATTACAGGCTTGAGCCACCACGCCCGGCCTGTTTTTTGTTTTTTGAGATGGAGTTTCACTCTTGTTGCCCAGGCTGGAGTGCAATGGCACAATCTCGGCTCATCACAACCCTCGCCTCCCGAGTTCAAGCAATTCCCCTGCCTCAGCCTCCCGAGTAGCTGGGATTACAGGCATGCACCACCACACCCGGCTAATTTTGCATTTTTAATAGAGACAGGGTTTCTTCATGTTGGTGAGGCTGGTCTCGAATTCCCGACCTCAGGTGATCTGCCCGCCTTGGCCTCCCAAAGTGCTGGGATTCCAGACAAGCCACTGCACCCAGCCTAGAAGATTGTGTTACATGTCTTCAGGCTCAGAGTCTTTCCTCAGCCACACCCAGTCTGCTCATGAGTCCGTTAAAGTCATTCTCCGTTTCTGTTACAGTGCTTTTCATCTCTCCCATTGCCTTTTCAGTCTTAGGATTTCCACTTCTTGGCTTATATTGCCTGTTTTTGCATGTTGTCTACTTTTTCCATTAGAGCCCTTCACCTGTTAATCGTACTTGTTTGACATTCCCAGTCTGATACTTCCAACGTCCCTGCCACATCTGAGGAGTTCTGCTTTGTCTCTTCAAGCTGTGTCTTGCGCCTTTTAGTATGCCTTGTCATTTCTTTCCGGAAAGCTAGAAACAGTGTACTCGGCGAAAGGCACTGAAGTAAACAGACCTCTAGTAACGCCGTGGTGAGGTGCGGGCAGAGGGCAAGGATTCCCTGATCCTTTGATGAGGTCTCAGTCTTTTAGTGAGCCTGTGCCCCGCGACACTGAACTTCACAAGTGCTTCTCAGTTCTTCCTTCTCCTCTCACTTAGGCGGGACAGGATGAATAGAGGAAGCTGATGTGGGATGCATCTCTTTCCACAGGTCACTTAGACTCTGATGAAACCCCCACAGGTGAGACTCTGGTAAAACAGTTTCTCTTAAGGGAAAGGCCCAGTGAGAAAGAACAGAAATATCTGGCCTATTTCAAAATCATTATTTTTCTCCTCTAGAAGACTGCCCCCCCACCCCGAGATTCCTCAGACTTGTGCATGCTGTGCCCCCAGGAATTCATCAGTTACAGCTCAGGCTTTCCCATGTAAATAATGGTTCCCAGAGGCTTCTGTTCATGGTAGCGTGTTCTGGTAAGTTGTGATTCTCCGTATCCACCTCTCTCTTCAGTTTGAGGGGGCAGAGCTTGCCCTGTGACATCAGTTCTCTGAAGGATGGAAGAAGAGCTGTTGAGGTTTCAGTTTGTTCAGCTTTTTAATTGTTACAGTGGAGTAGTAACTTCCAAGCTCATTACATGCTAGACCAAAAACTAAGTCATTTAACTTTTTTTTTTTTTTGAGACCGAGTCTCGCTCTGTCGCTCAGGCTGGAGTGCAGTGGCGCAATCTTGGCTCACTGCAAGCTCTGCCTCCTGGGTTCACGCCATTCTCCTGCCTCAGCCTCCCGAGTAGAGGTGCCCACCACCACGCCCGGCTAATTTTTTCTTGTATTTTTAGTAGAGACGGGGTTTCACCATGTTAGTCAGGATGGTCTCGATCTCCTGACCTCGTGATCCGCTCGCCCTGGCCTCCCAAAGTGCCGGGATTACAGGCATAAGCTGCTGCGTCCAGCCATTTAACTTTTAAAAGGAACTGCCAAACTGTTTTCTTAATTGGTGGTACTATTTTACATTCCCACCAGCAATGTGTGAAGATTCCTGTTACTCCATATCCTTGCCAAAACTTATTTTCCTTTTTATTTTTTTTATTTTACTCATCCTAGTGGGAGAGAAGTGGTATCTCCTTTTGTTTTGATTTGCATTTCATTGATGACTAGTTACTGACAATGTTTATTTTTCTTGGAGAAATGTCTGTTCACATCCTTTCCCCACTTTTTGTTGTTGTTGAGACTGAGTCTTGCTCTGTCACCCAGGCTGGAGTGTAGTGGTGTGATCTCAGCTCACTGCAACCTCCACCTCCTGGGTTCAAGCGATTCTCCCTCCTCAGCCTCCTGAGTAGCTGCGATTACAAGCACCTGCCCCCACACCCAGCTAATTTTTGTATTTTTAGTACAGATGGGGTTTCACCATATTGGTCAGGCTGGTCTCAAACTGCTGACCTTATGACCCACCCACCTCAGCCTCCTAAAGTGCTAGCATTAGAGGTGTGAGCCAGCATGCCCAGCCTCTTTCTTCATATATTCTAGATCCAAGTCCTTTATGAGATATATGTTAAACCAACTTTGCACTTCTTAGATAAATTCCAGCTAGTTGGCTGGGCGCAGTGGCTCATGCCTGTAATTCCATTACTTTGGGAGGCCAAGGCAGGTGGATCACCTGAGGTCAGTAGTTCAAGACCAGTCTGGCCAAATGACAAAACCCCATCTCTACTAAAAGTATAAAAATTAGCTGGGCGTGGTGGCAAGCACCTGTAATCCCAGCTACTCGGGAAGCTGAGGCAGGGAGAATCGCTTGAACCCAGGAGGCAGAGGTTGCAGTGAGCCAAGATTGCACCACTGCACTCGAGCCTGGGCAACAGAGTGAGACTCCATCTCAAAAAAAAAAAAGAAAATCCAGCTAGTCATGATGTAGAATTCTTTTCTATATTACTGAATTTGCTTTGCTAGTATTTTATTGAGGATTTTGGAATCCATAACCAAATAAATATTGGTCTGTAGTTTTACTGTGATGTTTTTATCTGGTTTTGGTACCAGGATAATACTCATAAAATGAGTTGGGAATTGTTCCTTTCTTTTGCAACTTTTGTAAAATGTCTTATAAACATTTGGCATTAAATTTCCCTTAAATTTTTGGTAGAATTCAGGGGAGAGGCCCTGAATCAGGCTCAGGCTTTTCATCTTCAGTAGATTTTGATAAATAATTTAGTCTCTTCGTTTCTAATAGGTGTATTTGGATTGTCTGTGTCTTTAGTTTCGGTAGTTAAGGTGGTTCTAAGAATGTGTTTATCTATGTTAACTAATGTATTGATGTGTAACTGTTCATAGTATTTTTATCATCCTTTGTATTCGTTTAAGGTTGGTGATAATGTTCTGGTTCTAAGAAGTTTGAGTCTCTTTTCTTGTCAATCTAGCTAAATCAGTTTTGTTTGATCTTTTCAAACAACTAGCTTTGGTTTCACTGATTTTTTTCTATTGTTTTACTGTTCTCTATTTCATTGATTTGGCTGTAATATTTATTATTTCCTTCCTCCTAGTTGCTTAGATTTAGTTTTATTTTCCTATTGTCTTGAGGTGGACAAGGTTAGGTTGTTGATTTGCAATCTTCAGGATAGGTATTTATAGCTATTAATATCCTTTATATAAGTTTTGGTATGCCTTTATTTTCCATCCATCTCAAAGTATTTCCCTTTTGATTTCTCTTTGATCCATTAGTTATGGAAGAGTGTGTAAATATCCACATATTAGTGAATTTGCCCAATTTTCTGTGTAAGTTTCCAATTTCATTTCTCATTCCATGGTGGTCAGAGAACATACTTATTTCTGGGGTTGTTTTGTTATTTATTTGAAAACTGACTCTTGCTCTGTCAGTGCTGTGATCAGAGCTCACTGCAACTTCTGTCTCCTGGGTTCAAGCAATTCTCGTGCCTCAGCCTCCCAAGTAGCTGGGACTACATGTGTGTGCCACCATACCCAGCTAATTTTTGCATTTTTAGTAGAGACAGGGTCTCACTATGTTGCCCAGGCTGGTCTCCAACACCTGAGTTCCAGCGATCCATCTGCCTTGGTCTCCCAAAATGCTGGGATTACAGGTGTGAGTCACCGAGCCCAGCCAATACCTTGTATTTCTATTGTTTAAAATTTGTTGGCCGGGTGCGGTGGCTCACGCCTGTAATCCCAGCACTTTGGGAGGCTGAGGCGGGTGGATCACAAGGTCAGGAGATTGAGACCATCCTGGCTAACATGGTGAAACCCCGTCTCTACTGAAAATACAAAAAATTAGCCAGGCGTGGTGGCGGGTGCCTGTAGTCCCAGCTACTTCGGAGGCTGAGGCAGGAGAATGATGTGAAACCGGGAGGCGGAGCTTGCAGTGAGCTGAGATCGCACCACTGCACTCCAGCCTGGGCAACAGAGCAAGACTCCATCCCCCCAAAAAAAAAAATTGTTGAGGTTTCTTCTCTGGCCTAGCAAAGCGTCTCTTTTACAGCACATTCTTCCTGCACTTGAAAAGAATGCATGTTTTGCTATTGTTGGGTTGAGTATTCTGCAGGTATCTGTTATGTCTAAATGACTTATAGTGTTCTATTATTTTATTTATTTTATTTCCCTGTATTCCACCTAGATGTTCTATTATTAAAAAGTGGGGTTAATAGATGATGCTGTGTTCAACTTAAAAAAAAAAAAAAAAAAAAAGAAGAGTGGGGTATTTCTGTTCCAACTGTTAGGTTTAACTATCTTTTTTTTTTTTTTGAGACACAGTCTCACTCTCTCGCCAGGCTGGAGTGCAGTGGTGCGATCTTGGCTCATTGAAACCTACGCATCCCAGGTTCAAGTGATTCTTCTGCCTCAGCCTCCTGAGTAGCTGAGACTACAGGTGTGCACCACCACGCCCAGCTAATTTTTGTATTTTTAGTAGAGACGGGGTTTTACCACATTGGCCAGGATGGTCTGGATGTCTTGACATCGTGATCTGCCGGCCTTGTCCTCCCAGAGTGCTAGGATTACAGACGTGAGTCACCATGCCCAGCCTATTTTTGCCATTTTTTTGCATCATGTATTTTGGTGCTCTGTTTTTAGGTGCACATATAATTATAACTTTACAGGGTGGATTGAACCTTTTGTCATTATACAATTTCCTTCTTTACTAACACTTTTTATTTTAATGTTATGTCTGATATTAATATAGCTATTTGCACAATATCTTTTGCTATCCTTTTTTTTTTTTTTTTTGAGACGGAGTCTTTGCTCTGACACCCAGGCTGGAGTGCACTGGTGCAATCTTGGCTCACTGCAACCTCCACCTCCTGGGTTCAAGAGATTCTCCTGCCTCAGCCTCCAGAGTAGCTGCGATTACATGCATAAGCCACCACACCTAGCTAGTTTTTGTATTTTTAGTAGAGACAGAGTTTCACTATGTTGGCTAGACTGGTTTCAAACTCTTGACCTCCGGTGATCTGCCCACCTTGGCCTCCCAAACTGCTGGGATTATAGGTGTGAGCCACCGCACCCAGCCCCATCCTTTACTTGTAATCTGTTTGTATCTTTGGATCAAAAGTGTGTATCTTTTTTTTTTGAGATGGAGTCTTGCTCTGTTGCCCAGGCTGGAGTGCAGTGGTGCAATCTCGGCTCACTGCAAGCTCCGCCTTCTGGGTTCACGCCATTCTCCTGCCTCAGCCTCCCGAGTAGCTGGGACTACAGGTGCCTGCCACCATGCCCGGCTAATTTTTAGTAGAGATGGGGTTTCACCGTGTTAGCCAGGATGGTCTCAATCTCCTGACCTCGTGATCTGCCCGCCTCGGCCTCCCAAAGTGCTGGGATTACAGGCGTGAGCCACCGTGGCCGGCTAGTGTGTATCTTATACAGTGTATATAGTTGGACTGTTTGTTATCCATTCTGACAACCTCTGCCATTTAATTGGGTTCTGTAATTCATTCCCATTTAGTGTTATTACTGAGTTAGACATACTTATGTTTGCCATCTTACTTTTTGTTTTTTGTGGGTTTTTTGCCTTTCTTGTTGCTATACTCCTTTACTACTTTGTTTTTTTGTTTGTTTTGTTTTGTTTTTTGGAGATGGAGTTTCACTCTGTCACCCAGGCTGGAGAGCAATGGTGCGATCTCAGCTCACTGCAACCTCCACCTCCTGGGTTCAAGTGATTCTCCTGCTTCAGCCTCCCAAGTAGCTGAGATTACAGGTGCTCGCCACCACACCTGGCTAATTTTGTATTTTTAGCAGAGACGGGGTTTCTCCATGTTGGTCAGGCTGGTCTCAAACTCCGTACCTCAGGTGATCCACTCACCTCAGCCTCCCAAAGTGCTGGGATTACAGGAGTAAGTCACCATGCCCGACCACTACTTTCATTTTCATTAAGTGTTTTCTAATGAAATATTTCAATTGTTTAACTTTTTACTATTTGTTAGTTTCTTTAGGGGTTACTGTATTATAAATATGAGGCTTATCAGATGAGCTGCAGGTTTATATTAATCGCTTGATTCCAGTGAGATACAGAAATGCTGCACCTGTGTAGCTCTGTTCCTTCCTGCCCCCCAACTGTTATGGCATTATTAATACATACTACATCCATGAATATTATACGCCAAAACAGTGCATTTTAATTAGCACTTTACCATCGAGAGTCATGTCCCTTGCCGCCTTTGCTCCCTCTCACTCACCTCCTTCGTGCTGTTATTGGCCAACAGGTAAGTATTCTTATGTGTTATACAGTAACAGGACTTTACAAACATTTATACAGTTGCCTTTAAAATAATTTAAGAAAATAAGTGGGAAAAAACCGATACAGGGTGGCCCAGGGCTCCACTGCAGACAAAAACAGGAATTCTTACCTCACACTGTTAGAAGCTCTCTGGCTGGCCTCAGGCCCGTCTATACAAAGATCCTCTTACCAGGCAGTGGATTCCAAGGACTTACAGTTTTCTCCAGGAGCCGATCAAAGGCTGGTCCGAAAGACCTATGAAATGTGCATCGTTTGGACAACTGAGGCCTGCTGCGTTATGCAGCGTTTCAAATGGAAAAGTTACTTCATTTACATAGCATCATCTCTCTAGACCCTGCTGGTAGAGGAAGATAAGAACAGTCACGGTAAAAAGGTAGAGATAAGTTCAGACTCATAGTGGTGCTATTAAGTTTATTAGGAAGTGATTGTGAGTAAGTGAAAGATCTAACATTCACGTCATAGAGGAGGTGTTGGGACACCACAGAATCTCGTTTGAATTTGTGAATTGAGTCCAGTTCCCAGTACTTTCGGTGTCACCAATCCTCCTGCACACCTACGTGGTTTTTCTTAGGACTCAGTGGTCTTTGAGGATGTGGCTGTGGACTTCACCCTGGAGGAGTGGGCTTTGCTGGATTCTGCTCAGAGGAACCTCTACAGAGATGTGATGCTGGAGACCTTCCGGAACCTGGCCTCAGTAGGTAAGGATGACATCATTCCTTCAGTTGGTTTTTAATGAACTCATTTCTTTCTCATCGGTTCTGTTTCAAGATTTGAAATGTGGGAAAGGACTAAGGTACACATATTCACAGCCACCATGAACCTAGAATCTAATCATTATTCTCTAACAGTGAAAACGTGTGTGAAACAGATGTTATTTCTGTCTTGGTTTAAAGGACTTGAAGTTCCTTTCGTGAAATTAGTATGGGTATAGATTTCATTGGTCATTTAGGATCACAGAGTGGTTCCTTGTTTGATACCTGTGACTTACTGTGTTTGTGAAATACCTAACATTTTGACCCCTGATGTCTGTTACTGATGGAAGTCCTCAAAATGCTAAACTCCTCATTGTCTTCCTTTGCTTAATACGTGTCTCATTCCTTATGAGATTTGTTCACTTTTTTGTTTCAGATAATAAGACTCATTTTAAAGCCAGTGGGTCAGTTTCTCAGCAGGATACGTACAGGGAAGAAAAATCTAAGGAACAGACAATACCAAACTTCACAAGAAATAATTCTTGTGCCTACACTTTAGAAAAAACTTGTGAAGGCTATGGCACTGAAGATCACCACAAGAATCTGAGGTGAGATGCACTCACAAGAGAAATAAGTCATCTAGGAGAAAATCTTTGTATGCAATTAAATATATATATAAGTATTGCTCCAAATATAAGCATTGCTCCAAATTTTAACCAAAAAAAAATTTGTATTTGATTTAGACATTGAAAATTTGAAACATAATTGCTAGAAATAATGACAGGGGGCCGGGCATGGTGGCTCACACCTGTAATCCGAGCACTTTGGGAGGCCGAGGCAGGCAGATCGTGAGGTCAGGAGATCAAGACCATCCTGGCTAACATGGTGAAACCCCGTCTCTACTAAAAATACCAAAAAAATTAGCTGGGCGTGGTGGCAGGTGCCTGTAGTCCCAGCTGCTCGGGAGGCTGAGGCAGGAGAATGGCCTGAACCCGGGAGGCGGAGCTTGCAGTGAGCTGAGATTGCACCACTGCACTCCAGCCTAGGCAACAGAGCGAGACTCCATCTCAAAAAAAAAAAAAAACAACAACAAAAGACATTACAGGAAAACCCCATATATAATAAATACTGCATTAATAAGTATGTCTCTTCAAACAATTCAGAATAGAAAAATTTCATGTACACTGAAATGTAGTTAGAAATGTATTTCTTTTTTTTTTTTTTTGAGACGGAGTCTCGCTCTGTCGCCCAGGCTGGAGTGCAGTGGCCGGATCTCAGCTCACTGCAAGCTCCGCCTCCTGGGTTCACGCCATTCTCCTGCCTCAGCCTCCCGAGTAGCTGGGACTACAGGCGCCCGCCACCTCGCCCGGCTAGTTTTTTGTATTTTTTAGTAGAGACGGGGTTTCACCGTGTTAGCCAGGATAGTCTCGATCTCCTGACCTCGTGATCCACCCGTCTCGGCCTCCCAAAGTGCTGGGATTACAGGCTTGAGCCACCGCGCCCGGCCTAGAAATGTATTTCTAATACTTGTTAATACATATCAACAAATCATTGCCAAACATACCATAAATAAAAATGTTTCTCATTTTTAACAGAAATCGTATGGTGGACAGATGCTGTAACAATAATGAAGGTAGTCAATATGGAGAAGCCATCCATCAAATGCCAAATCTTACCCTGTTCAAGGAAATTTCTGCTGGAGAAAAACCGTATGAATGCACCAAGTGTGGGACAGTCTTCACGCATGTTTCTTCTCTTAAAAGGCACATCACGTCTGTGTGTGGACGAAAAGCGCCTCTGTGTGAGGAATATAAGCAGGTCTGCATTTGTCCCTCACACCTACACAGTCATGGAAGAACCAACACTGAGGAGAAGCCCTATAAGTGTCAAGCATGTGGGCAAACTTTCCAACATCCCCGTTCCCTCTCTCAGCACGTGAAGACTCACACAGCAGAGAAAACCTATAAGTGCGAGCAGTGTCGGATGGCATTTAATGGGTTTGCAAGTTTCACTAGACATGTGAGAACTCACACAAAAGACAGGCCATATAAATGTCAGGAGTGTGGGAGAGCCTTCATTTATCCCTCGACATTTCAAAGACACATGACAACACACACTGGAGAGAAGCCCTATAAATGTCAACACTGTGGGAAAGGCTTCAGTTACCCCCAGGCTTTTCAAAGACATGAGAAGACGCACACGGGACAGAAGCTCTATGAATGCAAGCAGTGTGGGAAAACATTCAGTTGGTCTGAAACCTTGCGAGTACACACGAGGATCCACACTGGGGAGAAACTCTATAAATGTGAACACTGTGGGAAGGCTTTTACCTCTTCCAGATCATTCCAAGGTCATTTGAGGACACACACGGGAGAGAAACCTTATGAGTGTAAACAATGTGGAAAAGCCTTCACTTGGTCCTCAACGTTTAGAGAACATGCGAGAATTCACACACAAGAGCAGCTCTATAAATGTGAACACTGTGGGAAGGCTTTTACCTCTTCCAGATCATTCCAAGGTCATTTGAGGACGCACACTGGAGAGAAGCCTTATGAGTGTAAACAATGTGGGAAAACCTTCACTTGGTCCTCAACGTTTAGAGAACATGTGAGAATTCACACACAAGAGCAGCTCTATAAATGTGAACACTGTGGGAAGGCCTTTACTTCTTCCAGAGCATTCCAGGGTCATTTGAGGATGCACACTGGAGAGAAGCCTTATGAGTGTAAACAATGTGGGAAAACCTTCACTTGGTCCTCAACCTTACATAATCACGTGAGGATGCACACTGGAGAGAAACCTCACAAATGTAAACAATGTGGGATGTCCTTCAAGTGGCCCTCCTCCTTCCGAAACCATCTGAGGATGCACGCAGGACAGAAATCCCACGAATGTCAATCACACTCAAAAGCCTTCAGTTGTCAAGTCATTCTTTCTAAAACCAGTGGGAGTACACACTGAAGAGAAATTCTATAAGTAACATGGGGTAACCTCACATTAATTCATGTCTAATTTGCCACAAACTTCACACCAGGAGAGAAATATTACAAGTATGATATTGTACTTGTCAATACCTCATTTGTCAAACAGAGCCATTAGAGAAAATAATTCTCTAAGTCCTCTTTCAGATATAATACCTATGTTTTCATAGTTAAGTGTTTTATCTCTTAGAGTCCAGCTCTGTCGCCCAGGCTGGAGTGCAGGGGCATGATCTCAGCTCACTGTAACCTCTGCCTCCTAGGTTCATGCCATTCTCCTGCCTCAGCCTCCCGAGTAGCTGGGACTACAGGCACCGCCACCACACCTGGCTAATTTTTTGTATTTTTAGTAGAGACGGGGTTTCACCGTGTTAGCCAGGATGGTCTTGATCTCCTGACCTCGTGATCTGCCCATCTCGGCCTCCCAAAGTGCTGGGATTACAGGCGTGAGCCACCATGCCCGGCCTCTTAAATATTTTCATTTCGAACTGTATTAGACCCAAAGGTGATTTGGAGTGTACTTTGAACATGACAGAATTTTTATAGCTTCTATATTTTTCTGTTTGGCATCATTACAACAATGAAACTTTGGTATTTTTTATTCTTACTGGCCTACTGCTACAGATAGTGGATATCACTTACCTATTTTAAATATTGTACCTTACCAAAATTGTTTTGCAAAACCTTCTAAATATGCAAAGTTCTCTATAAAGTATAGTCTCTAATCATCTTTTGTAATTTGTTTTTCCTCATTTCTCACTGGGAGTTAGACAGTAGCCTTTGAATTAGGAAGGGGGACCTATATGACAAGAATCAATCTACAGATGGTTTTGTTATGGGTATATGTATAAGGCTGGGAAAGACATTTCCCTGAATGTCTTTCCTTTATGGCACCAAGTTAAAATCTGCTCATTTTCTACTTTGCATGAGGTTTGGCAGTTAGGACTTGAGAAGTCATTACCCGCTTTGTAGAGCCAGCATACTCAGTGACATCAAGGTGGCACTAAGGTGCACCATACACATGGCCTTCTGGATCATTGTATTGATTCCTGCCCCTATTAATGAAGAGTATCTCTACAACAGACATCAGCTGCCTAACTTTCAGCCAGACGTCTCCATGAGCTCCCCCAACATGAATACATTTAGTTCAGATTCCTACAACACCTGCCATGTCCACCAGGCCACTGATCCTGACTGTCGTAGTGATCATCTCTGAAGCTCTGACTCCCTCCTTTAGGTCTTACCTTATTTTATTTTTATTTTATTTATTTATTTTTTTGAGACAGAGTCCCGCTCTGTTGCCCAGGCTGGAGTGCAGTGGCACGATCTCGGCTCACAACCTCTGCCTCCTGGGTTCAAGTGATTTTCCTGCCTAGCCTCCTAAGTAGCTGGGATTACAGGCAAGCACCACCATGCTTGGCTAACTTGTATTTTTAGTAGAGACGGGGTTTCACTATGTTGGCCAGGCTGGTCTCGAACTCCTGACCTTGGGATCCGCCCGCCTCGGCCTCCCAAAGTGCTGGGATTACAGGCGTGAGCCACCGCACCCAGCCCAGGTCTTACCTTATTTTTATACTAAACATTTTGTTCTTTTGTTCTCTTAGTACTGCTTATCGTTCTGTGTGCAGACACAACCATGACAGCCAAAAATCACACACACAAGCCAAAAATCACACACACAAACGTCTGATCATGTACAGCATCGCTGAATGACTACTTAGTCCATCCATGTAAGAATAATCACTTCTCTCATATCAGGCAGACTGAGTTTCCTATTACTCAGAGCTAAGTGCAACCCTTCGGTATGTGTTCAATACTATGTTTAATTACATGCTATTAAGAACAAGACACTTTTTGTCAAATTCCTCTGTCGTTGTTTCTTAGATTCTATGAACCATGTTCAGATAAACTGTATACTAACAAACATTTTTACTCTGAAGATATAAATATTCCATTGCAATTATGGAATATGAAATCAACTTTGTAATTTTGTCAATTTAGGCACTATTTATTAGTATTACCGGATGTGTACAGTTCATGCACTCTTCTTAAAGATCAATTTTTTATATACTTAAAACTTTTGACATTAACATAACTTCTTTTTTTTTTTTGAGATGGAGTCTTGCTCTGTTGCCCAGGCTGGAGTGCAGTGGCGCCATCTCGGCTCACTGCAAGCTCCACCTCCCGGGTTCACGCCATTCTCCTGCCTCAGCCTCCCGAGTAGCTGGGACTACAGGCGCCTGCCACCACACCCTTCTAATTTTTTGTATTTTTAGTAGAGACGGGGTTTCACCGTGTTAGACAGGATGGTCTTGATCTCCTGACCTCGTGATCCGCCTGCCTTGGCCTCCCAAAGTGCTGGGATTACAGGCATGAGTCACCACGACCGGCACTCCTACCTAACAATCTTAACCGAAGAACTACTCAGGGGTATTTAAATGGTGGGGAGCAATAGATACACAGTTGTGCATATTTGGAGTTGACAGTAATTGTTGGGGGAAACCCCACCCCTGATATTTAACGTGGGTTCTTTTCTATTTCCCTAAGTGTCTCGGCTGGTTCGAGAAATAAAGGGAAAGAGTATGAGGGAGAAATTTTAAAGCTGAGTGTCCAGGGGAGACATCACATGTCAGCAGGTTCCGTGATGTTCCCCGAGCCGTAAAACCAGCAAGCTTTTATTAGTGATTTTCAAAAGGGGAGGGAGTGTACGAATAGGGTGTGGATCACAGAGATCACATATTTCACAACGTAATAAAATATCACAAAGCAAGTGGAGGCAGGGCGAGATCACAGGACCACAGGCTGGGGCGAAATTAAAATTGCTAATGAAGTTTTGGGCATGCATTGTCATTGATAACATCTTATCAGGAGACAGGGTTTGAGAGCAGACAACCTGTCTGACTAAAATTTATTAGGTGGGAATTTCCTCATCCTAATAAGCCTGGGAGTGCTACAGGAGACCGGGGCTTATTTCATCCCTTCGGCTTCGACCATAAAAGACAGACGCCTCCAAGGGGGCCGTTCATAGACCTACCATCAGGGGGCATTCTCTTTCTCAGGGATGTTCCTTGCTGAGAAAAACAATTCAGCAATATTTCTCCTATGTGCTTTTGAAAGCAGAGAAATATGGCTCTGTTCCATCTGGCTCACCGGCAGTCAAGAGTTTAAAGACTTATCTCCCTTGTTCCCTGAACATTGCTGTTATCCTGTTCTTTATTCAAGGTGCCCAGATTTCATATTGTTCAAACACACATGCTCTACAAACAATTTGTGTAGTTAACATAATCATCATGGGGTCCTGAGGCGACATACATCCTCCTCAGCTTACGAAGATGATGGGATTAAGAGATTAAAGACAGACATAGGAAATCACAAGGGTATTGACTGGGGAAGTGATAAGCGTCCATGAAATCTTCACACTTTATGTTCGGAGACTGCAGTAAAGACAGGCATAAGAAATTATAAAAGTATTAATTTGGGGAACAATAAATCTCCATGAAATCGTCACAATTTATGTTCTTCTGCCATGGCTTCAGCTGGTCCCTCCGTTCGGGGTCCCTGACTTCCCGCAACAGGTAATGACTCCCCGTAACAATCAACACGGGTATGCTTCAGCTTCATTTTTACAATGGTTGAAACTGTTAGGCCATGTGATATGTGGTCATGAATTTGAACGCGTGCATTCTGATCAGAGGGTTCCCATTTGATGTGGACCACAGAGCATCTTACCTACCTACACAAGTTGTAAGCTGCGTGTTAGCCTAGCTCCTGCTGTAGCAGATCCCTCTCCAGGCTCTCCTGCATTCCAACCTGGATGTTCCCTGGCAGCTATGATGTTAAAGTGACAAATACTGAATTTAATACTAGGGGCACATTTGCAATTATTTTAAAAGGGGGGAGGGGGTTTTCATAAAAGCCTTTGTATGGCCAGGCCCAGTGGCTGACGCCTGTAAATCCCAGCACTTTGGGAGGCCAAGGCAGGCAGATCACCTGAGGTCAGGAGTTCAAGATCAGCCTGGCCAACATGGTGAAACCCCGTCTTTACTTAAAAAATACAAAAATTAGTCGGGCGCGGTGGCTCACGCCTGTAATCCCAGCACTTTGGGAAGCCGAGGTGGGCATATCACCAGGTCAGGAGATCGAGAGCATCCTGGCTCACGTGGTGAAATCCCGTCTCTACTAAAAATACAAAAAATTAGCTGGGCGTGGCCAGGCGCCTGTTGTCCCAGCTACTCGGGAGGCTGAGGCAGGAGAATGGCGTGAACCCAGGAGGCGGAGCTTGCAGTGAGCCGAGATCATGCCACTGCACTCCAGCCTGGGCAACAAAGCGAGACTCCATCTCAAAAAAAAAACGAAAACATAAAAGCCTTTGTAATACGTGGCTCTTGCATCTGAATATTAAAAATTGACACAAAACATTAGAGTTTGGCAAGGGCATAACCCAGGCACTGTGACCTCTCCACCCATTCCTGACACTGGGCTCTTGACCCCTCCACCTGGGGGATGTCTCACTGCTGATTGTGTTTGGCTTTCTGGATTCACTGCTGTTTGTAACCGTGGATGGACAGTTTGACCCTGCTTCCCTCACCTTCTCCTGGTACACACAACTTAGTAAGGCAGTTATCCCTCAGAAACAGACTGATCTTTTCTGAGCTGCTCACTGAATAAATGATCAGGACAAAAGGGATGGGAGGTTATGTAAAGCCATCTTGAAATTTTTTTGAAAACTTCATATTTTATCACAACCAATTTTTAAACCTGTGTCTTTGAGTAAATTGTATTAAAAGGTTTTTCTGGGCCGGGCGTGGTGGCTCAAGCCTGTAATCACAGCACTTTGGGAGGCTGAGGCGGGTGGATCACGAGGTCAGGAGATCGAGACCATCCTGGCTAACATGGTAAAACCCCATCTCTACTAAAAATACAAAAAATTAGCTGGGCGTGGTGGCGGGCGCCTGTAGTCCCAGCTACTCGGGAGGCTGAGGCAGGAGAATGGCGTAAACCTGGGAGGCGGAACTTGCAGTGAGCTGAGATCTGGCCACTGCACTCTAGCCTGGGCGACAGAGCGAGACTCTGTCTCAAAAAAAAAAAAAAAAAAAAAAAAAAGGTTTTTCTGTGGAAAAACTTTGTTCATATTCCATACAACCCTTCCAGAAGGAAGATCTGGATAACACTAAGGGATGATTTTTAAATGTGAAACGATTGCCAGATGAGACACAGTGATTTTGTAACAGGAGGAAATATCCAAAAGCATCTGAGGAGGTGGCTGGGGGAGGGCAGAGGCCAGTGTTCATCTTATTTTTCAGAATCTTTCCTGCAACCTCTTCCTTCCTCCTGAAGGAAAACCCTCTGTGCTGCTTTCCAAATTCCCATGAGTTCTTTTCATTTTATTTTATTTATTTTTTGAGACAGAGTTTCACTTTTGTCACCCAGGCTGGAGTGCAATGGCGTGATCTTGCCTCACTGCAACCTCCACCTCCTGGGTTCAAGCGATTCTCCTGCCTTGGCCTTCCAAGTAGCTGGGATTACAGGCATGCACCACCATCCTCGGCTAATTTTGTATTTTCAGTACAGATGGGGTTTCACCATGTTGGTCAGGCTGGTCTCGACCTCCTGACCTCAGGTGATCCACCTGCCTCAGCTTCTCAAAGTGCTGGGATTACAGGCGTGAGCTACCACGCCCGGCCCCCGTAAATTCTTTGAATGCACACTGACTGCTGAGCCTAGACCACCCTGACAGGCTGTGAGGGAGCCCGGCGTGGCCCAGCTGCTATACCTGCCCTGCAGAACACCCTGAGGGCCACAATGGTGAAAGTGATGATCTGTCCTGTAGACAAGCAAACCATGTGGAACTGACTGCCTCAGGCAGTCTCTCTGACATCAGGGACTAAACTCACTTCACTGGACAGAACTGAGAATTCTCCCTACAGGGGGAGGCTGCACTGAGTGTCTGTTAACCTTCACTGCCGACTAATGGATGTCTTGCTTGGGTTGCCCTGAAAATTGTCAACTCAGTTTCCAGCAGTACCTTGTGTGTCCTGCGGGACTGTCATCAGGTGTGGAACCTATCGGGACACTGTCGGAGCTGTGGAATGCAGTCAGTGCAGCTTCAAATTACTGGCAAGAGTTGTGCTCTACCACACACTTGGTAACTTAGGGCAGGTAAAAAAGGATTAATATATAAGTTTAAGAAGGAAGCCAGGTGACTTTCTTTTTTTTTTCTTTTTTTTTTTTTTTTGAGACGGAGTCTTGCTCTGTCACCCAGGCTGGAGTGCAGTGGCCGGATCTCAGCTCACTGCAAGCTCCTCCTCTCGGGTTCCCGCCATTCTCCTGCCTCAGCCTCCCGAGTAGCTGTGACTACAAGCACGCGCCACCTCGCCTGGCTAGTTTTTTGTATTTTTTAGTAGAGACGTGTTTCTCCGTGTTAGCCAGGATGGTCTCGATCCCCTGACCTCGTGATCCGCCCGTCTCGGCCTCCCAAAGTGCTGGGATTACAGGCTTGAGCCACCGCGCCCGGCCGGAAGCCAGGTGACTTTCTAAAATAGACCTTTATTTTAACTAAGTCCAAAACCCCTAAAGGGCATAGCTGGAATCATTCCTGCAAGCTCATTCCCCCGTGTCCCCCGCGTTGTGACAGTCCTACTGATAATTATTTTGCTGTAAAGCAGGGGCCAATAGGCTGCACTGCAAAAAACAGAGCAAAGCAGGCCTGAGTGCTATCCCTTGGAAGCCCTGTTTACAAGGTCAGCTGTGTGAAAATTGCACAAGCAATATGGCTTATGCAAAACATCTTTCATTCTGGGCATCTGGAATCTTGGTATTTGCCAAGCAGTGAGTGCTTCATAACCAGCTGGCAATAAAAAAACCCTGGCAGAGTCTCTATTGAGCTTCTCAGGTTGGTGAACAGTCGCACGTGCTGTTACAATTAGTTGCCCAGGCAGTAAAGGCATCTTGTACGACGCCAACCAGGGAGGACCCTTGGAAGCCTGTGCCTGGTTTCCTCGACTTCACCCCATGTGCCTCATCCCATTGCTAGTATTTGGCTCTGAGTCCTTGCACTGTAATAAATCTTAGCTGTAAGGCTGACCATCCGCCAGTTCCCCTCAGTACCCCTCACAAATCCCTGAGCCACTGGGGGCGGCCTTGAGGACCCCCAGCATATCTGACATCCCAAAACTAGGAAATTTTTTTTTTTTTTTTTTTTTTGAGATGGAGTCTTGCTCTGTCGCCCAGGCTGGAGTGCAGTGGCCGGATCTCAGCTCACTGCAAGCTCCGCCTCCCGGGTTCACGCCATTCTCCTGCCTCAGCCTCCCGAGTAGCTGGGACTACAGGCGCCCACCACCTCGCCCGGCTATTTTTTTGTATTTTTTTAGTAGAGACGGGGTTTCACCATGTTAGCCAGGATGGTCTCGATCTCCTGACCTCGTGATCCACCCGTCTCGGCCTCCCAAAGTGCTGGGATTACAGGCTTGAGCCACCGCGCCCGGCCAAAACTGGGAAATTTTTAATGCATTTTCATAAGAGTGGATGGAAGCTTTGTGTTTTAATGATCTGCAAAGCCCAAAAAGCCCATTTTGCTTTTCAAAGGTATGATTTTCGTAAGTTTGCACTTCCACCAAATGGGATCATAGGAAAGAGAAAAAAATGTAATAGCTTTCTGTGTGCGTGTGGTGGGGGGCGTGGTTTCTTTGTAGAGATGAGGTCTCATTATGTTGCCCAGGCTGGTCTGGAACTCTTGGACTCCAGTAATCCTCCTGCCTCAGCCTCCCAAAGCACTGGGATTAAAGTTGAGAGCCACCACCCCTGGCCGATAGCTTTGCGTTTTGTTAATGATGAAAGTAAATGAAATTCTATCAGTTTCTCGATGTTAAGTACTGCAGAGATTAATATGATTTATCATCTCATTGTACCTCCTGTTCCCAGCTTCCTTCCCATGATACAAATGAATAAAGTTAAGCACAGGGAAAACAGAATCTTAACCTAAACTCCCATATCTCGATGTAAACATAGTAATTTAATCTCTCAGTTTTGAAGGCCTGTTATCTGCCATCTCTTTTACTTAGCTCTGTCAAAAGTTGTTTTTTGTTTTTTTTTTTTTTAGACAGAGCTTCACTCTTGTTGCCCAGGCTGGAGAAATGGCGCGATCTCGGCTCATGACAACAGCAACCTCTGCCTCCCAGGTTCAAGCGATTTTCCTGCCTCAGACTTCCGAGTAGCTGGGATTGCAGGCATGTGCCACCACGCCCAGCTCACTTTTTGTATTTTTAGTAGAGATGGGGTTTCTCCATATTGCCCGGCACATCAAAAGTTTTTAAACTGAGAACTCTACAAGACAATAATAGGCTGGGTGCCATGGCTCATGCCTGTAAACACAGCACTTCGGGAGGCCAAAGTGGAAGGATTGCTTGAGCTCAGGAGTTCGAGGCCAATGTGGGCAACACAAGGAGACCTTGTCTCTACTAAAAATTTTTTTTAATTAGCAAGGCATGGTGGTGCATGCCTGGAGTCCCAGCTACTGGGGAGGCTGAGGTGGGAGGATAACTTAAGCCCAGACAGACTTTTTTTTTTTTTTTTTGAAACGGAGTCTCGCTCTGTCCCCCAGGCTGGAGTGCAGTGGCGCCATCTCAGCTCACTGCAAGCTCCGCCCCCTGGGTTCACGCCATTCTCCTGCCTCAGCCTCCCGAGTAGCTGGGACTACAGGCACCCGCCACCGTGCCCGGCTAATTTTTTATATTTTTAGTAAAGACGGGGTTTCACAGCGTTAGCCAGGATGGTCTCGATCTCCTGACCTCGTGATCCGCCCGTCTCGGCCTCCCAAAGTGCTGACAGACGTTTGAGACAGCAGTGAGCTATGACTGTGCCCCTCCCACTCCAGCCTAGGTGACAGGATGTGACCCTTGTCTCTCAATCAATAAATGACAAGTATAATTAGCTAATTTTACAAATATGGCATCGAATTTTACAAACAGGGTTCAAAAAGCTACATGTTTCACATAACATGACATTCTGGAAAAGGCAAAGATACAGGTAGCTAAAGCAGATCCGTGGTTGGGGTGAAAGGTTGAGTACAAATGGGCAACCCAAGAGTATGTGGGGAGTGACAGAATGTTCTCTATTTTGGTGGTGTAAATATGCATTTATGAAAACTCAAAGAAATACGCTTAGTCTTACTGTGTGTATATTAAAAATAATAACAAACCGCTTTCACTTACTAGGAGAAAATGTAAACCCTCCTGAACTTTAATTGAAAACGTGCAACGTAGGGCCGGGCGCGGTGGCTCAAGCCTGTAATCCCAGCACTTTGGGAGGCCGAGACGGGCGGATCACGAGGTCAGGAGATCGAGACCATCCTGGCTAACATGGTGAAACCCCGTCTCTACTAAAAAATACAAAAAATTAGCCGGGCGAGGCGGCGGGCGCCTGTAGTCCCAGCTACTCGGGAGGCTGAGGCAGGAGAATGGCGTGAACCTGGGAGGCGGAGCTTGCAGTGAGCTGAGATCCGGCTACTGCACTCCAGCCTGGGCGACAGAGTGAGACTCCGTCTCAAAAAAAAAAAAAAAAAAAAAGAAAACATGCAACGTGGTTGGGCTGTGGATCACGTCTGTAATCCCAGCACTTTGGGAGGCCGAGGCGGGTGGATCACCTGAGGTCAGGAGTTCAAGACCAGCCTGACCAACATGGGGAAACCCCCTCTCTACAAAAAATAAATACAAAAAATTAGCCAGGAGTGGTGGCAGGTGCCTGTAATCCCAGCTACTAGGGAGGCTGAGGCAGGGGAATCGCTTGAACCCGAGAGACGGAGGTTGCGGTGAGCCGAGATAGCACCACTGCACTCCAGCCTGGGCAACAACAACGAAACTCCGTCTCAAAAAAAAAAAAAAAGAAAAGAAAAAGAAAGAAAGAAAAGAAAAGAAAACGTGCAACGTTTCTTTTACCACCTTTGGATATTTAGGAAGCACTGAAGGTCTGAGGAAGGAGGACTCATGCCCCAAACTTGCCTGTACTGATGTTAGGAAATGCCCTTGCGGGCCGCACCTGCCAAGAGCGCTTCTGTGAGAGTTGAGTGTATTCAGGTCCCCAGGGTCAGATCTCTGGAGATGCTGTGGTTTTGAAACCTAAAGGCGCATTCCAGTTCTCCCAAAGGGGACTCTACCTAGTGGGGGCTCCTAATTCTCAGGCATCAGCTGAGGACTTGGCTTGAGGCCAGTTTCAACTCTCAACTCCCGTAACAACCCAGTTCCACGACTTCTTCTCCATAAGCTTCATTAAAGACTCGCACCTGCACCCTCTCGGGAGCACAGTCGCAGCCGCGAGGAGAAAGCGCCGGAAAAAGAGTGGCTGGGTCCATGTTCCACGGCCACCCGCCGACCACGGCCACAGGCACCCCACAGCCTTGTAGCCACCTCGGCGCCCCAGGACAACCGCAACCACCAACCTCAAAGGCGCCCCACCATAGCCAGCGCAGATGCACCCACGCCCACCCTAGGTTCCCCCGACCCACTGCTTCTCTGTCCCCGACATCTGCAGGCGCACCCACACCCACCCTCGGTCCCCCCACACCGGCAGGCGCACCCGAATGCACTGCCTCTCGGTCCCCCACACCCACCGGCGCACCCACACCCACCCTCACCAGCAAGCCCACCCGCACCCACCACCCCTCGGTCCATCACACCCACAGGCCCACCTGCACCCACCACCCCTCGGTCCCTCACACCCACAGGCGCACCCGCACCCACCGCCCCTCGGTCCCTCACACCCACAGGAGCACCCGCACCCACCGCCCCTCAGTCCCTCACACCCACAGGCCCACCCGCACCCATTGCCCCTCGGTCCCTCACGCCCACAGGCCCACCTACACCCACCGCCCCTCGGTCCCTCACACCCACAGGCGCACCCGCACCCACCGCCCCTCGGTCCCTCACACCCACAGGCGCACCCGCACCCATTGCCCCTCGGTCCCTCACGCCCACAGGCCCACCTGCACCCACCGCCCCTCGGTCCCTCACACCCACAGGCGCACCCGCACCCATTGCCCCTCCGTTTCGCAATCACCGAGGCCGGAGGCAGTGCCTGCACCTGCACAGCCGCACCAGACCCGGAAGCTCACCGCACCACGCGCGCAGTTCCAGCCAGACTACCGCGCCGGCGAGGCCCCTGCCCCGGAGGCTTGTGGGAAATGGCCACCACAAACGGAGGCTGCGCAGACGCTCAAAACCCCGTCCGCCAGGCTCCTCCCGGCATGCAGCGCGCTCTGCCGCTTAACCTCGTGCCGCGGGGTCCCCTGGGATTACGGAAGCCGCGGGCGAAGCTCCCTACTTCTGCGAGGGCCGCTGCTGTGGTTTTTCCAAGCGACAGAGAAGGGGACTGAGAGACAGGGCGAGGCGGGAGATTATGGACACCCTGAACCCGTGCCCCGCGTTGCAGTAGCTTGCGGTCATCTTCTGGGTCTGAGGAGTGGCATCTCTGTGGCGGGGCCCCCACCCACGATGGACGATGCTCTGGGTATGGAGGTGACAGATGGCAGAGATTGTAGAGGGACCAGGGGGGCGCTGTGGGGCTGAAGAGTGGGGGGCGATGATTTGTGGGTGTGTCCGTGTCTCTGGATGTGTCCATCCTTTTGTCCCCAGAACAAATGTGATTTTTGTCGGCCATGGGGGCGACTCCTGCGTGTCTGGGAGGACTCGCTTGTCCGTGGCGGTCCCTGTGCCTGGAGTGCAGTGACTCCCAAGTGTCAGTGGTCTCAGTGCACAGCTGTGGTTTTCTGCCTCTCTGTATTCCTAGTATGAAATAACCAAAATAGAAAATAGGGCCGGGCGCGGTGGCTCACGCCTCTAATTCCAACACTTTGGGAGGCTGAGGCGGGCGGATCACACGAGGTCAGGAAATCGAGACCATCCTGGCCAACATGGTGAAACCCCATCTCTACTAAAAATACAAAAATTAGCTGGGCGTGGTGGCGTACACCTATAATCTCAGCTACTCGGGAGGCTGAGGCAGGAGAATCACTTGAAGCCAGGAGGTGGAGATTGCAGTGAGCCAAGATCTTGTCACTGCACTCCAGCCTAGGTGAAGCAGCAAGACTCCATCTCAAAAAAAAAAAAAAAAAAAGAAAAAGAAAAGAAAAAAGGAAAAGAGAAAATAGAGGCCAAGCACGCTGGCTCATGCCTGTTATCCCAGCACTTTGGGAGGCCAAAGTGGGTGGATCCCTTTAGCTCAGGAGTTCGAGACCACCCTGGGCAACATGGTGAAACTCTGTCTCTATTTTTTTTTTTTTTTTTTAATAATTAAAAAGAAGACCAGACATGGTGGCTCATGCCTGTAATCCCAGCACTTTGGGAGGCCGAGCCAGGTGGATTGCTTGAGGTCAGAAGTTTGAGACCAGCTTGGCCAACATGGCGAAACCCCATCTCTACTAAAAATACAAAAAATTAGCTGGGTGTGGTGGTGCACTCCTGTAATTTCAGCTACTCAGGAGGCTGAGGCAGGAGAATCGCTTGAACCCGGGAAGTGGAGGTTGCAGTGAGCCGAGATTGTGCCATTGCACTCCAGCCTGAGCAACAGAGCGAGACTTTGTCTCAAACATAAATAAATAAATAGGCCAGGTGTGGTGACTCACACCTGTAATCCCAGCACTTTGGGAGGCTGAAGTGGGCAGGTCACTTGAGGTCAGGAGTTCGAGACCAGCCTGGCCAACATGGTGAAACCCTGTCTCTACTAAAAATACAAAATTGGCTGGGTGTGGTGGCTCATGCCTGAAGTCCCAGCTACTTGGGGGGCTGAGGCAGGAGAATGGCTTGAACCCAGGAGGCAGAGGTTGCAGTGAGCCAAAATTGCACCATTGTAGTCTAGCCTGGGTGACACAGCGAGACACTGTCTCAAAAAAATAAATAGATAAATACAAATACAGAAAAGCCAGGTGTGGTGGTGTGTACCTGTAGTCCCAGCTCCTTAGGAGGCTGAGGCAGGAAAATCACTTGAACCCGGGAAGCAGAGCTTGCAGTGAGCCAAGATCACCCCATTGCACTCCAGCCTGGGCAACAGAATGAGACTCAGTATCAAAAAGGAAAAGAAAGGGTGGGTGCGGTGGCTCATGTCTATAATCCCAGCACTTTTGGAGGCCAAGGCAGGTGGATCGCCTGAGGTCGGGAGCTCAAGACCAGCCTGAGCAACATGGTGAAACCCCGTCTCTACTAAAAATACAAAAAAAAATTAGCCAGGTGTGGTGGCACACACCTGTAATCCCAGCTACTTGGGAGGCTGAGGCAGGAAAATCCCTTGAACCCAGGAGATGGAGGTTGCAGTGAGCTGAGATCGTGCCATTGCACTCTAGCCTGGGTAACAAGAGCAAAAACTATCTCAAGAGAAAAAAAAGAAATAAATAAAATGGAGGCTCAGTGGTCATGCCGCCACTCAACATCAACAATGCAATGCATTCTTGGCTGCAACATTAAAACTGTCAGAGTGGAGTGAGGAAACAGGTTACAATTAAGGAACAAGATGCTTACTACAGAAATCAGGTAACTAGGCCGGGCGCGGTGGCTCAAGCCTGTAATCCCAGCACTTTGGGAGGCCGAGACAGGCGGATCACGAGGTCAGGAGATCGAGACCATCCTGGCTAACACAATGAAACCCCGTCTCTACTAAAAATACAAAAAAATTAGCCGGGCGAGGTGGCAGGCGCCTGTAGTCCCAGCTACTCGGGAGGCTGAGGCAGGAGAATGGCGTAAACCCGGGAGGCGGAGCTTGCAGTGAGCCGAGATAGCGCCACTGCACTCCAGCCTGGGCGACAGAGCGAGACTCCGTCTCAAAAAAAAAAAAAAAAAAAAAAAAAGAAATCATGTAACTATGAGAAGAGTTGGAGATAAAGGGGTTCACAGGAAGAGAGGAGATCACTAAATGCAATAGCCTGGAATGGCCTGATGAAAACCAGAGGGATGGTGAAATCCAAGGATCTCTGTGTACGTGAATCCTAAGGAGGGTCCCTGGTGGGGATGCTTGTGGAAAAGTCTATGGAGTGTGCTAAGAGGAAAGTAAAGTCCAATGTCATGTTGGCTTTGGGAGCTGTTCTAGACTAGCAGAGCCAGGTCAGAAAAAATGTATTGTAGCTGGGTGCGGTGGCTCACGCCTGTAATCCCAGCACTTCGGGAGGCCAAGGTGGGCGGATCACGAGGTCAAGAGATGGAGACCATTCTGGCTAACATGGTGAAACCCGTCTCTACTAAAAAAAAAAAAGAAAAAGAAAAAAAATTAGCCGGGTGTGGTGGTGGGCGACTGTAGTCCCAGCTACTCAGGAGGCTGAAGTGGGGTAATTGTTTGAACCCAAGAGGTGGGGGTTGCAGTGAGCCGAGATCGCGCTGCTGCACTCCAACCTGGGTGACAGAGCGAGACTCCATCTCAAAAAAAAAAAAAATGTCTTGCAACATAGGTCCATAAGGTTGCCACATATTTGTTTCTGGGTAGGCTGTTAGAACTGAGAATAATGCCTTCTTCGCTTTACTTTTCAAAACTGATGTGCCTTCACCTTCTCATGAACTTTAACTCAGAACCATAAACAGAAGGGACTCTGGGATATCTAGTTTCCAACCTTATTAGGGCTGACAGTACAATCAAGTAGAACAAGCTATACACTAACTTTCATCTTCATGTCAAAAGGTCTTTCCTCTTAATGCAGTTTGTCCAATTTCCAACCAAGATCAAGGACAGTGAGCAAGAAAATAGAGCTGGGTGCGGTTGCTCACACCTGTAATTCAAAATATGACCAGAAACCAGTTAAGAATGATGTCTGTCAAGAGTCTTCTATAAGGACTAATGTATCTGCGTTACACGCAAGTGGTATCCACAAGGAACAAACAAATGTGGAAGACCCATCTTTAAATAATAAAGACTGAAGGACACTCGGCATGGAGACTCATGCCTGTAATCCCAGCACTTTGAGAGGCCAAGGCAAGAGGACTGCTTGAGCCCAGGAGTTCAATACTAGCTTGGGCAACATAGCAAGACGCTATCGCTATAAAATAAAACTTTTAATTAAAAAAATATGATTGAAGGGAAAGGTAGAGTGACAGCAAATTCCAGTACCTGCAATAGTGGACTAGAAAAGAAATAACAGTCTCATGATCACACACTGGAAATTTAACGGAAAGTGGAAATCAGGCCAGGCATGGTGGCTCACATCTGTAATCCCAGCACTTTGGGAAGCTAAGGCGGGCAGATCACCTGATGTTAGGAGTTCGAGACCAGCCTGGCCAACATGGCAAAACCTCCATATCTACTAAAAATACAAAAATTAGCTGGACATGATGGCATGTGCTTGTAGTCCCAGCTACTTGGGAGGCTGAGGCAGGAGAATTGCTTGAACCAGGGAGGTGGAGGTTGCTGTGAGCCAAGATCGTGCCTCTGCACTCCAGCCTGGGCAACACAGCAAGACTCTTATCTCAAAAAAAAAAAAAAAAAAAAAAGGAATCAAAAACATTTCATCTAAACTCACACCAAGTTGTGCATGAAAACAAAAAAACAATCACCCCCAGGTCCAAAAGACATTGCAATGGAAATGAGACCAATTTTATATAACTACAATTACTTAAAGTCCTAACTGACAAAATATACATAGTATAGCTGAAAGCGTACAAAACAGGATATTAAGTTTACATCACAAACATAAACGAGAAATTTATACACAAGGAATCACTATTAAGGCTGAGGCATGTAAAGGCAATACCATATTAATCATAATTAAGAGATTCCTCTCCTACTCGGAGTTTTCAGGTACAAAATAAGTGCTATCCCAGAAGGTCTTCCTACATGCCCTACATAAATAAGGTTTCTTGCCAGTGTTTTCTCGCATTTACAACAAGGTTTTAGGGTTGAACACTCCCCCAGGTCCACTGTATTCGTGGATTCATGCTACAGCATGTGTTCTCACGTGTGCTTGCAGCGACGCGAGATACCTGAAGGTTTTCCCACACTGCTTGCACTCATACGGTCTCTCTCCAGTGTGTGTTCTCACGTGCACACGAAGGGACGAGGAACAACTGTAGGCTTTCCCACATTCAGGACATTCGTAGGGTTTGACTCCACTGTGTGATCTCACATGCTTTTGAAAGTACTGAGCGTGGCTGAAGGCTTTCCCACATTGATTACATTCGTACGGTTTCTCTCCGCTGTGGGTTCGCACGTGCTCTCGAAGGGAGGAGTGACAGCTGAAGGCTTTCTCACAATGCTTACACTCAAAGGGCTTCTCTCCAGTGTGCGTCCTCACGTGGATTCGAAGGGAGGAGGAAAAACTGTAGGCTTTCCCACACTCCTTACATTCATAGGGCTTCACCCCGCTGTGTGTTTTCACATGTCTTCTAAAGTAAGTGGGACATCCGAAGGCCTTCCCACACTGCTTGCACACATAGGGCTTCTCTCCGGTGTGCATTCTCACGTGTGCTCGCAGAGAGGAGGGGTACCGGAAGGCTTTGCCGCATTCCTTACATTCATAGGGTTTCTCGCCACTGTGCGTTCTCCCGTGTTCTCGAAGAGATGAGTAACAAGTGAACGCTTTTCCACAATGTTTACACTGACAGGGTTTCTCTCCAGTGTGCGTCCTCACGTGATCTCTAAAGGAGGAGTAACAGCTGAATGATTTTCCACAATGCTTACATTCATATGGTTTCTCTCCAGTGTGTGTTCTGACATGTTCTCGAAAGTATGAGGGACAGCTGAAGGCTTTCCCACACTCCTTACACTCATAGGGTTTCTCCCCTGTGTGAGTTCTTAAATGCCGTGTAAGGTAGGAATAATACATAAAGGTCTTCCCACATACTTTACATGCATGGGTTTTCTGCTCATGGTGACTATTCACATGTCCCCTGAAAGAGGAGGGACAAGCGAAAGCTTTTCCACATTTCTTACATTCATAAGACTTTTTACTGCTGAGACTTTTCACATATCTCGCAGATGCTCTCCCTGAGTCCTGGCCATTACAGGGTTTCTCTACAGTCTGCGTTTTCATAGGAGGGCTTTGGCAGGAGAGGCAGCTGCAGGCTTGCCCACATTCCTTACACAGTCTCTGTCTGGTGTGAGATCTCTGCTGATTCTCGGAGGCTTTGCCACACTTAGTGCACTCAGAGGGCTGAGCTTCGGTAGGGTAACTCTTGTGCACAGGAAGGTTCGCAGTCTGGCTCCAGGTCTCTCCACATTGATGACCTTCGTTACTTTCACAGAGGCTCCCCAATTGACTTCTGTTCAAAATGGGAAGCACACTACTAGTCATTAATGATTATAAGTGATTAACTGATAAATGGTTTTTAGTGATTATTTTGATTATATATTTTCCAATTTCACTGAATGGGTCTATTTTCAGCACTGTCTGCCTGGTTTCTATGGAGAACAAGCTTAATGCTCCAGCTGAAGGTTCAACTGCAGCCATAAATTTCACAGTGTTTCTTTTTTTCTTTCTTTTTTTTTTTTTTTTTTTTTTTGAGACAGAGTCTCACTCTGTCGCCTAGGCTGGAGTGCAGTGGCGCCACCTTGGCTCACTGCAAACTCCACCTCCCGGGTTCACGCCATTCTCCTGCCTCAGCCTCCCAAGTAGCTGGGACTACAGGCGCCCGCCACCTCGCCCGGCTAGTTTTTTGTATTTTAGTAGAGACGAGGTTTCACCATGTTAGCCAGGATGGTCTCGATCTCCTGACCTCGTGATCTGCCCGCTTCAGCCTCCCAAAGTGCTGAGATTACAGGCGTGAGCCACCGCGCCTGGCCTTTTTCTTTCTTTTTTTTTTTTTTTTGAGATGGAGTTTTGCTCTTGTTGCCCAGGCTGTAGTGCAATGGCACAATCTTGGCTCACCACAACCTCCACCTCCTGGGTTCAAGTGATACTCCTGCCTCAGCCTCCCAAGTGGCTGGGATTACAGGCATGCACTGGCTAATTCTTTTTTGTATTTTTCTTTTTTTTTTTTTTAAAGTAGAGATGGGGTTTCCCCATGTTGGTCAGGCTGGTCTCGAACTCCTGACCTCAGGTGATCCACCTGCCTTGGCCTCCCAAAGTGCTGGGATTATAGGCGTGAGCCACTGTGCCCCGCCCACAGTGTTTCTTATAGATGAGGTTTCCTGATATTGTTTCCAACTGTTTCAGACAAGTGACATCGACATCACATTTATGAAAATACTCTCTTAGGTAAAGTCTCGGCCAGGTACGGTGGATCACACCTGTAATCCAAGCACTTTGGGAGGCTGAGACAGGTGGACTGCTGAGTCCAGGAGTTTGATACCAGCCTGGGCAACATGGTGAAACTCTGTCTCTACAAAAACACAAAAATTAGCCAGGTGTGGTGGTGTGTGCCTGTGGTCCCAGCTACTTGGGAGGATGAGATGGGAGGACTGCTTGAGCCCAGGAGGCGAAGGTTGCAGTGAGCCAAGATCTGTGCCACTGCACTTCAGCCTGGGTGACAGAGTGAGACCCCATCTCAAAAATAAATTAAAAAATAAAATAAAAAAATGAATAAAAGTAATTATTAAAATATATTTTTAAAAAGTGAAAATAGGCCGGGCGCGGTGGCTCAAGCCTGTAATCCCAGCACTTTGGGAGGCCGAGGCGGGTGGATCACGAGGTCAGGAGATCGAGACTATCCTGGCTAACATGGTGAAACCCCATCTCTACTAAAAATACAAAAAACTAGCCGGGCGTGATGGCGGGCGCCTGTAGTCTCAGCTACTTGGGAGGCTGAGGCGGGAGAATGGCGTGAACCTGGGAGGCGGAGCTTGCAGTGAGCCGAGATCACGCCACTGCACTCCAGCCTGGGAGACACAGCGAGACTCCGTCTCAAAAAAAAAAAAAAAAAAAAAAGTGAAAATAAAGAAAAAGAAAAAAAAGTCTCTGTGCGTCTACAATTGCGTAGCTGGTTTATACTTTTTTTTTTTTTTTTTTTGAGATGGAGCTTTGCTCTTGTCGCCCAGGCTGGAGTGCAATGGCGCAATCTCGGCTTACCACAACCTCCGCCTCCCAGGTTCAAGTGATTCTCCTGCCTCAATCTCCTCAGTAGCTGGGATTATAGGCATGGGCCACCACGCCCAGCTAATTTTTTGTATTTTTAGTAGAGATGGGGTTTCTCTATGTTGGCCAGGCTGGTTTCGAACTATTGACCTCAGGTGATCCGGCCGCCTCGGCCTCCCAAAGTGCTGGGATTACAGGCGTGAGCCCTCTAGCCTGGCCAATACTTTTCGTTTAATTGCAAGTTAGTTTGACACTCTGCGGAGAGGCCCATCCCTCTGGTTCTCTGGTTGTGAGCCACTCACCTCAAATGCCTCTCTGGGATTTGGTGCTGATCTCCAGTGTTATCAAATCTCCAATTTTCTCCAAAAATAGACCAGTAATCACTTGTGAACTTTACAATTTCTTCATCATTGGATATTCCATTCCCCAGAACGTCCCTCTGAGAACTTGATCCACTGGTTCTAACATAAATGCAACAATCTGCAAGAATCAATTACACAATTTCTTAGGGGAAATATGTTGGGATAAAGAAAAGAAAATAGACCACATATGGATTTCTTTTCATATACTAATCCAAAAATGTAACCACAGTTTATAAGGAAGAATAGACATGCTATCAAAGTGAGACTCTGATGACCTCATCTATTTGAGAATTTGGCAATAATAAGAAACAGATGAGCCGGGTGCAGTGGCTCATGCCTGTAACCCCAAAGCACTGGGGGGCCAAGGTAGGAGAATTGCTTGAGCCCAGGAGTTCAAGAGGAGCCTGGGCGACGTAGGAAAATAAGGAGACCTCATCTCTGAACAACAACAAAAAATTTAAATTAGCCACGTGTGGTGTTAGTGTTGTGTGCCTATAATCCCAGCTCCTTGGGAGGCCAAGGAGGGAGGATCACTTGAGCCCAGGAAGTCAAAGCTGCAGTAGGCCATGATCGCACCACGGCACTCCAGCCTGGGTGACAGAGTGAGATCCTGTCTCAAAAAAAGAATAGTGCCGGGCGCAGAGGCTCATGCCTCTAATCCCAGCACTTTGGGAGGCCGAACCGGGTGGATCACCTGAGGTCAGGAGTTCGATACCAGCCTGACCAATATGGTTAAACCCCGTCTCTACTAAAAATACAAAAAATTAGCCGGGCATAGTGGCACGTGCCTGTAATCCCAGCTACTTGGGAGGCTGAGGCAGAAGAATCACTTGTACCTGGGAGGTGGGGGGTTGCAATGAGCCGAGGTTGCGCCATTGCACTCCAGCCTGGGCAATGGGCAATAAGAGTAAAACTCTGTCTCAAAAAAAAAGAAGAGATGAACATGGCAGCCTGTTTACTAAGAAACAGAATAGTTCCAAAGAGATGGAGACTGATGTTAAGTAAAATACTATGAGAAAAACAAAGTACGAAGTTGGTGGGCAAAATGCACATGGACAAATGCTCCTTTTATACGAGGAAATACAGAGGCTTTCCCCAGCGAAGGAGGACGGTGCGGGAGGATGGAGGAAAAGCCACACAGGGCAGCTGAGAGAGGACACACCTCCTCCTTCTCAGAGAAGGGTTTGTGTTTCTAACCCACACTGCCAAACAGAACCTTCTTATCCAGAACCCACTCTGCCCGAGGGCTGCTTACTGCTCTCCTGGTGCTCACAGGCACAGGGTCCTTACAGGAGTCCTTCCTCTCCGCTGTGCCCGGCTGCCCTCAGGTGTGAGCGCCGCCCACTCCTTGAGAATCACATGATGAGGAAGGATTGTGAAAGGCAACAAATGTTCCCCGAAACAGGCCAACACTTTGACCTCCCAGACCACCGATGATGACTGAGTGTGAGTTTTAACTGCAGCAAAATTACCATGTCAAACATGGATTACTCACCGTGTCACTTTGATTTACTTTATCACAGTGTACTTTGATTTTCCAAGTACAGTTACTCTGTGTGGTGAACCACAAAGCTGCCTCCATTGCCCCAACGTGACACAGAATACTCTGCTCACACTTATAAAACGTGGGCAGCCAAAAGACTGGTGATCAAGAAAACCTAAATATCAATAATACACAAAACTTTGTTTTCAGGGAGAAGCGTTTTGACTCCCATGTTCCATGGGGGTTGGGATCATGTCTATCTCTTTTCCAACATATTTCAATTTCTGAGCTCAAATAAAAAGAAAAACAAGGTATCTTTGCTCTCCAGGGACGCAGGGAAGGAATGATGCCAGTCTTACCTAAGGAGGCCAGGTTCCTGCAGGTCTCCAGCATCACATCTCTGTACAGGCTCCTCTGAGCATGATCCAGCAACGCCCACTCTTCTGGGGTGAAGTTCACAGCCACTTCCTCAAAGACCACGGAGTCCTAAAACATTCCACACATCCCACTTCAGCAAGGCACCATCCTCCCCCATGTGCGCAGGAAGAGGGGTGAAGCCAGCAGCCTGGGGAACTGAGCCACACAGAGCTTATGTTCTTGTGAGAGGTGACAGACAATATGAAAAGGTACGGTACGCTCAATGCTGTGAGTACCTTCCCAACAGGAAGCAAGGCGCGATGACGGCCTCTGCGGGAGACTTACGAGGAATTACTGAGAAATGGCAGATCTCAGATCTGCAGGGCAGAGGAAACACTAAAAAATGTGAAAACATCATTAAGCTAAGGCTGGTGGCTCATGCCTGTAATCCCAGTACTTTGAGAGGCTGAGGTGGGAGGATTGCTTAGGGCCAGGAGTTGGAGACCAGCCTGGGCTACATAGCGAGGTCCTGTCTCTACAAAACCAATAAAATATGATAAATTAACCAGCCATGGTGGCACACACCTGTGGTCCCAGCTACTTAGGAGGGTGAGGAGGGATGATCGCTTGAGCCCAGGGGTTCAAGCCTGCAGTGAACTATGACTGTGCCACTGCACTCCAGCCTGGACAACAGAGTAAGACCCAATCTCAAAAAAATAAAATAAGACCGAGGCAGGCAGATCACGAGGTCAGGAGGTCGAGACCATCTTGGCTAACATGGTGAAACCCTGTCTCTAATAAAAATACAAAAAAAAAAAAAAAAAATTAGCTGGGTGTAGTGGCAGGCGCCTATAGTCCCAGCTACTTGGGAAGCTGAGGCAGGAGAATGGTGTGAACCCGGGAGGCAGAGCTTGCAGTGAGCCCAGATCACACCACTGCACTCCAGGCTGGGCGACAGAGCGAGACTCAGTCTCAAAAAAAAAAAAAAAAGAAAGAAAAGAGACTATATCCTTATAATTTAGGATACTGGCCAGGTGTGGTGGTTCACGCCTGTAGTTCCAGCACTTTGGGAGGCTGAGGCAGGCAGATGACTTGAGCTCAGGAGTTCGAGACCAGCCTAGGCAACATGGTAAAACCCTGTCTCTCTCACACACGCACAAAAAAAGCTAAAAGAACTTAGGATATTGGCCTGAACTGGAGGGAGAAGCCTACCATTATGTATCATTTCTAATGGGATGTCAAGGCCTGGCTGTCATCACACACTGTTCACTTTAGGATGTTTCAGCTGATTCTGTAATTGTCTTACAAAAGTTTTCTACATGTGTTCTATATTCTACAATAAAATGCTATCAGCAGCTGGGCTTGGTGGCTCATGCCTACAATCCCAGAACTTTGGGAGACTGAGGTGGGAGGACTGTTTGAGCCCAGAAGTTCGAGACCAGCCTGGACAATATGGTGAAACCCTATCTCTACAAAAAATACAAAAATTAGCCAGGCATGGTGGTGTGCACCTGGAGTCCCGGCTACTCGGGAGGCTGAGGTGGAGGGAGGATCATTTGAGCCCAGGAGGTTGAGGCTGCAGTGAGCCAAGATGTTGCCACTGCACTCCAGCGTGGGTGACACAGTGATACCCTATCTCAAAAAAAAAAAAAAAAAATGGGCTGGGCGAGGTGGCTCACACCTGTAATCCCAGCACTTTGGGAGGCCGAGGCCGGCAGATCACCTGAGGTCAGGAGTTCAAGACCAGCCTGTCCAACATGATGAAACTCCATCTCTACTAAAAATACAAAAGTTAGCTGGGCGCGGTGGCTCACACTTGTAATCCCAGCACTTTGGGAGGCCAAGGCGGGTGAATCACCTGAGGTCAGGAGTTCAAGACCAGCCTGTCCAACATGATGAAACTCCATCTCTACTAAAAATACAAAAAAAAATTAACCGGGCATGGTGGTGGATGCCTGTAATCCCAGCTACCTGGGAGGCTGAGGCAGGAGAATCGCTTTAACCTGGGAGGCAGAGGTTGCAGTGAGCCAAGATTGCGCCACTACACTCCAGCCTGGGCAACAAAAGCAAAACTCCGTCTCAAAAAAAAAAAAAAAAAATTAGCCGGGCATGGTGGCGGGCACCTGTAGTTCCAGCTACTCAGGAGGCTGAGGCAGGAGAATCACTTAAACCCGGGAGGCGGAGCTTGCAGTGAGCCGAGATGGCACCACTGCACTCCAGCCTGGGCAACAGAGTGAGATTCGGTCTCAAAACAAACAAACAAAAATGGTATGAACTCATAATTCACATTAAAGGAAAACTGCCAAGTCATCTTCATAGATGCCCCAAACAAGCGGTTTATTCTATCCACCATCCAGCCGTATCCAAAAATCTGAGAAGTATCAGGTGGGAATCTGCATCGCAAAGCGGTGTTCATCCACAGACATACGAATGGCATGAAGCACACTGGTCCCACCTCAGGTGCCACACCCGCTTCAACCAAAGTCCCTTAACCTGGGGTCTGAATACAAACGCAGCTGAGGCTGGGCACAGTGGCTCATGCCTGTAACCCCAGCCCTTTGGGAGGCTGAGGCAGGTGGATCACTTGAGGTCAGGAGCTCAAGACCAGCCTGGCCAACGTGGTGAAAGTCCGTTGTTAGGGACAAACTGCCTCAAAAAAGCTTCTTGGCGCTGCCCACCCCTCCCCCAGATGCTCTGCAACTCTTCTCTGTATCCACCCTTCCCTCAAGCCTCTTTACATTTCTTTTTCTTTTTTTTTTTTGAGATGCAGTCTCGCTCTGTCGCCCAGGCTGGAGTGCAGTGGCCGGATCTCGGCTCACTGCAAGCTCCGCCTCCCGGGTTTACGCCATTCTCCTGCCTCAGCCTCCTGAGTAGCGGGGACTACAGGCTCCCGCCACCTCGCCCGGCTTATTTTTTGTATTTTTAGTAGAGACAAGGTTTCACCGTGGTCTCAATCTCCTGACTTCGTGATCTGCCCACCTCGGCCTCCCAAAGTGCTGGGATTACAGGCGTGAGCCACCGCGCCCAGCGCCTCTTTACATTTCTAAGCCCTTATCTAGGCACCACAGCGAAGCCAGTGAAGCTTCTCACCGCAGTGAAGACTTCTCACTGATCAGACCTTGCTGCGATAAGCAAACCCCAATTACGAACCATCCAGACCGCTCAGGGGGAGGTCATGGGAAGCATAAACAAACTTTACCTACACCCTCCCGTAATAAATGTCACAAGGTAATATGGGGCAAAAGTAACCAGCACACAACCCCAGGGTCTCTGTCCCCCATAGAAATCCCTCATTTTGTAAGCTCTGGCTTGCCTCCTCTGTCTGTAGTGGAGCAGCCAGTAGGTTCAATAAACTTCCTTGCCTGACCTTGGGTCTCTCTCTCATCCTTTCTCTCTGTTAACCTTATACCCGTCTCTACTAAAAATACAAAAATCAGCCGGGCATGGTGGCGCGCTTGTAATCTCAGCTACTCTGGAGACTGAGGCAGGAGAATCGCTTGAACCCAGGAGGCGGAGGTTGCAGTGAGCCGAGATCAAGCCACTGCACTCCAGCCTGGGAGACAGAGCGAGACTGTCTCAAAAAATAAAAATAAGAACACAGTCAAATCACCACTTTCAGCCCGTGTTAAAAGACAAAGGGGTGAGTGCTGGATTCTAAAAGACTAATCTAGAAGGTTTTTTATCCCACAACGGGTCCCGTGCAGAAAACAGGTATCAGTTCACGATTATCCTCATGATAAATTGCTCGTCAATCCCCTAATCGGAATTGCCGCTTCTCTGTACTCTGGCTCTCAGTACTGTGGGCCGCATTTTACAGAATGTGCGTCCATCTGATGCGCAGATACTAACAGGAGACGGAGCAGGGTCACACATTGTCACAAACTCTGCACCCTGCCTAAGTCGGTGCTAGTTTCATGAATGTTTTCAATCCACACCTTCGCCCACCTCACAATAAGGCGTGGGGCTGTGTGTGCGCCTTTCCCCTCGTCCTAATGGAAGAAGCAACGTTTTCCAAGTTTGAGAGTTTCCCACAGGAGCCTTCTCAGGCTAAGCCACAGAATTACACCAGGCAGTGGCAGAAGGCAAAGAACACATCTGAGACACTACTGACTGCCCTCACTAAGGACAAGAAAAAAAGACAAAAAGTATTTATTCTTTTTTTTTTTTTTTTTGAGACAGGGTCTAGCTCTGTTGCCCAGGCTGGAGTGCAGTGACGCAATCTCAGCTCACTGCAACGTCCGCCTCCTGGGTTCAAGCGATTCTCCTGTCTCAGCCTCCCAAGTAGCTGGGATTACAGGTGTGCAACACCACGCCCGGCTAATTTTTGTATTTTTAGTAGAGGTTTCACCATGTCGGTCAGGGTGGTCTTGAACTTCTGACCTTGTGATCTGCCCACCTCAGCCTCCCGAAGTGCTGGGGTTACAGGTGTGAGCCACCACGCCCGGCTCTTTTTTTTTTTTTTTTCCCCTGAGACAGGGTCTAGCTCTGTTGCCCAGGCTGGAGTGCGGTGGTGCAGCCTCAAACTTGTGGGCTCAAGCGATTCTCCTCCCCGAGCCTCTCAAGTGGCTGGAACCACAGGTGCGCATCCCCAGCCTCATTATTTTACATTTATTAAAACCTGGGGCTGAAATAGGAACAATACTAGTGCTGAGTGGCACACAGACGAGGCTGTTCGCAGCTGTCAGGTGACAATGTTGAAATGACTTCAGTTCTGTGCGCCTGGAAACCAGCAAAGGGGAACCCCATCCTGCTGTGCTCTGGAATTGGGCACAGCCAGGACCCTCCCTTCCCATACGACTTAGGTAAGATTAACGCAGATGACAAGGCCAGATTCAGACCCTCCGAAGTCCCATTCTTTGTCTCAGAAATGATTCGCTAGGTTAGGAGCAGTGGCTCACGCCTGTAATCCCAGCCCTTTGGGAGGCCGAGGCGGGCAGATCACGAGGTTAGGAGTTCGAGACCAGCCTGGCCAACACAGTGAAACCCTGTCTCTAATAAAAATACAAACATCAGCCGGGCACGTTAGCTCACGCCTGTAATCTCAGCACTTTGGGAGGCCAAGGTGGGCAGATCACCTGAGGTCTGGAGTTCAAGACCAGCCTGACCAACATGGAGAAACCCCATCTCTACTAAAAATACAAAAATTAGCCAGACGTGGTGGCCCATGCCTGTAATCCCAGCTACTCGGGAGGCTGAGGCAGGAGAATCGCTTGAACCTGGGAGGCAGAGGTTTTGGTGAGCTGAGATCGGGCCATTGCACTCCAGCCTGGGGAACAAGAGAGAAGCTCTGTCTCAAAAAAAATAAAAATACAAAAATTAGCTGGGCATGGTGGCATACACCTGTAATCCCAGCTACTTGGGAGGCCGAGGAAGGAGAATCTCTTGAGCCCCGGAGGCAGAGGTTGCAATGAGCTGAGATAACGCCACAGCACTCAGCATGGGCAATAGAGCTAGACTCCATCTCAAAAACAAAACAAAACAAAACAAAAAACTGCTTCAAGGCCAGGTGCAATAGCTCACGCCTGTAATCCCATCACATTAGCAGGCCGAGGGGAAAGGATCACTTGAGCCCAGGAGTTCAAGACCAGCCTGGGCAATGTATTTTTCTCTACAAGGAAAAGAAAAAAAAAATGACGAGGTCTCACTAGATGGCCCAGGCTGGTCTCAAATTTCTGGTCTCAAGCGTCATCGTGGCTCGGCTTCCCAAAGTTCTGGGATGACAGGTGTGAGCCACCACACCTGGCCGTTACAACATTTTTGTTAAGAATTAGCTGGGTGGGTTGCCGGGCGCGGTGGCTCAAGCCTGTAATCCCAGCACTTTGGGAGGCCGAGACGGGCGGATCACAAGGTCAGGAGATCGAGACCATCCTGGCTAACATGGTGAAACCCCGTCTCTACTAAAAATACAAAAAAACTAGCCGGGCGAGGTGGCAGGCGCCTGTAGTCCCAGCTACTCGGGAGGCTGAGGCAGGAGAATGCCGTAAACCCGGGAGGCGGAGCTTGCAGTGAGCTGAGATCCGGCCACTGCACTCTAGCCTAGGCGACAGAGCGAGACTCCGTCTCAAAAAAAAAAAAAAAAAAAAAAAAAGAATTAGCTGGGTGTAGTGGGGCATGCCTGTAGTCCCAGCTACTCAGGAGGCTGAGGCAGGAGGCCTGCTTGAGTCCAGAAGGTTGAAGCTGCAATGAGCCATGATCACACCACTGCATTCCAGCCTGGGCAACAGAGTGAGACCTGACTAAAAGAAAGAAAGAAAAGAAAAACTTTTTTTTTAGCAAACTCTTTCTTTTTTTTCAGATGGAGTCTCGCTCTGTGGCCCAGGCTGGAGTGCAGTGGTGTGATCATGGCTCACTGCAATCTCCACCTCCCGGGTTCAAGCAATTCTCCCTGCCTCAGCCTGCCGAGCAGCTGGGATTACAGGCACACGCTACCATGCCAGCTAATTTTTGTATTTTTAAGTAGAGATGGGATTTCACCATGTTAGCCAGGCTGGTCTTGAACTCCCGACCTCAAGTGACCCACGCGCCTCAGCCTCTCAAAGTGCTGGGAGTATAGGCATGAGTCACTGCGCCAGGCCTAGCCAACTCTTCAGATGCCTGCATACTTGATGGTCACAGAGCTCTCCCCCTGCAGCTGTCTCCCTGTGCCTATGGCATTAGTCCCCCAGCCCAATCATCAACTCTCCCCATGTCCCTGTTGCTTATACCCCCACCCCACTGCAATAGAACCCCAAGCCTCTGGCATTACTCCCCTTCCCCTAATCCAACTAACCCTTCTCCCTATTGCAACAGCCCCTTCTCCCCCTCCCCCAATACCTTGCAATAATCCTTTTTCATAAAAGTTTCCTTACTATGTTTGGGTTGACACAGGCTTAACCACAGCATCCCGTTTCTTCCCCAAACTTTACTCAGCCTTCTGTCCTCTCCACAGGTCCCTGAACTTTGAGTGGCCGCCCTGAGTCTGAGCAAGCAATAAGTGTGGAGCCCCCTCATCACCTCCCCTGAGCGAGCTGACCACGAGGAGGTACATTTACTGTCAACCCCCTTTCTGCTTGTCCCCTAAAAAGTTCCTCCAAACCCTTTCTTGTTTATGAAAGTAAAGCCTTTTTCTGGTTCATTTTGAGATCGGGCAGGTTTCTGAGGCTGGGCTTATTCCTATTTTTCTCTCTCCTTCTCTAGCCAGGAGATATATATATGTGTGTGTGTATATGTATATATATGTGTGTGTGTATATATATCTGTGTGTGTATATTATATATTTTATATTATATATTATATATATATATATTTGGTTTTGGTTTTTGAGACGGAGTCTCGCTCTGTCGCCAGGCTGGAGTGCAATAGCGGGATCTCGGCTCACAGCAAGCTCCACCTCCCGGGTTCACGACATTCTCCTGCCTCAGTCTCCCGAGTAGCTGGGACTACAGGCGCCCGCCACCACGTCTGGCTAACTTTTGTATTTTTAGTACAGACGGGGTTTCGCCATGTTAGCCAGGCTGGTCTGGAACTCCTGACCTCAGGTGATCCACCCGCCTCGGCCTCCCAAAGTGCTGGGATTACAGGTGTGAGCCATTGCACCCGGCCCAGGATTTTATTTTTGTTTGACAGGCTCCAGGACAGGGCACCACCTCCTCCTTGGCAGACCTTCCCAAACTGACCGCCAAGCCCCTGACGGCCCCTGCCCTCTCCTCAAACTCTCCCCGAGCCCCTGACTGCCTCTACTGTCCCCCCAAACTGCCCTCAAGCCCCTGACCGCCTCTACTGCCCCCCAAAGTGCCCGAGCCCCTGACCGCTTCTGCTGTCCCCTCGAGCTGCCCCCAATCTCCCGACTGCAACTACTGTCCCCCTAAACTGCCGAGACCCTGATCACCTCTGTTCCCCAAAACTGCCCCCTTCAAACCCATGACCACCTCTACTGCCCCCCCAAACTGCCCCCGACTTCCCGACCGCTGCTATTGGCCCCCTAATCTGCCCTTGAGCCTGACTCCCCTCTACTGAGCTCCCAAACTGCCGCCGAGCCCCTGACCAAGTCTGTTCCCGCAAACTGCCCCTCTCCTCCTCCACTCTCCCAAAACGGCCCTTGAGTCCCTGGCCGCCTCTACTGTCCCCGCAAACTGCCCCAGCGCCCCTTAAACATCTACTGTCCCCGCAAACTGCCCCAGCGCCCCTTAAACCTCTACTGTCCCCGCAAACTGCCCCAGCGCCCCTTAAACCTCTACTGTCCCCGCAAACTGCCCCAAGCCCCTTAAACCTCTACTGTCCCCGCAAACTGCCCCAAGCCCCTTAAACCTCTACTGTCCCCGCAAACTGCCCCAAGCCCCTTAAACCTCTACTGTCCCCGCAAACTGCCCCAGCGCCCCTTAAACCTCTACTGTCCCCGCAAACTGCCCCAAGCCCCTTAAACCTCTACTGTCCCCGCAAACTGCCCCAGCGCCCCTTAAACCTCTACTGTCCCCGCAAACTGCCCCAAGCCCCTTAAACCTCTACTGTCCCCGCAAACTGCCCCAAGCCCCTTAAACCTCTACTGTCCCCGCAAACTGCCCCAAGCCCCTTAAACCTCTACTGTCCCCGCAAACTGCCCCAAGCCCCTTAAACCTCTACTGTCCCCGCAAACTGCCCCAGCGCCCCCTTAAACCTCTACTGTCCCCGCAAACTGCCCCAGCGCCCCTTAAACCTCTACTGTCCCCGCAAACTGCCCCAGCGCCCCTTAAACCTCTACTGTCCCCGCAAACTGCCCCAAGCCCCTTAAACCTCTACTGTCCCCGCAAACTGCCCCAAGCCCCTTAAACCTCTACTGTCCCCGCAAACTGCCCCAAGCCCCTTAAACCTCTACTGTCCCCGCAAACTGCCCCAGCGCCCCTTAAACCTCTACTGTCCCCGCAAACTGCCCCAAGCCCCTTAAACCTCTACTGTACCCGCAAACTGCCCCAGCGCCCCTTAAACCTCTACTGTCCCCGCAAACTGCCCCAGCGCCCCTTAAACCTCTACTGTCCCCGCAAACTGCCCCAAGCCCCTTAAACCTCTACTGTCCCCGCAAACTGCCCCAAGCCCCTTAAACCTCTACTGTCCCCGCAAACTGCCCCAGCGCCCCTTAAACCTCTACTGTCCCCGCAAACTGCCCCAGCGCCCCTTAAACCTCTACTGTCCCCGCAAACTGCCCCAGCGCCCCTTAAACCTCTACTGTCCCCGCAAACTGCCCCAGCGCCCCTTAAACCTCTACTGTCCCCGCAAACTGCCCCAGCGCCCCTTAAACCTCTACTGTCCCCGCAAACTGCCCCAAGCCCCTTAAACCTCTACTGTCCCCGCAAACTGCCCCAAGCCCCTTAAACCTCTACTGTCCCCGCAAACTGCCCCAAGCCCCTTAAACCTCTACTGTCCCCGCAAACTGCCCCAAGCCCCTTAAACCTCTACTGTCCCCGCAAACTGCCCCAAGCCCCTTAAACCTCTACTGTCCCCGCAAACTGCCCCAAGCCCCTTAAACCTCTACTGTCCCCGCAAACTGCCCCAAGCCCCTTAAACCTCTACTGTCCCCGCAAACTGCCCCAAGCCCCTTAAACCTCTACTGTCCCCGCAAACTGCCCCAAGCCCCTTAAACCTCTACTGTCCCCGCAAACTGCCCCAAGCCCCTTAAACCTCTACTGTCCCCGCAAACTGCCCCAGCGCCCCTTAAACCTCTACTGTCCCCGCAAACTGCCCCAAGCCCCTTAAACCTCTACTGTCCCCGCAAACTGCCCCAAGCCCCTTAAACCTCTACTGTCCCCGCAAACTGCCCCAAGCCCCTTAAACCTCTACTGTCCCCGCAAACTGCCCCAAGCCCCTTAAACCTCTACTGTCCCCGCAAACTGCCCCAAGCCCCTTAAACCTCTACTGTCCCCGCAAACTGCCCCAAGCCCCTTAAACCTCTACTGTCCCCGCAAACTGCCCCAGCGCCCCTTAAACCTCTACTGTCCCCGCAAACTGCCCCAAGCCCCTTAAACCTCTACTGTCCCCGCAAACTGCCCCAAGCCCCTTAAACCTCTACTGTCCCCGCAAACTGCCCCAAGCCCCTTAAACCTCTACTGTCCCCGCAAACTGCCCCAAGCCCCTTAAACCTCTACTGTCCCCGCAAACTGCCCCAGCGCCCCTTAAACCTCTACTGTCCCCGCAAACTGCCCCAAGCCCCTTAAACCTCTACTGTCCCCGCAAACTGCCCCAAGCCCCTTAAACCTCTACTGTCCCCGCAAACTGCCCCAAGCCCCTTAAACCTCTACTGTCCCCGCAAACTGCCCCAGCGCCCCTTAAACCTCTACTGTCCCCGCAAACTGCCCCAAGCCCCTTAAACCTCTACTGTCCCCGCAAACTGCCCCAGCGCCCCCTTAAACCTCTACTGTCCCCGCAAACTGCCCCAGCGCCCCTTAAACCTCTACTGTCCCCGCAAACTGCCCCAGCGCCCCTTAAACCTCTACTGTCCCCGCAAACTGCCCCAAGCCCCTTAAACCTCTACTGTCCCCGCAAACTGCCCCAAGCCCCTTAAACCTCTACTGTCCCCGCAAACTGCCCCAAGCCCCTTAAACCTCTACTGTCCCCGCAAACTGCCCCAGCGCCCCTTAAACCTCTACTGTCCCCGCAAACTGCCCCAGCGCCCCTTAAACCTCTACTGTCCCCGCAAACTGCCCCAGCGCCCCTTAAACCTCTACTGTCCCCGCAAACTGCCCCAGCGCCCCTTAAACCTCTACTGTCCCCGCAAACTGCCCCAAGCCCCTTAAACCTCTACTGTCCCCGCAAACTGCCCCAAGCCCCTTAAACCTCTACTGTCCCCGCAAACTGCCCCAAGCCCCTTAAACCTCTACTGTCCCCGCAAACTGCCCCAAGCCCCTTAAACCTCTACTGTCCCCGCAAACTGCCCCAGCGCCCCTTAAACCTCTACTGTCCCCGCAAACTGCCCCAAGCCCCTTAAACCTCTACTGTCCCCGCAAACTGCCCCAAGCCCCTTAAACCTCTACTGTCCCCGCAAACTGCCCCAAGCCCCTTAAACCTCTACTGTCCCCGCAAACTGCCCCAGCGCCCCTTAAACCTCTACTGTCCCCGCAAACTGCCCCAGCGCCCCTTAAACCTCTACTGTCCCCGCAAACTGCCCCAGCGCCCCTTAAACCTCTACTGTCCCCGCAAACTGCCCCAGCGCCCCTTAAACCTCTACTGTCCCCGCAAACTGCCCCAAGCCCCTTAAACCTCTACTGTCCCCGCAAACTGCCCCAAGCCCCTTAAACCTCTACTGTCCCCGCAAACTGCCCCAGCGCCCCTTAAACCTCTACTGTCCCCGCAAACTGCCCCAGCGCCCCTTAAACCTCTACTGTCCCCGCAAACTGCCCCAGCGCCCCTTAAACCTCTACTGTCCCCGCAAACTGCCCCAGCGCCCCTTAAACCTCTACTGTCCCCGCAAACTGCCCCAGCGCCCCTTAAACCTCTACTGTCCCCGCAAACTGCCCCAGCGCCCCTTAAACCTCTACTGTCCCCGCAAACTGCCCCAAGCCCCTTAAACCTCTACTGTCCCCGCAAACTGCCCCAAGCCCCTTAAACCTCTACTGTCCCCGCAAACTGCCCCAAGCCCCTTAAACCTCTACTGTCCCCGCAAACTGCCCCAAGCCCCTTAAACCTCTACTGTCCCCGCAAACTGCCCCAAGCCCCTTAAACCTCTACTGTCCCCGCAAACTGCCCCAAGCCCCTTAAACCTCTACTGTCCCCGCAAACTGCCCCAAGCCCCTTAAACCTCTACTGTCCCCGCAAACTGCCCCAAGCCCCTTAAACCTCTACTGTCCCCGCAAACTGCCCCAAGCCCCTTAAACCTCTACTGTCCCCGCAAACTGCCCCAAGCCCCTTAAACCTCTACTGTCCCCGCAAACTGCCCCAAGCCCCTTAAACCTCTACTGTCCCCGCAAACTGCCCCAAGCCCCTTAAACCTCTACTGTCCCCGCAAACTGCCCCAAGCCCCTTAAACCTCTACTGTCCCCGCAAACTGCCCCAAGCCCCTTAAACCTCTACTGTCCCCGCAAACTGCCCCAGCGCCCCTTAAACCTCTACTGTCCCCGCAAACTGCCCCAAGCCCCTTAAACCTCTACTGTCCCCGCAAACTGCCCCAAGCCCCTTAAACCTCTACTGTCCCCGCAAACTGCCCCAAGCCCCTTAAACCTCTACTGTCCCCGCAAACTGCCCCAAGCCCCTTAAACCTCTACTGTCCCCGCAAACTGCCCCAAGCCCCTTAAACCTCTACTGTCCCCGCAAACTGCCCCAGCGCCCCTTAAACCTCTACTGTCCCCGCAAACTGCCCCAAGCCCCTTAAACCTCTACTGTCCCCGCAAACTGCCCCAAGCCCCTTAAACCTCTACTGTCCCCGCAAACTGCCCCAAGCCCCTTAAACCTCTACTGTCCCCGCAAACTGCCCCAGCGCCCCTTAAACCTCTACTGTCCCCGCAAACTGCCCCAAGCCCCTTAAACCTCTACTGTCCCCGCAAACTGCCCCAGCGCCCCCTTAAACCTCTACTGTCCCCGCAAACTGCCCCAGCGCCCCTTAAACCTCTACTGTCCCCGCAAACTGCCCCAAGCCCCTTAAACCTCTACTGTCCCCGCAAACTGCCCCAGCGCCCCTTAAACCTCTACTGTCCCCGCAAACTGCCCCAAGCCCCTTAAACCTCTACTGTCCCCGCAAACTGCCCCAGCGCCCCTTAAACCTCTACTGTCCCCGCAAACTGCCCCAGCGCCCCTTAAACCTCTACTGTCCCCGCAAACTGCCCCAAGCCCCTTAAACCTCTACTGTCCCCGCAAACTGCCCCAGCGCCCCTTAAACCTCTACTGTCCCCGCAAACTGCCCCAGCGCCCCTTAAACCTCTACTGTCCCCGCAAACTGCCCCAAGCCCCTTAAACCTCTACTGTCCCCGCAAACTGCCCCAAGCCCCTTAAACCTCTACTGTCCCCGCAAACTGCCCCAAGCCCCTTAAACCTCTACTGTCCCCGCAAACTGCCCCAAGCCCCTTAAACCTCTACTGTCCCCGCAAACTGCCCCAAGCCCCTTAAACCTCTACTGTCCCCGCAAACTGCCCCAAGCCCCTTAAACCTCTACTGTCCCCGCAAACTGCCCCAAGCCCCTTAAACCTCTACTGTCCCCGCAAACTGCCCCAAGCCCCTTAAACCTCTACTGTCCCCGCAAACTGCCCCAAGCCCCTTAAACCTCTACTGTCCCCGCAAACTGCCCCAAGCCCCTTAAACCTCTACTGTCCCCGCAAACTGCCCCAAGCCCCTTAAACCTCTACTGTCCCCGCAAACTGCCCCAGCGCCCCTTAAACCTCTACTGTCCCCACAAACTGCCCCAAGCCCCTTAAACCTCTACTGTCCCCGCAAACTGCCCCAGCGCCCCCTTAAACCTCTACTGTCCCCGCAAACTGCCCCAGCGCCCCTTAAACCTCTACTGTCCCCGCAAACTGCCCCAGCGCCCCCTTAAACCTCTACTGTCCCCGCAAACTGCCCCAGCGCCCCTTAAACCTCTACTGTCCCCGCAAACTGCCCCAGCGCCCCTTAAACCTCTACTGTCCCCGCAAACTGCCCCAGCGCCCCCTTAAACCTCTACTGTCCCCGCAAACTGCCCCAGCGCCCCCTTAAACCTCTACTGTCCCCGCAAACTGCCCCAAGCCCCTGACCACCTCTGCTGTCCCCGCAAGCTCCCCCCAAACTCCTGACCTCTACTGTCCCCAGAAACTACCCCTCGAGTCCCTGATCCCCTGCTGGCTCCCCAGACTGCCCCCAGCCCTACCGGTCGGCCGCTGTGACCGCGTTCCCGGGGCCCAGGCGCTCGTCCTGCGCCGCCCCGCGCGTCCCTCAGCTTCCTACGGCCGCGAACTCGGGCGGACGCCGGTTCCTGCCGCCCCACCTCGCCCTGGGCCCGGGCTCGGCTCGCGCCCCGCACTCACCATGTCCCGCCCGCTCCTGGGCTCTCCGGGGCGAGCGCCCCGCGGTCCAGCGGCCAGCGCAGGTGAGTACCACAGGCCACCTGAGCCGCTCGGGGGAAGGCGGGGAAGCGCACAGGGCAGACGGGAACTGGGCTTTCCGTCCCCAGGGCCTGATTGGACAGATCTCGGGAAGTCGCGACTCTGATTGGACAATACTGTCAACTCCGCACCCCTGATTGGAGAGTTCCCCAGTCCGTCCCCCTAGCGCCTTTGATTGGGCAGGGCTCCACTTCGGCTTAACGTCTCTGATTGGACAGTTCCCTGGGCCCCGCCCCTGCCTGTCCTGATTGGATAGTTCTCCCCTGAGTGACGGGGGCGTCGAGAACACGCGTGGCTGACCCTCCAGCCGGGGACACGCGGATCTGGGCGAACTCACTCCAGTCCGGGGAGGGCGCGGCGTCCTCCTCCCTGACTGCGCGGGAATTCCAGACTCCCCTCGGAGCGGCCTCTCGTGCGAGGAGGAGGGGAAGGGCGAGGAGTCCCGTGGGGCGGAGTCCTGCGTGGGGACGGGACCCGCATGTGTGACGTCACCGTGCTGTCCCGCGTGGGCGCGGACGCCTGGGGTCCAGAGATCTGGAGATCCGGAGGCCAGGCGCCGAGGCCCCAGGAGGCCGGACCCCACCAGGCGCGCCTTGTGTTCTTTAAAACTCTCGGCTGGGCGCATTTGCTCACCCCTGTAATCCCAGCAGCGTGAGAGGCGGAGACAGGCGGATCACTAGAGGTCAGGAGTTCAAGACCAGCTTGACCAACATGGCGAAAACCACTTCTCTACTAAAAATACAAAAATTAGTCGGGAACGGTCGCGGGCGCCTGTATTCCCAGCTACTCGGGAGGCTGAGGCAGAAGAATCGCTTGAACCCAGGAGGCGGAGATTGCAATGAGCCGAGATCAGGACACTGCACTCCAACCTGGGCAACAGACTCTATCTCAAAAAGAAAGAAAGAAAACTCTCAAGTGTACACTTGGCCTTGGGGGAGCGGACACTTTTAGGTCCGAGTTTGGGTGTGTTCCTAGATAATTTTTAGAAACCCTGTCTCTACTAAAAATAAAAAATTAGCCAGGTGTGATGGCACATATCTGTAATCCCAGCTACTCGGGAGGCTGAGGCAGAAGAACTGCTTGAACCCAGGAGGCAGAGGTTGCGGTGAGCCAAGATCATGACATTGCACTCCAGCCTGGGCGACAAGAGCGAAACTGAGTCTCAAAAAAAAAACAAAAAAATAAAGCAGCCCTCCCACAAATAGAACCAGGGAATGTCATTAAGAGAGGGTTCTCACATTTATATGCTTAATAACAAAAAAGACTCTACAAAAACCACAGACTTAAACAAAAAATACTTTTACAGAGACACTCACTGGTGTGACCCTTGTTACTGATCTTTGCAGACAAGGATAATTATTTCTGAACAATGACGTAATCCTCACTTTTTTTTTTTTTTTTTTTTTTCCTTTATAAACCTTTGTCCCAGTCTGGGCAACATGGCAAAACCCCATATATACAAAAAATACAAAAATAAGCTGGGAATAAAGGTGTGTGCGCCTGTGGTCCCAGTGACTTGGTAGGTTGAAGTGGGAGGATCTCTGGAGCCCGCGGGGGTGGAGGCTGCAGTGAGCTGTGATCTCACCATTGTACTCCAGCCTGGGCAACAGAGACCCTGTCTCAAAAAAACAAAACAACAAAAACAACCTTTGTCTTCCTTTACCTCCCTGAATAAGCACATAGATTGCTATGCCGCGCATATTCTCATTGCAATGCACTGTTACCATCGTTTTTAGACAGCCTGTTATTTAGATTGACACAGTAAAAACATGAATTATGACAATTATGTTCGTACATAAAATGGCAGACGATATAGAGTTTATACTTCCACTCTCTCAAGCTAGAAGGTCTTCTCGGAGATGAGCAGTCGTGTTTCAGGCTTTAGGTATTGTGGCACAACTGAATAAAAGTATTTAGAATTTTCACATCCAGTTCAAATTTATTTAAGCTTCTATGATTATTTTCTCAAATGAGTTAAAATAAGAATTCAATTGCCATAGGAACAGTACTGCCTTTTACTTTAAAAAATTCTCTAGGGCCACGCCCGGTGGCTCATGCCTATAATCCAAGCACTTTGGGAGGCCGAGGTAGGTGGATCACCTGAGGTCAGGAGTTCGAGACCAGCCTGGCCAACATGGCAAAACCTCATCTCTAATAAAAATACAAAAATTAGCTGGGCGTGTGCACCTGTAATCCCACCTACTCAGGAGGCTGAGGCAGGAGAATCACTTGAGCCCAGGAGGCGGGGATTGCAGTGAGCAGAGATCAGGCCACTGCACTCCAGCCTGGGTGATAGAGACTCCGTCTTAAAAAAAAAAAAAAAAAAAAAAAAAAGCCATTTGAACAACACGTTTTGTTTCCCCCAACTTTACTACTTTTTAAAAGTACCATGGTGGCCGGGCGCGGTGGCTCATGCCTATAATCTCAGCACTTCGGGAGGCCAAGGCGGGTGGATCACGAGGTCAGGAGATGGAGATCATCCTGGCTAACACGGTGAAACCCCATCTCTACTAAAAGTACAAAAAATCAGCCAGGCGTGGTGGCAGGTGCCTGTAGTTCCAGCTACTTAGGAGGTTGAGGCAGGAGAATGGTGTGAATCAGGGAGGCGGAGCTTGCAGTAAGCCAAGATTGTGCCACTGCACTCCAGCCTGGGTGACACAGCGAGACTCCATTTCAAAAAAAAAAAAAAGTACCATGGTGTACACATTGCATTACAATTGTTTTTCTGGCTCAGTGAAAAAAGTAAATCCTCCAGCTCTCTTCATCTTAATACGTGACTTCCTTAGTCCTTACAAATGTGTGTAACATGATAGATGATATGTTGATGTAACAAGTTCTCTCTAAATAGACAGCGAGGCAGCAGACTTGTTTCCAATCTTTAGCTACTCAGAGCTTGTCTTATGTTGGGCAACCACGCCCGGCTGATTTTTGTATTTTTTGGTAGAGATGGGGTTTCACCATGTTGGCCAAGCTGATCCCAAACTCCTGACGTCAGGTTATCTGCTTGCCTCATCTGTTTGCCTCGGCCTTCATCAATGGGTATTAATGAAGCTTAGGATACTCACATTGTGTCGAAGATGAGAGGTACGGAAACCACAAAGAAATTGGAAGTGATAGGAAAAGAATGGAATAAGAATAACTGTCAGAGGCCGGGCGCGGTGGCTCAAGCCTGTAATCCCAGCACTTTGGGAGGCGAGGCAGGCGGATCACGAGGTCAGGAGATCGAGACCATCCTGGCTAACACGGTGAAACCCCGTCTCTACTAAAAATACAAAAAACTAGCCGGGCGTGGTGGCGGGCGCCTGTAGTCTCAGCTACTTGGGAGGCTGAGGTGGGAGAATGGCGTGAACCCGGGAGGCGGAGCTTGCAGTGAGCCGAGATCACGCCACTGCACTCCAGCCTGGGAGACACAGCGAGACTCCGTCTCAAAAAAAAAAAACAAAACACACAAACAAACAAAAAACAAAGAATAACTGTCAGAGAGGAAGTAGCGGGAACAAAAGACAGGAAAGGAAAACATGCCTATGAGCGGAGTCCCTGAAGAAGGAAACAGTAGTACAGCCTTTCACGTTAAATCATTAAGAAACACGGCTGGGCGCGGTGGCTCAAGCCTGTAATCCCAGCACTTTGGGAGGCCGAGACGGGCGGATCACGAGGTCAGGAGATCGAGACCATCCTGGCTAACACGGTGAAACCCCGTCTCTACTAAAAAATACAAAAAACTAGCCGGCCGAGGTGGCGGACGCCTGTAGTCCCAGCTACTCGGGAGGCTGAGGCAGGAGAATGGCGTGAACCCGGGAGGCGGAGCTTGCAGTGAGCTGAGATCCGTCCACTGCACTCCAGCCTGGGTGACAGCGCGAGACTCCGTCTCAAAAAAAAAAAAAAAAAAAAAAAAAAAAAAAAAAAAAAAAAAAAAAAAAGAAACACGTAAATGGGCCAGGTGCGGTGGCTCACGACTGTAATCCCAGCACTTTGGGAGGCCAAGGTGGGCAGATCACCTGAGGTTCAGAGTCGAAGAACAGCCTGACCAACATGGAGAAAATCCCATCTCCACTAAAAGTACAAAAATTAGCTGGGCGTGGTGGCGGGCGCCTGTAACCCCAGCTACTCGGGAGGCTGAGGCAGGAGAGTCACTTAAACCCGGGGGGCGGAGGTTGTGGTGAGCTGAGATCCTGCCATTGCACTCCAGCCTGGGCAGCAAGAGTGAAACTAGGTCTCAAAAAAAAAAAAGAAAAGAAAAGAAAAAGAAATACATAAATACCATAGTAAATGTAGCAGTGGACCCTGCAGAAGATCCAAAGGTTGCTTGTGGAATTTGGCAAGGGAATCTACATTTCCAGAGTTAATTCGCAGTGGTGGAGAGTTGTCGGAAATCTAATGGCAAGTTTTAAAACACAGGAAACAGGTGTGACTTGGTATTTGAGGTGTGTATGCGCATTTTCTGTTTTCCTACCAGGCTCTCTTCAGTTATGTGCAATTTCCTCTGTTCACCTAGTGTTTCTTGAGGATGAAACTTAACATAAACAAATATGAAATTCGTGTTATACTCACATTACTCAACATATCAGGTATCCTGTGAAGACAGACAGCCCATATTTCCAAATCAATTGTTCTAGCCGACTGACAGCCTGTGTGTACTCACTATCTACATAGAATTATTTCAAAGTCAATTAAGTGGTCGGGGGCGGTGGTTCACGCCTGTAATCCCAGCGCTTTGGGAGGCCAAGGCGGGCAGATCACGAGGTCAGGAAATTGAGACCATCCTGGCTAACATGGTGAAACCCGTCTCTACTAAAAATACAAAAAAATTAGCCGGGCGTGGTGGCGGGTGCCTGTAGTCCCAGCTACTAGGGAGGCTGAGGCAGCAGAATGGCGTGAACCCGGGAGGTGGAGCTCGCAGTGAGCGGAGATGGCGCCACCGCACTCCAGCCTGGGCTACAGAGCAAGACTCCGTCTCCAAAAAAAAAAAAAAAAAAATTAAACTGAGGACACTGTAACACTCTGCTCTTAAATAGTTCCCAATGCTATTTTAGAGAAAAATCTAATTTTTATCTAAAAGTCCACACTTCATATTCACACTTAACATAGTTAACAATCCTTCCTTTATACCTAGCCCATAATCATATTTCCTTCCATTATACCCAAAATGTTCTTTATAGCTGGTCCTCCGAAGATCCAACCCCAAACCAGGTATTGCATTTTCTTTTATTTTGTAGTATTAAATGGTCAAGTTGAATTTTTCTTTTGAGGTGTATTCTATGAATTTTTACGTATAGTGTTAAGGGGTGAACTGCGTCCCCACAAATCCATAAGGTGAAGGCCTAACCCACAGTACCTCAGAAGGTATTTGGAGATAGGCCTTTAAAGAGGTAATTAAAATGAGATCATTAAGGTGGGCTCAAATCCAAAATGACTGGCGTGCTATTCATTGTAAGGTGTTGAGCAGCACCCTAGACCTCCTCATCCACTGGTTGCCTCAACCACAATCCCGTCCCCGACTGTGACAACCAAATCTGCAGACATTGTCCAGTGTCCCCCGGGCGTAACACTTCTCCTCCCCTCTTTAATAATCACTGCTTTAGATTCTATTTGGCCTTAGAGTCGTTTCTCCAAAGTCCATCATTTTATCCGCCCTAACCCTGCTGTCTTCACTTAAGGGGTCCAACACGTTTACAGGAGGGTGATAATGGTGATGCACTGCCAATAATCATCCACACACAGCACTCATTATTTGACAAGTGCAAGTCATGTCATGTACTTTCATTTTACAGATGTGGAAAGTGAGGCACTGAGGGGCTTGGCAACTTGCCTAATATCACCCGAGAGCTGATTAAGGCTTGGGGCCACGGCTGGGACCCCAGGATGAAGCCCAGCTGAGCAGAAAACCTCCAGGCACAGGATGCAACGATCAAGACCATAAAAAGCAACTCCGGCCGGGCGCGGTGGTTCACACCTGTAATCCCAGCACTTTGGGAGACCGAGGCGGGCGGATCACGAGGTCAGGAGATTGAGACCATCCTGGTTAACATGGTGAAACCCTGTCTCTACTAAAAAAATACAAAAAAAAATTAGCCGGGCATGGAGGCGGGCGCCTGTAGTCCCAGCTACTCAGGAGGCTGAGGCAGAATGCCGTGAACCCGGGAGGCGGAGTTTGCAGTGAGCCGAGATGGCGTCACTGCACTCCAGCCTGGGCGACAGAGCGAGACTCCGCCTCAATAAATAAATAAATGAATAAATAAATAAATATCAACTCCGACTGAGAAAGTATCTGCCTACACATTCATCAGGCTGGGAAGACAGACCCAGATAATATCAGCTGGAAAATTAACAGAAAACAATATTTCTGCCAAAGACACCTTTTTCTAAGCCATCAATGTCTTCTAGCTCGCTAAATACCATGCCCATTACAATCATACACAGTGATTGACATTTTATCAGTAAGAATGAACTTCCCTTCTCTGCCCGGAGGGTCTTGGACAGGGAATCCGTCTCCATTTCCAACCCAGGTGCAGGGCTCTGATAAGGGGTTTCCGGATATAACAATCTACAGCGGTCTTATCTTGTGGTTCCCAAGGAAACAGGACCCAGCTGCACTTCGCAGCCCGGACCCGAGAGTGACTCCTTTAAAGGCTTGCTCTGAGTCAAATGGAAACCACGCTGTATTTACATTTACCCCACTCTTGCCTCCAAATCCGATGGGTCCTCAGGCCTAGCGGGTCAAAACGCCCCGCATCCCCAACCAAGACCCCCGAAGCCCAGCGGGGTTCCACTGGCCTCCGGAGCCTCCTCCCTGGGGCGCGGTGCCAGGAATTCGCCATTAAACGAGCCAGCCCCCTGCCCTTTGAACTCCGATTCCATCCTTTGACCCAAAACCCCCACGCCCGTACACCGGAGTCCCCTCGCTTGGCCTCTGCCACCAAGAAGATACAGGGCCAGGTCCATCAGTGAAAGGAGGAGACACCGCTCTCACGTGAGGTGCTGCGGCCAGTAAAGGAGACGGCCGCCCCGGAACCGGAAGCTGAAGCATCCATCTGGGATCCGCGGCGGCCGGGAGCGCAAAAGTGGGCTAGTAATGAGCTTGGGATTGGTGGACCCTCAAAGGTGGGAGGGACGACCTGCGTCCTCCAATCGCTGAGCAGGAAAAGCTAGTTCCCGCCCTCTGGGTGGTGATTGGCCTTGTTGGCAGATCCGCCCCGAAGGGAAAGTCTCGGATCAGAATCGCGCTGTAGGCGCGGCTTGTACTGGATCCGCCCCGGGGCGTGGCTAAAACTAGACCGAGGTCCCTGGACGAGGCTGGGGGCGTGGTCTTTGGCTCAATCCTCCAACGTCCGATTACCCTGAATAATAAACGCTAAAATAAGTAATAAACGCTCATTTCCTCCAGTCAACACATTCCTCGTGCTAACATACTCCTGTACAAAGATATTCCCATTGTTGGGATTTTTCTTCCTTGAATGTCTCTTATTTCTTCCAGAAATAGGGTCATTTTTATGCATTTACATGTGGCTTTTCTTATTAATGAGTGTGTTGTGATGTTCCCTTCTGGCCACTAGATGGCCACGTAGCTCACATTTTCAAATTTGCGGATATTTTGTTGTGTTGCTTTGGACATAGGTGTCCAATCTTCTGGCTTTTTGGCCACATTGGAAGAATTATCTTGGGCCACACATAAAATACAGGAACACTAACGATAGCTGATGAGCTAAAACAAAACAAAAATCGAAAAATAATCTCATAATGCTTCTTTTTTTCTTTTTTTTTTTTTTTTTGAGACCAAGTCTCACTCTGTCGTCCAGGCTGGAGTGCAGTGGCGCGATCTCCATTCACTGCAAGCTCCGCCTCCCGGGTTCCCGCCATTCTCCTGCCTCAGCCTCCCGAGTAGCTGGGACTACAGGCGCCCACCACCACGCCCAGCTGATTTTTTTGTATTTTTAATAGAGACGGTGTTTCACCGTGTTAGCCAGGATGTTCTCGATCTCCTGACCTTGTGATCCGCCCCGCCTCAGCCTCCCAAAGTGCTGGGATTACAGGCTTGAGCCACCGCGGCCGGCCAATAATCTCATAATGTTTTAAGAAAATTTACGAATTTGTGTTGGGCTGCATTCAAAGCCATCCTGGGCTTCATCCCGCCTGCAGGCCCTGAGTTGGAGAAGCTGGCTTTAGAGTTTAGACCCAGGAAAAATGCAGGAGTCTTTGCCTTCCATTGTGAGGCAGGATACGTAAGATTAGGAGGCCATACTGACTCGTCCCCTTGTGTGACATCCCTTGCATTCTCGTGTGTGAGCACCTATCTCTTTTGTAAGGTAAGCAGTCCTAAAGGATACCAGCAGACCGCCAGGTGGGTTACAAGTTCCTCTTACCCGGTACAGCCCGCGAAAGAGAACAAAAGTCCCTTATTCCTGTTGTAGCTTCCCCAATCTCCAGCCAATCAACATCAAAAAGCCCAAGAAGCTATTAGCTACAAATTCCTGCGTTAAAAGGCGCCAGGGAATTCTTCCAGGTCCCACATGTGCAGCTAGAGTCAAGGTTTAGCCAATAGTAACTTTTCCTCATTTTATTTTATTTTTTTGAGATGGAATCTCACCCTGTTGCCCACGCTGGAGTGAATAATCATGGCTCACTGCAGCCTTCACCTCCTGGGTCCAAGCGATTCTCCTGCCTCAAACTCCCAAGTAGCTGGGACTACCAGCGCCTGCCAACACACCTGGCTAATTTTTGTACTTTTAGTAGAGACGGGTTTCACAATGTTGGCCAGGTTGCTCTTAAACACCTGACCTCAGGTGATCTGCCCGCCTCAGCCTCCCAAAGTGTCTGGATTACAGGCATGAGTCACCGCGCCCAGCTAACCTTTTCCTCATTTTAATAGTTAAAAAAAAAAAACAAAAAAAAGCAAAAAAAAAAACCCAAGGCTGAGGCAGGAGAGTTGCTTGAGCCCGGGAGGCGGAGGTTGCAGTGAGCCAAGATCGTGCCACTGCACTCCAGTCTGGGTGACAGAGCAAGACTCCGTCTCAAAGAAAAACAAAAACAAAACCCACCCCTAGGTGGAGATTTTGTACACTATTGATACATGCGATATGTGTTAGAGCACGCAGATATTGAGTCCAACCGCAGGTCCACCTTTGCACACCTGACCTCACCAGTATTTTCCGACTATGTACGTACAGCCCCCAAAAAAGCAATTTCTCTTAAGCCACTAGCTGCTGCCTCTCCCTGTGAACAGCCTGCCCTGCCTCTCAGAGAGTACTTTCTTTTTGCAATAAATTTCTTTGCTTACTCACACTTTGGACTTGCTCTCAAATTATTTGTGCAGTGAAGCCAAGAACCTGCCCAGCCCACCAGCAACAGTTGTAACTGCCCGACAGGTTCTTCCTGCTCACTGCACAAACAAAATTGATTCGCAAAGGCCATGGCATTGCAGTAAAGAGAGTTTAGTTGGCCTGAGGCTGGCTATGCCATGCAGGAAACAGAGTCATTACTCAAACCAAGCTCCCCCAAGGCTCTGTCGCCCAGGTTAGAGTGCAGTGGCAAAATCTCGGCTCGTTGCGACCTCCGCCTCCCGAGTTCAAGCGATTCTCCTGCTTCAGCCTCCTGAGTAGCTGGTATTATAGGCGCCCGCCACCACGCCCGGCTAATTTTTGTACTTTTAGTAGAGATAGGGTTTTGCCATGTTGGCCAGGCTGGTCTTGAACTCCTACTTCAAAGGGATCCACCAGCCTCGGCCTCTCAAACTGCTGGGATTATAGGCGTGAGCCACTGCACCCAGGCAGGGTTTTTCAAAGATAGTTTGGTGGCCAGGAGGCTAGGGTCTGGGTCTGCTGGCTGGTTGGGGATACAATCATAGGGATATGGAACACGGCCCTCATGCCCTGAGTCCACTTCAGTGTGGAGGCCACAGGATGGGCTGGGGGGATCCATCTGGTTGTCAGAAATGCAAAAGCCTGGCCGGGTGCGGTGACTGACGCCTGTAATCCCAGGACTTTAGGAGGCCGAGGCAGGTGGATCACTTGAGGCCAGGAGTTCAAGACCAGCCTGGCTAACATGGTGAAACCCCATCTCCACTAAAAATACAAAAAAAATTATCTGGGCATGGTGGTGCATGCCTGTAATTTCCAGCTACTCAGGAGGCTGAGGAAGTAAAATCGCTTGAAACCAGGGGGCAGAGGTTGCAGTGAGCTGAGATCACACCACTGCACTCCAGCCTGGGCGACAGAGAGAAACTCCGGCTCAAAAAAAAAAAAAAAAAAAAAACCAGAGTGACTCCATCTTGAATAGGGGCTGGGTAAAAGGAGGCTGAGACCTGCTGGGCCACATTCCCAGGAGGTCAAGCATTCTTAGTCACAGGAGGAGACGGGAGGTTGGCAGGACGGTATCACAAGACACAGGTCAGGAAGACCCTGCTGTTAAAACAGGATGCGATAAAGAAGCCACCAAATCTCACCAAAACCAAGATGGTGAAGAAAGTGACCTCTGGTTGTCCTCACTGCTCGTTATATGCTAATTATAATGCATTCGCATGCTAAGAGACACTCCCACCAGTGCCATGACAGTTCACAAACGCCATGGCAATGTCCGGAAGTTACCTTATATGGTCTAAAAAGGGGAGGAGGCTGAGGCGGGCAGATCACCTGAGGTTGGGAGTTCGAGACCAGCCTGACCAGCATGGAGAAATCCCGTCTCTACTAAAAATACAAAATTACCCAGGTGTGGTGGCATATGCCTGTAATCCAAGCTACTTGGGAAGCCGAGGCAGGAGAATCGCTTGAACCGGGGAGGCAGAGGTTGTGGTGAGCAGAGATCGTGCCATTGCATTCCAGCCTGGGCACCAAGAGTGAAACTCCGCCTCAAAATAAATAAATAAATAAAAAAAAAAATAAATAAATAAATAAATAAAAAATAAAAAGGGGAGGAACCCTCGGCTCCGAGAATTGCTGACCCCTTTCCCGGAAAACTCATGAATAATCAACCCGTTGTTTAGCATTTGATCTAAAATTAACCATAAAAATAGCCAGTCAGCAGTCCTGGGGGCTGTTCTGCCTATGGAGTAGCCATTCTTTTTTTTTTTTTGAGATGGAGGAGTCTCACTCTGTTGCCCAGGCTGGGGTGCAGTGGTACAATCTCAGCTCACTGCAAGCTCTGCCTCCCGGGTTCACGCCATTCTCCTGCCTCAGCCTCCTAACTAGCTGGGACTACAGGTACCTGCCACCACACCCAGCCAATTTTTGTATTTTTAGTAGAAACAGGGCTTCACCATGTTAGCCAGGATGGTCTCGATCTCCTGACCTCATGATCTGCCCACCACAGCCTCCCAAAGTGCTGGGATTACAAGCGTAAACCATCATGCCCGGCTACCATTCTTTTATTCCTTTACTTTCTTTTTTTTTTTTTTTTTTTTTGAGACGGAGTCTTGCTCTGTCCCCCAGGCTGGAGTGCGGTGGCGCGATCTCGACTCACTGCAAGCTCCGCCTCCTGGGTTTACGCCATTCTCCTGCCTCAGCCTCCCCTGCCTCAGCCTCCCGAGTAGCTGGGACTACAGGCGCCTGCCACCTCGCCCGGCTAGTTTTTTGTATTTTTAGTAGAGACGGGGTTTCACCATGTTAGCCAGGATGGTCTCGATCTCCTGACCTCGTGATCCGCCTGCCTCGGCCTCCCAAAGTGCTGGGATTACAGGCTTGAGCCACCGCGCCCGGCCTACTTTCTTAATAAACTTGCTTCCACTCAACGCTGTGGTCGCACCCCAAATTCTTTCTTGCGTGAGATCCAAGAACCCTCTCTTGCGATCTGGATCGGGACCCCTTTCCAATAACAGTTTTACCACCTCTCTCGCCCCATCCCCAGAGACAAGCCCTGTATGGTGATTACCTTGGATACCACCTTCCAAAGATGTTGTGTGTGGCCCGGCACGGTGGCTCATGCCTGTAATCCCAGCACTTTGGGAGGCCGAGGTGGGCGGATCACTTGAGGTCAGGAGTTCGAGACCAGCCTGTCCAAAATGGTGAAACCCTGTCTCTACAAATATATAAAGATTAGGCTGGGCGCAGTGGCTCACGCCTGTAATCCCAGCACTTTGGAAGGCCAAGGCGGGCGGACCACGAGGTCAGGAGATCGAGACTATCTTGGCTAACACGGTGAAACCCCGTCTCTACTAAAAAATACAAAAAACTAGCCAGGCGAGGTGGCGGGCGCCTGTAGTCCCAGCTGCTTGGGAGGCTGAGGCAGGAGAATGGCATAAACCCGGGAGGCAGAGCTTGCAGTGAGCTGAGATCCGGTCACTGCACTCTAGCCTGGGCATCAGAGCGAGACTCCGTCTCAAAAAAACAAAAAACAAAAAAATTAGCCAGGCATGGTGGTGTGCACCTGTAATCCCAGCTACTTGGGAGGCTGAGGCAGAAGAATCGCTTGAACCCGGGAGGTAGAGGTTGCAGTAAGCCAAGATCGCAACACTGCACGCTAGCCCGGGAGATAGTGTGAGACTCCGTCTCAAAAAAAAAAAAAAAAAAAGAAAATGCCGGACGTGGTGGTGCATGCCTGTATGCCAGTTACTCGGGAGGCTGATACTGGAGAATTGCTTGAACTCAAGAGGCAGAGGTTGCAGACAGATCGCACCACTGCACTCTAGCCTGGGCGACAGAGCAGGACTCCATCCCCAAAAAATAAAAAAAGTAAAACAAATAAATAAATAAATAAATTTATATATATAATATATATAACTTACACACATATATTTATATATATTATATATATTTATATATATTATATATATTTATATATTTGTTGGAGTGTGTGTGTGTGTGTGTGTGTATATATATATATATATATATATACACACACATATATATATATATACACACATACCCCAATGCAGTGGTGCATGCTAAGGGGACAATAAGCAGGTAAAAGACAGAAGAGTGACTGTGAGCACCTGTGCCTCTCCCAGGCCAGCTGAGCACCTATAGAAGCTCAGGTGTGCAGTGGGTGGCAGCCCAGGAAGGGCTGGGACAGTGGCTGGAATTGCATTAAATTAGCAGGCTCGGCCGGGCGCGGTGGCTCAAGCCTGTAATCCCAGCACTTTGGGAGGCCGAGGCGGGCGGATCACAAGGTCAGGAGATCGAGACCACGGTGAAACCCCGTCTCTACTAAAAATACAAAAAATTAGCCGGGCGCGGTGGCGGGCGCCTGTAGTCCCAGCTACTCAGGAGGCTGAGGCAGGAGAATGGCGGGAACCCGGGAGGCGGAGCTTGCAGTGAGCCGAGATCGCGCCACTGCACTCCAGCCTGGGCAACAGCGTGAGACTCCGTCTCAAAAAAAAATAAAATAAAATAAAATAAATTAAATTAGCAGGCTCCAGGCCAGGTGTGGTGGCTCACACCTGTAATCCCAGCACTTTGGGAGGCTGAGGTGGGCAGATCATGAGGTCAGGAGATCGAGACCATCCTGGCTAACACAGTGAAACCCCATCTCTACTAAAAATACAAAAAATCAGCGGGGCGTGGTGGTGGGCGCCTGTAGTCCCAGCTACTTGGGAGGCTGAGGCAGGAGAATGGCGCTAACCCGGGAGGCGGAGCTTACAGTGAGCCAAGATCGCGTCACTGCACTCCAGCCTGGGTGACAGAGCAAGACTCCGTCTCAATAATAATAATAATAATAATTAGCAGGCTCCAGGCTCCATGTAGGGAGAGATGGACATCCCTACAGGTCTCCCCTTTCACAACATATGTCTGTCTCTGCAGAATCTCTCCTCTCATAATACGGTACTCAGAAATGAATTCAATGCAAGCCGCAGACGTGAATGCAAGAGTGACAATTATAAAACATGTAGAAGAAAATATCAGAGAAGAATCTTTGTAACCTTGGCTAAGGCAAAGCTTTCTCAGATAGGATGCAAAACATAACCAACATATGCACAAAAAATGGGAATTGGGCAGTTGAAAAATGTTTAATTTGCAGGCCATGCACAGTGACTCATGGCTGTAATCTCAGCACTTTGGGAGGCCGAGGCAAGCAGATCACGAGGTCAGGAGTTCGAGACCAGCCTGGCTGACATGGTGAAACCACATCTCTGTTACAAATACAAAAAAAAAGGCCGGGTGCGGTGGCTCACACCTATAATCCCAGCTACTCAGGAGGCTGAGGCAAGAAAATCACTTGAACCTGGGAGGTGGAGGTTGCCGTGAGCCGAGATCGCGCCACTGCACTCCAGCCTGGGCGACAGAGCAAGACTCTGTCTCTCAAAAAAAAATAAAAGAAAAAATATTTGTGAAATGTATACATGCAGTTTTTCCTCAATATCTGCAGGAGATTGCAAGATCCCTGCAGATATCAAAGTCAGTGGATGCTCAAGTCCCTGATATAAAACGGTGCAGTAACCGGGTACAGTCGCTCATGCCTGTAATCCCAGCACTTTGGGAGGCTGAAACGGGCTGATCACGAGGTCAGGAGATGGAGACCATCCTGGCTAACACGGTGAAACCCCGTTTCTACAAAAAAATACAAAAAACTAGCCAGGCGAGGTGGCGGGAGCCTATAGTCCCAGCTACTCGGGAGGCTGAGGCAGGAGAATGGCGTGAACCCGGGAGGCGGAGCTTGCAGTGAGCTGAGATCTGGCCACCGCACTCCAGCCTGGGCGACAGAGTGAGACTCCATCTCAAAAAAAAAAAAAAAAAAAAAAAAATGGTGCAGTAACCGGGCACAGTGGCTCACGCCTATATTCCCAGTTCTTTCAGAGGCCAAGGTGGGGGAATTGCTTGAGCTCAGGAGTTTGAGACCAGCTTGTCCAACAGAGTGAGACCTCATCTCTACAAAAAACACAAATATTAACTGAGTGTGGTGGCTGGGGCCTGTGGTCCCAGCTAGTCCAGATGCTAAGGTGAGAGGATCACTTAAGCCCAGGAGGCCGAGGCTGCAATGAGCTGAGATCACACCATTCCCTCCTACCCTGGGCAACAGAGTGAGATCTTGTCTCAAAAAAAAATAAAATAAAAAATGAAATAAAATGATGCGGCTGGGTGCAGTGGCTCACGTCTGTAATCCCAGCATTTTGGGAGGCTGAGGCGAGTGGATCACCTGAGATCAGGAGTTCGAGACCAGCCTGGCCAACACGGTGAAACCCCCGTCTCTACTAAAAATACAAACATCAGCTGGGTGTGGTGGCACGCACCTGTAATCCCAGCTACTTGGGAGGCTGAGGCAGGAGAATCACTTGAACTGAGGAGGCAGAGGTTGCAGTGAGCTGAAATCATGCCATTGCACTCCAGCCTGGGCGACAAGAGCAAGACACCGTCTTAAACAAAATTAATTAAAATAAAATAAAATGGTGGAGTATTTGTATATAATCTTCACACACCCTGCCATATCCATATACTGTAGATCAGCTTTAAGTTACTTATAATAACTAATGCAACATCAACACTATGTAAACAGTTGTTATACTGTCTTTTAAATTTTGCATTATTTTCCTTGTTGTATTGTTATTTTTATTGCTTTTTTTCAAATGCTTTCTTGATTTCTCCCCTTCTTTCTTTTTTAATTTTTTATTTTGAGAGACGGTCTTGCCCTGTCACCCAGGCTGGAGTGCAGTGGTGGGATAGCAGTTCACTGCAGCCTCGAATTCCTGGGCTCAAGCAATCCTCCTGCCTCAGCCTCCCGAGGAGCTGGGACCACAGGTGCAGCCACCATGCCTGGCTTCAAATATTTTCTATTCTGCTGAATCCACGGGTATGGAACCAGCAAATACAAAACCCCAGGACAAGGAACCTGCAGACACCGAGAATCAATTATACTAATTGTATCCAGAATATATAATTACTTCAATGGAAAAATTGCATGACCACCAGGGGGCGCGCCCTTTACTCCCGAAACGTCCCACTGCTGTTTTTATTGTTTTGTTTTGTTTTGTTTTTGTGTGTGTGTGTGTGTGTGTTTTTTTTTTTTTTTTTTTGAGACGGAGTTTCACTCTTGTTGCCCAGGCTGGAGTGCAGTGGCGCTATCTCGGCTCACCGCAACTTCCGCCTCCCACGTTCAAGGGATTCTCCTGCCTCAGCCTCCCTAGTTGCTGGGATTACAGGCATGCACCACCACGCCCAGCTAATTTTGTTTTTTAGTAGAGATGGGGTTTCTCCATGTTGGTCAGGCCGGTCTTGAACTCCTGACCTTGGGTGATCCGCCCGCCTCAGCCTCCCAAAGTGCTGGGATTACGGGTGTGAGCCACCATGCCCAGCCCACCACTTTACTGTTCTTTGGAAATGTTCACAGAAGGCAAAGAATGCTATTTGCTCTGAGTTAAGTGGGGGAAGATGCATATATTAAACACGCATGTCCATACACACACAAAGAAGGATAAAGCAATAGAGCGCATAAAAATAGCATGGGGGAAGGACAGGGAAAGATGCATTCAGGAGTTCTTGGTACTATTCTTCCAACTTTTCTGTAAGTTTGAAGTTATATTAAAGTAAAAAGTTGGGCTGGATGCAGTGGGTCACACCTGTAATCCCAGTATTTGGGAGGCTAAGGCAGGAGGATAGCTTGAGCCCAGGAGTTTGAGATCTGCCTGGGCAACATAGCCAGACCCCATCTCAAAAAAAAAGAAAAAAAGAAAAGAAAAGAAAATTAGCCAGTGTGGCAGCATGCACCTGCAGCCTCATAGCTCACTACAGCCTTGACCTCATGGGCTCAAGTGATCCTCCCACCTCAGCCTCCTGAGAAGCTGGGACTACAGGCATATGCCATCACACCCGGCTAATTTTTCTTTTTCACTTTACTTTTTTTTTTTTTTTTTTTGAGATGGAGTCTCACTCTGTTTGTTGCCCAGTCTGGAGTGCAGTGGCACAATCTTGGCTTACTGCAATCTCTGCCTCCCGGGTTCAAGCAAGTCTCTGCCTCAGCCTCCCGAGTAGCTGGGATTGCAGACGCCCGCCACCACGCCCAGCTAATTTTTTTGTATTTTTCGTAGAGACGGGGTTTCACCGTGTTAGCCGGGATGGCCTCAATCTCCTGACCTCGTGATCCACCCGCCTGGGCCTCCCAAAGTGTTGGGATTAGAGGCATGAGCCACCGTGCCTGGCCTGGTGATGGAAATTTTCTACAATTGGATTGTGGTTATGGCTGTGCAATTGGATACATTTACTACAAGTCATTGATCGATATGCTTTAAATGTATGACCTCATCTTATGTAAATTACGTCAACGAAGCGCTCATATAACGTTTGACCTGTAGAGGGTAGCAGAGACCATGAGTTCAACTCAGAACAGCCCCTCCCTTCCTTGGGGGGGTCTCACTGGGAAGAGGGCATCCCTTTCACTTAGGAGTTGTGATTGGAATGAAGAATTTGCCAGCTGGGAATTTCCCCTCAACAGTCTAAAATACCTTGTTTAACTAACTGTGGCCACACTTAGTTCTAAATTTATACCAATTGGCTGGGGGGTCGAGTGTCTTGACCACGGAACCAGGATAAGCCACATCCCCTCTTCAAGTCCGGAAGAGTTGGTTCTCTTCTTTTTTTTTTTTTGAGACAGAGTCTCACTCCATCGCCCAGGCTGGTGTACAGTGGCGTGATCTTGGCTCACTGCAACCTCCGCCTCCTGGGTTCAAGCAATTCCCTGTCTCAGCTTCCTGAGTGGCTGGGACTACAGATGCCTGCTACCACGCCCGGCTAATTTTTGTTTTTTTTGTTTTTTGTTTTTTGTTTTTTTTTGAGACAATCTCACTCTGTCGCCCAGGCTGGAGTACAGTGACGCGATCTTGGCTCACTGCAAGCTCCGCCTCCTGGGTTCACGCCATTCTCCTGCCTCAGCCTCCTGAGTAGCTGGGACTACAGGCACCCGCCACCTCGCCCAGCTAGTGTTTTGTATTTTTTAGTAGAGAAGGGGTTTCACCATGTTAGCCAGGATGGTCTCGATCTCCTGACCTCGTGATCCGCCCGTCTCGGCCTCCCAAAGTGCTGGGATTACAGGCTTGAGCCACTGCGCCTGGCCAATTTTTGTATTTTTAGTAGAGACAGGGTTTCAACTTGTTGGTCAGGCTGGTCTTGAACTCCTGACCTCAAGTGATCCACCCGCCTCAGCCTCCCACAGTGCTGGGATGACAGGCGTGAGCCACCGCACCTGGACTTCTTCTTCTTTTTTTTTTTTGAGATGGAGTCTCACTCTGTCACCCAGGCTGGAGTGTGGTGGTGCGATCTTGGCTCACTGCAACCTCCACCTTCCAAGTTCAATAGATTCTCCTGCCTCAGCCTCCCAAGGAGCTTGGATTATAGACGTGCACCACCATGCCTGACTCACTTTTATATTTTTAGTAGAGAAGGGGTTTCACCATGTTGCCCAGGCTGGTCTCGAACTTCCGACCTCAGGTGATGTGCACTCCTCAGCCTCCCAAAGTGCTGGGATTATAGGCATGAGCCACCGCACCTGGCCTCAGGGGATGGTTCTCACAGGGTAAAATGTAAACTAGGATCCATAGCTTGACCTTCAAAAGACACTAATCCTTTTCTTTTATTTCTTTTTTTATTTATTTTTTTGTAGAGCTAGGATCTTGTTATGTTGCCCAGGCTGGTCTCGAACTCCTAGGCTCAAGCAAGCCTCCTGCCACAACCTCCAGAGTAGCTGGGACTGAAGGTGTGAGCTACCATGCCTGGCCTTGATAGGAACCAGTGTCGAGAGGAAGTGCAGGGCCCCATCAGGCCCAGGCATGCCATAAGGGCAAAGCTAGCATGGACCCTCCCAACTGAGACATCCAAGGAAAGCAGACACCAAAAACCATGCACGTGGGTGGGTTAAAGTGCTCCCCACTCTGGCCAGGCACGCTGGCTCACTCCTATATACTCAGTACTTTGGGAGGCTGCGGCAGGCGGATCACTTGAGGTCAGGAGTTTAAGACCAGCCTGGCCAACATGGCAAAACCTCATCTCTACTGAAAAAAAAATAGGCCAGGCACAGTGGCTCATGCCTGTAATCCCAGCACTTTGGGAGACCGAGGCGGGCAGATCATGAGGTCAGGAGATTGAGACCATCCTGGCTAATACGATGAAACCCCATCTCTACTAAAAATACAAAAAAAAAATTAGCCTGGCGTGGTGGCGGGTGTCTGTAGTCCCAGCTACTCGGGAGGCTGAGGCAAGAGAACGGTGTGAACCTGGGAGGCAGAGCTTGCAGTGAGCCGAGATCACACCACTGCACTCCAGCCCGGGTGACAGAGCAAGACTCCATCTCAAAAAACATAAATAAATAAAACAAAATAACAAAACAAAAATTAGCTGGGCGTGGTGATGGGCCCCTGTAATCCCAGCTACTCAGGAGGCGGAGGCAGGAGAATTGCTTGAACCTGGGAAACAGAGGTTGCAGTGAGCCAAGATCATGCCACTGCACTGCAGCCTGGGCAACAGAGCGTCTCGAGACCCTGGGTCTCAAAAAAATATAAATAAATAAATAAAGTAAGAAAAGCATCACTGAGATTTGTTACTTGAATTCTGGATGACAGAGGGTGTTCGATTGAAGAGGGGACAAAGAAAGGCTCAAACACCCAAGAGTTCAACACCAGCTTGTGCAATATAGGGAGATCCTGTCTCTACAAAAACAAACAAACAAACAAAAATTACCTGGGCGTGGTGGTAGGGGACTATACTTCCAGTTACTCAGGAGGCTGAGGCCAGAGGATCGCTTAGGCCTTGGAGTTTGGAGGCTGCAGTTAGCTGTGATCACCCCACGTCACTGAGCCTGTGAGTCTGAGACCCTGTCTCAAAAAAAAAAAAAAAAAAAATAGAGGCTGGAACATGAATAATTATTCATCAGTGATCCTATGTTGAACCAACAAAGCTGCCCCCTGATTCTGGACCATCAGAAACTGTGAGATAATAAATCTTCATTGTTTCAACAATTCATGTCAATGGCCCAGGAAGTTTCGGGGCAATTTGTTACACAGCAATAGCTAACTAATATCTCTGGATTTCTTTTGAGAGGAAAGCCAGGTGCAAGAGATTCAAAACCCCACTTTTTTGTTGTTGTTGTTTTGAGATGCAGTCTCACTCTGTCACCCAGGCTGGAGTGCAGTGGCAGGGGCTCAGTTCACTGCAAGCTCTGCCTCCTGGTTAAGTGATTCTCCTGCCTCAGCCTCCTGAGTAGCCGGGATTACAGGCATGTGCCACTACACCCAGCTAGTTTTTTCCTTTTTAGTAGAGAGGAGGTTTCATCATGTTGGCCAGGCTGATCTTGAAATCCTGACCTCAGGTGATACATGCACCTTGGCCTCCCAAAGTGCTGGGATCACAGGCATGAGCCACTGTGCCCAGTCCTCAAAACCCACTTTTGGAGTGGATGTGGATGCCCCTTGCTCCAAGCTCGGGTTCATGGGGAGGTCCAATCTAATGTCACTACCTGAGCAGATCCTAACTGGATTCTGTATGATGGTGTAAGGTTATGGGAATATCTCCTGGAGCGAGACTGCCTGGGATAAAACCCTAAGTTTACTTAGCAACTATGGGGTCCTAAGTAGGTCACTTAACTTCTCTGAGACTCAGTTTCCTCCTATGTAAAATGGGATATAGCAGTTGATGAAAGCACTGAGTGAGTTGTTATAGTAACTAAAGTCAAACTCGTCAGAATGAGGCCGGGCGCCGTGGCTCACACCTGTCATCCCAGCACTTTGGGAGGTCGAGGCAGGCAGATCATGAGGTCAGGAGATCGAGACCATCCTGACTAACACAGTGAAACCCCGTCTCTACTGAAAATACAAAAATTGATCCGGCACAGTGTCTCATGCCTGTAATCCCAGCACTTTGGGAGGCTGAGGCGGGCGAATCACAAGGTGAGGAGATCGAGACCATCCTGGCTAACACGGTGAAACCCCGTCTCTACTAAAACTACAAAAAATTAGCTGGGGCCGGGCGCGGTGGCTCAAGCCTGTAATCCCAGCACTTTGGGAGGCCGAGACGGGTGGATCACGAGGTCAGGGGATCGAGACCATCCTGGCTAACACGGTGAAACCCCATCTCTACTAAAAAATACAAAAAACTAGCCGGGCGAGGTGGCGGGCGCCTGTAGTCCCAGCTACTCGGGAGGCTGAGGCAGGAGAATGGCGTAAACCCGGGAGGCGGAGCTTGCAGTGAGCCGAGATCGCGCCACTGCACTCCAGCCTGGGTGACAGAGCCAGACTCCGTCTCAAAAAAAAAAAAAAAAAAATTAGCTGGGTGTGGTGGCAAGTGCCTGTAGTCCCAGCTACTCGGGAGGCTGAGTCAGGAGAATGGGGTGAACCCAGGAGGCAGAGCTTGCAGTGAGCTGAGATCGCGCCACTGCACTCCAGCCTGGGTGGCAGAGCGAGACTCCGTCTCAAAACAACAACAATAAAACAAAAATTAGCCAGGTGTGGTGGCGTGCACCTCTAGTCCCAGCTACTTGGGAGGCTGAGGCAGGAGAATTCCTTGAACCCGGGAGGTGGAAGTTGCAGTGAGCTGCGATCGTGCCATTGCACTCCAGCCTGGGAGACAGGCCGAGACTCTGTGTGAAAGAAAAAAAAAAACAGAAAGGAAGTTGACAGATTCAGAATGGAGTGACTTGTGTTTAAAAAAAAAAAAAAAGTGACACGAGGCGTGGTGACTCACACCTGTAATCCTAGCACTTTGGGAGGCCCAGATGGGCAGATTGCCTGAGCTCAGGAGTTCAAGACCAGCCCGGGCAACGTGGTGAAACCCCGTCTCTACTAAAATACAAAAAAAAATTCCATCCTGGCTAACACAGTGAAACCCCATCTCTACTAAAAAATACAAAAAATTAGCCGGGCGAGGTGGCGGGTGCCTGTAGTCCCAGCTACTCGGGAGGCTGAGGCAGGAGAATGGCGTAAACCCGGGAGGCGGAGCTTGCAGTGAGCTGAGATCCGACCACTGCACTCCAGCCTGGGCGACAGAGCGAGACTCCGTCTCAAAAAAAAAAAAAAAAAAAAAATCAGCTGGGCGTGGTGGTGGGTGCCTGTAATCTCAGTTGTGCAGGAGACTGAGGGACAAGAATTGCTTGAACCCAGGAGGCGGAGGTTGCAGTGAGCTGAGACGGCACCACTGCACTCCAGCTTGGGCAACAAGGTGAAACTGTCTCAAAAAAAAAAAAAAAAAAGTGATAAATAGAGTCAGGGACAGCTTTGAAGAGTGGGTTCTCATGCATCAATGCCTGATAACAAAAAACAATCACAAAAGACCATGGCCAGACACGGGGCTCACACCTGTAATCCCAGCACTTTGGGAGGCCAAGACAGGAGGATCACTCTAATGTAGGAGTTTGAGGCTAACCTGGGCAACATAGCCAGACACTGCCTCTACAAAAAAAAAAAAAAAATAGCCAGGCGTGGTGGCACATACCTGTAGTTCCAGCTACTCAGGAGGCTAAGGTGGGAGGATGACTTAAGCCTCATAGGTTGAGGCAACAGTGAGCCATGACTGTGCCACTGCACTCCAGCCTGAGCAACAGCATGAGACTTTGTCTCAAAAAACAAAAACAAAAAAAGAAAAAGAAAAAAAAGACTGCCAACCCCACAAATTTGCATCAAACTTTCCATCACAACCTTATTCTACAGGACATCTTTTCAGCAAGACCAGCTTTCTCCTTGTTTTTTTTTGTTTTTGTTTTTTTGTTTGTTTTTGTTTATTTGAGACAGGATCTCACTCTGTCGTCCAGGCTGGAGGGCAGTGGTGTGATCTGGGCTCACTGCAACCTCCGCTTCCTAGGTTCAAGTAATTCTCCTGCCTCAGCCTCCCAAGTAGCTGGGATTACAGGCACGCACCACCATGCCTGGTTAATTTTTGTATTTTTAGTAGAGATAGGTTTCTCCATGTTGGCCAGGATGGTCTTGAACTCCTGGCCTCAGGTGATCCACCCACCTCGACCTTCCAAAGTACTGGGATTACACGCGTTGCCACCGTGCCTGGCCCACCCTTGTTATTGGTCGTTGTAGCCAAGGATAATTATCTCAAAATAGTTATGTCATCCTCCTCAATTCTCCTTTAAAAATTTTTGTCTTCTATTAGCCTCCTCAATATGCACATAGCTAACTTACTATAGCCTCTTTTTTTCACTGCAAAGCCCTATTTCCAAATAAATATCCTTTTGTTTTAGAGAGCTTCTCCTTGTTTGTTATTTAGGTTGACGGTTTCTTTTTTGAGCCTTGTAGTGGGTAGAACTTTGTCCCCCAAAAATATCTGTTGAAGTCTATAAGCCCCCTTCCATCCCCTGTACCTGGGAATGTGACCTTATTTGGAAATAGGGTCATTGCAGATATGATTAGTTATGGCTGAATGCAGTGGCTCACACCTGTACTCCCAGCACTTTGGGAGGCCAAGGTGGGTAGATCACGTGAGGCCAGGAGTTTGAGACCAGACTGGGTAACATGCCAAAAGTCCCCTCTACAAAAAAATACAAAAATTAGCCAGGCATGGTGGCACACACCTGTAGTCCCAGCTACTTGTGAGGCTGAGGTAAGAGGATCACTTGAGCCTGGGAGGTAGACGTTGCAGTCAGCCGAGATTGTGCCACTGCACTCCAACCTGGGTAACAGAGCTAGACCCTGTCTCCAAAAAAAAAAAAAAAAAAAAAAATCTGGTCAAAAGTCCAGGCGCAGTGGCTCACACCTGTTATCCCAGCACTTTAGGAGGCCAAGGCGGGCAGATCACGAGGGCAAGAGATCGAGACCATCCTGGCCAACATAGTGAAACCCCATCTCTACTAAAAATACAAAAATTAGCTGGGTGTGGTGGTGGCACGCCTGTAGTCCCAGCTACTTGGGAGGTTGAGGCAAGAGAATTGCTTGAACCTGGGAGGCGGAGGATGCAGTGAGCCAAGATCATATGACTGCACTCCAGCCTGGTGACAGAGCAAGACTCCGAGTCAAAAAAAAAAAAAAAAAAAAAAAAAAGATTAGTTAAGATGAGGTCACATTGGATTAAGGCAGCTCCTAAATCTTTTTTTTTTTTTTTTTTTTTTTTGAGACAGGGTCTCACTCCGTCACCCAGGCTGGAGGGTAGTGACGCCATCTCGGCTCACTTCAACCTCCGCCTCCCAGGTTCAAACGATTCTCGAGGCAGCCCCTAAATCTAATGACTGGCGTTCTTATCAGGAGAGGGAAATTTGGACACAGACACAGAGACAAACAGGGAAGAAAGCCACGCAGGGATGGAAGCAGAAATTGGAGGAAAGCCAAGTCACACCGAAGCCTGTTGGCCACCAGCAGAAGCTGGAAGAGGCAGGGAGGACCCTCCCCCCGGAGCCCTCAGAGGGAGCACACTGGCCCTGCCCACACCTCCATTCTGGCCTCCATCATGGTGCGAAAATACATTTCAGTTGTCTGAAGCCACCTGGTTTGTAGTCATCTGTTATAGCAGTTACAGAAAACAAGTATCAGCTTCTTTCTACCACGTGGCAGGAGGTGAACCTCATCAATCCTAGCCACTTCCAGAAACGCAGTCTTCCTGCGCCAGGCGGTTGGTGTGGAGCCTGAGGGTGGGGGTGAAGCTGTCCTTACAGGGTTAACAAGAATTCTGGACAGACATATAGTTATAATTAAGCATTAGGCTGGGCGCGGTGGCTCACGCCTGTAATCTTACTAATTTGGGAGGCCAAGGCAGGTGGATCACCTGAGGTCAGGAGTTCGAGACCACCCTGGCCAACATGGTGAAACCCCGTCCTTACTGAAAATACAGAAAATTAGCGGCCGGGCGCAGTGGCTCATGCCTGTGATCCCAGCACTTTGGGAGGCCGAAGCGGGCAGATCACGAGGTCAGGAGATCGAGACTGTCCTGGCTAACATGGTGAAACCCCGTCTCTACTAAAAATACAAAAAATTAGCCGGGCATGGTGGCAGGCGCCTGCAGTCCCAGCTACTCGGGAAGCTGAGGCAGGAGAATGGCGTGAACCCGGGAGGCGGAGGTTGCAGTGAGCCAAGATTGCGCCACTGCACTCCTGCCTGGGTGAGAGAGCGAGACTCCATCTCAAAAAATAAATAAATAAATAAATAAGCTGAACATGGTGGTGCACGCCTGCAGTCCTAGCTACCTAGCTACTCGGGAGGCTGAGGCAGTAGAATCACTTGAACCCAGGAGGTGGAGGTTGCAGTGAGTCAAGATTGCGCCACTGCACTCCAGCCTGGGCAACAAGAGTGAAACTCCATGTCAAAAAAATAAAAAAAATTTAAAATTAAAATGAAGCATGAATCTGGCTGCACTCTGACCTGCTTCCTTGTAACAGAAACGCACATTGCACTAGACACTGACCATTTGCACCACATAGATACAATCTCTGACGTTAGAAGCGAAAGACTTCTGTTGAAGAATTGCTTAAGCAGGCCAGGCTCATTCCTGTAATGCCAACATTTTGGGAGGCCCTGGTAGGAGGACTGCTTGAGCCCAGGTGTATGAGGCCAGTTTGGGCAACATAGCCAGACCTCATCTCTACAAAAAATTTAAAAATGAGCCAGGCATGGTGGTGGACGCCTGTAGTCCCAGCTACTCAAGAGGCTGAGACAGCAGGATCGCTCGAACCGAGGAGGTCACAGCTGCAGTGAGCTATGATTGCGCCACTGCACTCCAGCCAGAGCAACAGAGCAAGACTCTGTGTCTAAAAAAACAGTAACAGGCCGGGCACGGTGGCTACGGCTGTAATCCCAGCACTTTGGGAGGCCAAGGTGGGTGGATCACCTGAGGTCAGGAGTTCGAGACCAGCCTGGCCAACATGGGAAAACGCCATCTCTACTAAAAATACAAAAATTAGCCGGATGTGGTGGCGGGCACCTGTAATCCCAGCTACCTGGGAGGCTGAAGCAGGAGAATCACTTGAACCTGCGAGACGAAGGCTGCACTGAGCCGAGATCACGCCACTGCACTCCAGCCTAGGTGACAGAGGGAGACTCTGTCTCAAAAAAAAAAAAAAAAAAAAAAGGCCGAGGACAGTGGCTCACGCCTACAATCCTAGCACTTTGGGAGGCTGAGGCAGGCAGATCACCCGAGGTCAGGAGTTCGAGACCAGCCTGGCCAACACGGTGAGACCCTCCCCCACCCCACCTACTAAAAATACAAAAATTAGTCGGGCGTGGTGGCAGGTGCCTGTAATCCCAGCTACTCGGGAGGCTGAGGCAGGAGAATCGCTTGAACCCAGGAGGCGGAGGTTGCAGTGAACTGAGACTGTGCCGCTACACTCCAGCCTGGGTTACAGAATGAAACTCTGTCCCAAACAAACAAACTAACAAAAAAAGTTTTGCAGTGTGGCGCCTGTTTATGGGTTGAAGAGTGCAGGGTGAAGTCCTGGGACGAGGGAGGGAGAAGCTATGTTCTCATGCTCATCCTGCTCCTCTGTGGGGGCCTTCAAACTAGCTGGTGTCAGCTGTTCTGCTGGAATTCAGGATCTACTCAAGTAATTCTCTCTTTTTATTTTCCTTCCCAGGCTGGAATGCAGTGACGCGATCTTGGCTCACTGCAACTCCGCCTCCCGGGTTCAAGAGATTCTCCGGCCTCAGCCTCCCGAGTAGGTGGCATTACAGGCATGCACCACCATGCCCGGCTAATTTTTGTGTTTTTAGTAAAGATGGGGTTTCGCCATGTTGGCCAGGCGGGTCTGGAACTCCTGACCTCAGGTGATCCACCCGCCTCGGCCTCCCAAAGTGCTGGGATTACAGGTGTGAGCCACCGCCCCCGGCTGCAGTTCTCTTTTTTCGACACAGGGTCTTGCTCTGTTGCCCAGGCTGGAGTGCAGTGGTGCAGTCACGGCTCAGGTCATCCTCCCACCACAGCCTCCCAAGCAACTGGACAACAGGTGTGTGCCACCGTGCCTGGCTAATTTTTTATTATTCATAGAAAAGGGGGTCTCATTTTCTTGCCCACGCCGGTCTTGAAGTCCCAGGCTCAAGCCTCAGCCTCCCAAAGTGAGCCACAGCACTCAGCAAGGTAGTTTGCTAGTGTAAAACAAAAAGTCCAAAGTATTTGGAATGCAAATGCCTTTTGTCTCAAACCTTCTAGACCTTGAGTTTCCAAGTCAACCAAACAACTCAAAAGCCAAGAACAAAGAGGAAATCTTGGCTTCCTCCCTTCCTGTCTGCTGTGTCATCTGTGTCCTCCCTGAGGGGTCAAGGGAAGTTGCTCTCTGCTGGCCAGGCTGGAGTGGCCAGGGCACAGCCATAGGGAAGAACCCAGGGTGACCGCACTCCAAGGAATTCCCTCCAACCCCACCCACAGGGGTTTTAAAACAGGGAGAAACGGGCCACGCCCAGTGGCTCACGCCTGTAATCCCAGCACTTTGGGAGGCTGAGGTGGGTGGATCACAAGGTCAGGAGTTCAAGACCAGCCTGGCTAAGATGGTGACACCCCATCTCTACTAAAAATACAAAACAATCACCCAGGACTGGTGGCACGCACCTGTAGTCCCAGTTATCTCAGGAGGCTGAGGCAGAATTGCTTGAACCTGGGAGGCAGAGGTTGCAGTGAGCCGAGATCACGCCACTGCACCCCAGCCTGGGCAATAGAGCAAAACTCCACCTCAGAAAAAAAAAAAAAAAAAAAAAACGGGGAAACAGAACGGACCAGTCTCTGTGACTCACCCCTGTAACCCCAGCACTTTAGGAGGCTGAGACGGGAGAACTGCTTGAGCCCAGGAGTTCAAAACCAGCCTGGGCAATACAGCAAGACCCTGTCTCTACAAAATGCAAAAATTAGCTGGGTATGGTGGGTGGCAGGCACCTGTGGTCCCAGCTATTTGGGAGGCTGAGATGGGAGGACTCCTTGAGCCCAGGAGGTTGAGACTGCAGGGAGCCAAGATTGTGCCACTGCACTCCAGCCTGAGCAAGATTGAGGTCCTGTCTCAAAAAAAAAAAAAAAAAAAAGGCCAGGCACGGTGGCTCACACCTGTAATCCCAACACTTTGGGAGAAAGAGGTGGGCAGATCACCTGAAGTCAGGAATTCGAGACCAGCCTGGCCGACATGATGAAACCCCATCTCTACTAAAAATACAAAAATTAGCCAAGTGTGATGGCAGGCACCTGTAATACCAGCCACTCAGGAGGCTGAGGCAGGAGAATCACTTGAACCCGGGAGGTGGAGGTTGCAGTGAGCTGAGGTTGTGCCATTGCACTCCAGCCTGGGCGACAGAGTGAGACTCCATCTCAAAAAAAAAAAAAAAAAAAAAAAGTAGAAATGGAATGACTACTGAAAATGCTTCCGATTTCTACAGGGACCCTGGAGGAATTTCTGTTTCCTAAGAGCCTCCAATCAGTGCTGTCCACTGGGACTTTCCGTGATGACAGAATGTTCTAGATCTTTGCTGTCCAGTACGGTGACCCCCAGACCCCAGTGACGACTGAGCGCCTGACGTGCGGGCAGTGTGCCTGAGGAATGGAATTTTAAATTGTATTTCATTTTAATTAACTGTAACTTAAATAGCCACTGCTTAGTGGATACCCTATGAGACAACAGAGTCTCGGATAAACCAACGTGCCCAGCTGAAAGTCTACAATCAGAGGAAGGGGAAAAAGCAAAGACCATATTAGGAGGCTGGACCATAAATAAAACACACTTTAATTATGGGGCTGGGCATGGTGGCTCACGCCTGTAATCCCAGCACTTTGGGAGGCCGAGGCGAGTGGATCACCTGAGATCAGCAGTTCAAGATCAGCCTGGCCAGTGTGGAGAAACCCCGTCTCTACTAAAAATACAAAATTAGCTGGAGGTGGTAGTGGGTGCCTGTAATCCCAGTTACTCAGAAGGCTGAGGCAGAAGCATCACTTGAACCCAGGAGGTGGAGGTTGCAGTGAGCTGAGATCGTGCCGTTGCACTCCAGCCTGGGCGACAGAACAAGACTCTGTCACCAAAAAAAAAAAAAAAATAGGCCAGGTGTGGTGGCTCATGCCTGTAACCCCAGCCCTTTGGGAGGCCGAGGTGGGCAGATCACAAGGTCAGGAGATCGAGACCATCCTGGCTAACATGGTGAAACTCCGTCTCTACTAAAAATACAAAAAATTAGCCGGGCGTGGTGGCGGGCGCCTGTAGTCCCAGCTACTCGGGAGGCTGAGGCAGGAGAATGGCGTGAACCCGGGAGGCGGAGCTTGCAGTGAGCCTAGATCGCGCCACTGCACTCCAGCCTGGGCGACAGAGCAAGACTCTATCTCAATAATAATAATAATAATAATAGCCAGGCATAGTGGCTCACACCTGTAATCCCAGCACTTTGGGAGGCCAAGGCAGGCAGATCACAAGATCAGGAGTTTGAGACCAACTTGGCCAATATGGTGAAACTGCATCTCTATTAAAAATACAAAAACTTAGCCAGGCATGGTGGCGACGCCTGTAGTCCCACCTACTTGAGAGGTTGAGGCAGGAGACTCGCTTGAACCCAGGAGGTAGAGGCTGCCGTGAACCGAGATCGCACCACTGCACTCCAGCCTGGGCGACAGAGCAAGACTCTGTCTCAAAAAAAATAATAAATAATAAACATTTAAAAATAATAATAATTAGCCGGGCGCGGTGGCTCACGCCTGTAATCCCAGCACTTTGGGAGGCTGAGGTGGGTAGATCACGAGGTCAGGAGATCGAGACCATCCTGGCTAACACGGTGAAACCCCATCTCTACTAAAAATACAAAAAATTAGCCGGGCATGGTGGCGGGCCCTGTAGTCCCAGCTACTCAGGAGGCTGAGGCAGGAGACTCGCTTGAACCCAGGAGGTGGAGGTTGCAGTGAACCGAGATCGCGCCACTGCACTCCAGCCTGGGCGACAGAGCAACACTCTGTCTCAAAAAAAAAAATAAATAATAAACATTTAAAAATAATAGGCCGGGCGCGGTGGCTCAAGCCTGTAATCCCAGCACTTTGGGAGGCCGAGACGGGCGGATCACGAGGTCAGGAGATCGAGACCATCCTGGTTAACACGGTGAAACCCCGTCTCTACTAAAAAAATACAAAAAACTAGCCGGGCGAGGTGGCGGGCGCCTGTAGTCCCAGCTACTCGGGAGGCTGAGGCAGGAGAATGGCGTGAACCCGGGAGGCGGAGCTTGCAGTGAGCTGAGATCCGGCCACTGCACTCCAGCCTGGGTGACAGAGCGAGACTCCGTCTCAAAAAAAAAAAAAAAAAAAAAAAAATAATAATAATAATAATAATAATTATGGGACAGTGGAGGGTTCGTGGGTGGGAACTTTTCCTGCAGCTCTTTCATGTCAGCTCCTCCCTGTGTCCTCCATGGACCAGCTGCAAAACCCAAGTTATGTGTGCACATCACCTGACCTTTGGGGGCCACTTGTCCCAGCACTAAAACCCTCAGTTCTCCGCAGTGAGAGAGCACAGAACAGAAAACATGGAAGTTTCTCTGGCTGGGTGTGGATCTGAAGTCAGCAGACCTATCGAGTGTTTGTGTCACATGGGGAGGTCAGAGAATGGGAGGCGTCTCTGTAGGAGAATCCTGACAGCATTCTCTGCATTTAGAACACCCAGGGTTTAGAGCTAACGTGGGAGGCTCCCGCCACAGGAGCCACTGAGATTACAAGATTAGCTGCAATCCAAACCACATTTGGAGAAAAATAAAATGAGAAAGGGAGATACAGGCCTGGTGGCGGCACAGTGGCTCATGCCTATAATCCCTAGTACTTTGGGAGGTAGAGGTGGGAGAATCACTTGGGGTCAAGAGTTCAAGACCAGCCAGGGCAACCTACTGAGACTCCCCTCCCCCTCGCCCTGTATTTAAAAAAAAAAAGAAAGAAAGGGAGATATAAGAAAGGGAAGGCCGGGCGCGGTGGCTCAAGCCTGTAATCCCAGCACTTTGGGAGGCCGAGACGGGCGGATCACAAGGTCAGGAGATCGAGACCATCCTGGCTAACACGGCGAAACCCCGTCTCTACTAAAAACACAAAAAATTAGCCGGGCAAGGTGGCGGCGCCTGTGGTCCCAGCTACTCGGGAGGCTGAGGCAGGAGAATGGCGGGAACCCGGGAGGTGGAGCTTGCAGTGAGCTGAGATCCGGCCACTGCACTCCAGCCTGGGCGACAGAGCGAGACTCCGTCTCAAAAAAAAAAAAAAAAAAAAGAAAGGGAAGGGAGGGTTAGGTGGTCTCTTCGATGAGATGATTCCTTCCTTCCTTCCTCCCTTCCTCCCTTCCTTCTTTTTTTTTGAAACAGAGTTTCACTCTTGTGGCCCAGGCTGGAGTGCAATGGCACGATCCTGGCTCACTGTAACCTCTACCTCCCGGTTCAAGCGATTCTCCTGCGTCAGCATCCCAAGTAGCTGGGATTACAGGCGTCTGCCACCACACCCAGCTGATTTTTGTATTTTTAATAGAGACAGGGTTTTGCCATGTTGGCCAGGTTGGTCACGAACTCTTTTTTTTCTTTTGGGGCAGAGTACTGTGTCGCCCAGGCTGGAGTGCAATGGCGCCATCTCGGCTCACTGCAACCTTCGCCTCCCAGGTTCAAGTAGCTGGGATTACAGGTGTGCGTCACCATGCCCAGCTCATTTTTGTATTTTTAGTAGAGACAGGGTTTCAGCATGTTGGCCAGGCTGGTCTGGAACTCCTGACCTCAAGTGATCCTCCCGCCTCAGCCTCTAAAAGTGCTGGGATTACAGGCGTGAGCCACCACGCCTGGCCTGATGTGATTTTTTTTTTTTTTTCCTGAGATAGACTCTTGCTCTGTCACCCTGGCTGGAGTGCAGTGGCACGATCTCAACTCACTGCAACGTCTGTCTCCCAGATTCAAGTGATTCTTCTGCCTCAGCCTCCTGAGTAGCTGGGACTACAGGTGCCTACCACCATACCCGGCTAATTTTTGTATTTTAGTAGATATAGGGTTTCACCATGTTGGCCAAGCTGGTCTCGAACTCTGGACCTCAGGTGATCCACCCACCTCTGCCTCCCAAAGTGATGGGATTACAGGCATGCACCACTGCGCCCGGCCCAATGTGGTGATTTCTAAGTAGGGATCTGAGGGAGTAAGGAGCCAGCCAGTGGCTGTCTGAGGGAGACTGTCCCTGGCAGAGCGAACCGCTAATGCCAGTACCAGGTTCTGGGCCAAACAGAAAGAATCTTGGGCTCTCACTACATATATATATTTTATATATATAATATATATACTTTATATATATTATATATACTTTATATGTTATACTTTATATGTTATATATGCTTTATATATGTATAACATATATTTATATATTATATATACTTTATATATGTATAACATATACTTTATATATAATATATATTTTATATATGTATTGTATATGTAATATGTATGTTGGGGTTTTTTTTTGAGATGGGGTCTTGCTCTGTTGCTCAGACTGGAGTGTGGGCTTACGCAATCCTCCTGCCTCAGCCTCCGCAGTAGCTGAGACTACAGGTGCATGACCACCACACTTGGCTAATTTTAAAATTTTTTTGTAGAGACGGGGTGTCACTGTATTGCCCAGAGTGGTCTCCAACTCCTGGCCTCAAGCAATCCTCCCACCTCAGCCTTCGAAAGTGCTGGGATCACAGGTGTGAGCCATGGTGCTTTGCCTTCATATTTTGAATAGGCCGAAACAGAACTCCAGAATCCCCTTACCCCTATCCCCACCACCCCACATAGCAGGTTTCTCTCGCTCTGTAGCAACCCACTTACCTCTCTGAAATCATCCCAGGCGTGTTCGGAGTGCACGCAGCCCCGTTAGCCTCCCGGTCTTCTCCTGTAACCAGCCCAGCTCTGCCTGAGAGCTTCCACTATTCCCTCCATCTGGAATACCCACCACTCTCTCCCACCCCGGGCTTGGATCTGGCAGTACTGTACCAGCCTCAGGGCCTCTGCTGTCGGGCTTTCTGCTCTCAGAGCCTTTGTCACTGGGCTGGGAGCTCCAATATGATAAATGCATAGCCCGGGGCTAGGACCATCAAGGGAACCCAGTAAGTTGGCTCCCGAAAGAGAACTAGAAGCTTCGTTTGCATTGCACGTTATTTAATATTGAGGAAAATATAATTAGCCCGTATATAAGCATTGGGGTGAGAGCGCTAAAGATTGACCCCACCCACCTCCCACTCCTCACTTCCAGCCGTAAGCCACTTCCGGACAAGGCTAAAAATGAGTAAAACAATGCAACTACTCGCCACCTATCCTTCCCCAAGTTCCACCCTCCGAGCCTCAAGCCCCACGCCCTCCTAAATATCCCCGCCCCCGCTGGGACCCCAAATTGCCTAGAGCTCTGCAATTCCGCCCTTCCCGGCAGCGGGACCGAAAGGGTTAAGCGGAGGCTCCCGGCTCGCTGAGTGACAGCTTGGCCGGCAGCCGGGGAGAGCCGGCCAATCAGGGAGGGCGTACGCGACCCACGTGCGCAAACGGCCTCACGATTGGCCAGCGCCGCCAGATGCCTGCCCACCCCGAGCCCGAACCCACGTGCAGCTACTGCGCCTTCATTGATCCGCTTCGCGGTCCAGGTGGCGGCTGGGTGGGGCCTGGGCGGGACGGGGCAGGGACAGGGCGGGACAAGGCGGGGCCCGATGGGTCAAATGGCCCCCGGTGGGGGAAGGAGGAGTTTCCTCTTGGCCTGAACTTGGCTGACCTCGGCAGCTTCCGCCCTGTGAGGGACGTGAGTTGCCAGGCGTTTTCCTGGGGGTTGGGGGGACTCCAAGATTCCCGGGCCGGGGAAGGGGCTGCAGGGGTGTGGAAGGGCAGGACTGAGGCAAGGAAGGAGCTTGGTGCTGCAGCTGGGATGCAGGTGGAGGGAGGTCGTTTCTTCTGTCCGATGAATTCCGCCTAATGCACCTGGCTAACTCCTATTCATCCTTCAAAACCCCTTTCTAGTGATATCCCTGCACTTTAGGAAATTGTCTGAAAACTAAGGTTGAGCTTTGGTGACCTTCCCTGGGCTCCCCCAGCAGGGAGTGTATGTGCACCATCCACCCCAACCTCCTAGGGTGAGGCCTGGGAGGCAGGGTTCAGTTCTTTCTGGGTCCCCGGCCCCACGAATCTGGGCAGCTGGAGGCATTGATAAGTGAGGACGGGACCTAGGGAACGCATGGGGGAACCGCAGGACTGGGGCCCTGGAGACTTACCAAACCGGGAGGTGCAGGTGGGGTAAGGGGTGGCTCCCTCCCTGACACTGCCTTATTTTCTGTCCTTCAAGACCTGCTGTCTCCTTGTTTTAGACTTTGGCTAAAGTCCTGGAGGCTACTGCCTGAAGATGACCTCTAGGGACCAGCCTAGCCCCAAGGGCCCCCCGAAAGGCACTTCGGTGAGGAGGGCATGGGGTGGGATCAGCCCTCAAGGGAAACCTAGGTCAGCCCAATGAGGTTCTGCCCCTTTCTCATCCTGTATCCACCTATGACCTGGGCTGGCCTCATCCAGGCCTCACAGCTGAAGACAATACCGGTCACTGCTACATTCAAGACAGGTGCCAAGGAGCCGTTTTTTTTTTTTTTTTTTAAATTAAGTGTAGGCTGGACACAGTGGCTCACAACTGTGATCTCAACATTTTGGGAGGCCGAGGTAGGAGGATCATTTGAGCCCAGGAGTTTGAGACCAGCCTGGACAACGTAATGAGACCCCCATCTCTACAAAAAAAAATTAAAAGAATCAGCTGGGCCTAGTGACATGGGCCTGCCTGTAGTTGTAGCTACCCAGGAGCCTGAGGCAGAGGCTTTGCTTGAGCCCAAGGAGTTTGAGGCATTGCACTTCAGCCTTGGTGACAAAGTGAGATCCCATCCTTAAAAAAAATGTAGCTTCTAATCACATACGTGATAAAAAACACAGGAACACAGCACGTATTTGGTTAATATTTTACAAGCAATCCGGGCTCCCTGTACTTTATGTCCCAGAGATGACCATTTGTAAATTTAGGCTCTCAGGGCTGAGCAAACTCTCTTTTTTGTAAAGGGGTCAGATGAGGAATATTTTGTTTTGAGACTTTATGACTTTATTGTTTTTGAGACGGAGTCTCACACTGTCACCTCGGCTGGAGTGCAGTGGCGCAATCTCGGCTCACCGCAACCTCCGCCTCCCGGGTTCAAGTGATTTTCCTGCCTCACCTCCCGAGTCGCTGGGACTACAGGCACCTGCCACCATGACCACCAATTTTTTTTTTTGTATTTTTAGTAGAGATGGGGTTTCACCATGTTGGCCAGTCTGGTCTTGAGCTCCTGACCTCGTGATCTGCCCGCCTCAGCCTCCCAAAGTGCTGGGATTACAGGCGTGAGCCACTGCACCTGGCCAAGAGACTTTATTTTATTGAGTCTTGCTCTTGTCGCCCAGGCTGGAGTGCAGTGGCACGATCTTGGCTCACTGCAACCTCCACCTCCCAGGTTCAAATGATTCTCCTGCCTCAACCTCCCGAGTAGCTGGGATTACAGGTGTGTGCCACCATGCCCGGCTAATTTTTGTATTTTTAGTAGAGACAGGGTTTTGCTGAGTTGCCTCGACTTGTCTCAAACTCCTGACCTCAGGTGATCTGCTCACCTCGGCCTCCCAAAGTGCTGGGATTACAGGCGTGAACCACCTTGCCTGGCCTTTTATTTTTAAAAATATTTTGTGCTTCTATTTTCATCACAAGAATGTGGTGAATATTTTAGACTTTAGGCCAAAGTGCAAAATGGAAGATGCTCTTTTAGGTACTGAAATAAGAGGACGGGCGCAGTGGTTCATGCCTGTAATTCTAGCACTTTGGGAGGCCGAGGCGGGTGGATCACGAGGTCAGGAGGTTGAGATCAGCCTGGCCAAGATGGTGAAACCCCAGCTCTACTAAAAATATAAAAATTAGCCAGGCATGGTGGGAGGCGTCTGTAATCCCAGCTACTAGGAAGGCTGAGGCAGGCAATCACTTGAACCTGGGAGGCAGATGTTGCAGTGAGCTGAGATTGTGCCCCTGCACTCTAGCCTAGGTGACAGCAAGACTTGTTTCAAAAACAAAAACCACAATTACTTTTGCATCAACCTAATACCTATACTCTGGTTGAGATGGAGACCTGGGGTCTTGAGTGTTTGGGGCATTGTAAGTTTTTTTTTTTGTTTTTTTGTTTTGAGATAGTCTCGCTCTGTCACCCAGGCTGGAGTGCAGTGGCGCAATCTGGGCTCACTGCAAGCTCCGCCTCCCGGTTTCACGCCATTCTCCTGCCTCAGCCTCCCGAGAAGCTGGGACTACAGGCACCCGCCACCTCGCCCGGCTAGTTTTTTGTATTTTTTTTTTTTTAGTAGAGACAGGGTTTCACCGTGTTAGCCAGGATGGTCTCAATCTCCTGACCTCGTGATCCGCCCGTCTCAGCCTCCCAAAGTGCTGGGATTACAGGCGTGAGCCACCCGTGCCCGGCCAGGGCATTGTAAGTTTTATGTAACCTTGCTTTGACCTTTCCAGCCCCGTCCTGGGATCTCGAACTCTGAGAGCTCTCCACCACTGAATTATCAAGGCATTCTAAATCGGCTCAAGCAATTCCCCAGGTGAGAGCAATTCCAGGGGCTGGCAGTCCCACGCTGGGAAGGGGTCCCACCTGGCCTCTCTCCTTGGGGTCCTAGTGAGTGGTCTAGAAACTGCTGGCCCAAGAGACAGGCTCAGGAACAGGAAGCCATGTCGATACCCAGCATGGAGAACCCAGCAATACCCATCCCAGCTTTTGTTTCATATGTTGATTTTCCTGTGCGACATGGATTTGTTGGCATTCAATTTTATTGTTGAAAAATACTGCAATGGCTGGGTGTGGTGGCTCGCACCTGCAATCCCAGTACTTTGGGAGGCAGAGGCGGGCGGATCCCTTGAGGTCAGGAGCTCGAGATCAACCTGGCCAACATGGTAAAAGCCCGTCTCTACAAAAAATACAAAAATTAGCCAGGCGTGGTGGTGGGTGCCTGTAATCCCAGCTGAGGCAGGAGAATCTCTTGAACCCAGGAGGCGGAGGATTGCAGTGAGCCGTGTTCACACCGCTGCACTCTAGCCTAGGCTACAGAGTGAGACTCCGTCTCAAAAAAAAAAAATATGTATATATATATATATACTGCATGGGCTGGGTGCAATGGTTTGTACCTGTAATCCCAGCACTTTGGGAGGCAGAGGCAGGAGGATCGCTTGAGCCCGGAGTTTAATACCAGCCTTGGCAACATAGTGAGGCACCATATCTTAAAAAATAAAAATCTGAGTGTGGTGGTGCATACCTGTAGTCCCAGCTACTCAGGAGACTGAGGCAGGAGGATCATCTGAGCCCAGGAGTTGGAGGCTGCAGTGAGCCATGATTGTACCACTGCACCCTCGCCCGAGCAACAGGGTGAGATTCTGTTTCAAAAAAAGAAATTGAAGAAAGTGGCAGGGTGGGGCGCGGTGGCTCATGCCTGTAATCCCAGCACTTTGGGAGTCCAAGGTGGGCGATCACCTGGGGTCAGGAGTTTGAGACCAGCCTGGCCACCATGGTGAAACACTTTCACCATTAAAAATAAAAAATTAGCTGGGCGTGGTGGTGGGTGCCTGTAATCCCAGCTACTCGGGAGGCTGAGGTGGGAGAATCTCTTGAACCCAGGAGGCGGAAGTTGCAGTGAGCTGAGACCGTGCCACTACACTCTATCTAGCCTGGGTGACAAGAGAGACTGTCTCAAAAAAAAAAAAAAAAAAAAGAATAGACTGCATTAAAATCTTTATTGAACTTCTTGACACTGCCTTATATTTGGCTTCCGGAGCCAATGCCTTCCAGCTTCGTTGAGACCCTCCCTAGGGGTTGAGGGCGGGGCTTACTCTGGGGAAGGGGTCCTGAAGTCACAGGTCTTCCAGCCTCTCCTCTTTCCCCCTCAGGTTTTCTCCTCATTTTGCTGCGGAATTGGAGAGCATTTACTACTCGGTGAGCCAGACCCAGGCAGCCCCAACCAAGGAGGGCCCCACTGGGACAAGCCAAAGCAGTGGTTTCACAGCCCTGCCTCCTGAGTGCCCTAGAGAGGCTCTTTTCAGCCAGGCACTGTACCTCACGCCTGTAATCCCAGCACTTTGGGAGGCCAAGGCATGTGGATCACCTGAGGTCAAGAGTTTGAGACCAGCCTGGCCAACATGGTAGAGCCCCTGTCTGTACTAAAAATACAAAAATTAGCCGGGCATGGTGGTGGGTGCCTGTAATACCGGCTACTCGGGAAGATGAGGCAGGAGAATCGTTTGAGCCCGGGAGACAGAGGTTGCAGTGAACTGAGATCACACTGTACTCCAGCCCAGGTGACAGAGCAAGATTCCCTCTCAGAAAAAAAGTAGGGACCATACATCAGCGTAGTATGAAAGTAAAAGAGAAAACAAGGTGAAAACAAAAATTTTTTTAAGGTGGGGGCAGGGGGTGGAGTAGGGACCAGAGAGGTAGAGCAACTTGCCCAGGGTCACACAGCATTCACACCCAGACCACCTCCTGATGGGATCCCTGTTTTCCCTTTGCAGCTGCACAAGATCCAGCAGGATGTGGCAGAACATCATAAGCAGGTGGGTGACCAGGAGCTCTGGGGTGCGGCTGTCCCTCCGTGAAAGGCATGAGAAAGGACAGAGGTGGGGCCGGGCACAGTGGTTCATGCCTGTAATCCGAGCACTTTGGGAGGCTGAGGAGGGCAGATCACTTGAGGTCAGGAGTTTGAGACCAGCCTGGCCAACATGGTGAAACCCCATCTCTACTAAAAATACAAAAATTAGCCGGGTGTGGTGGCGGGCACCTCTAGTCCCAGACACTTGGGAGGCTGAGGCAGGAGAATAGCTTGAACCCGGAAGGTAGTGATTGCAGTGAGGCGAGATTGTGGCACTGCACTCCAGCCTGGGTGACCGAGTGAGACTCTGTCTCAAAAAAAAAGGGGGCGATGGTGAAGACAGGGAGGGGACGGGGCAGGTCATGCAGAGCCTTGTGAGCCATGGGAAAGACTTGGGCTTTGACCCCAAGGGAGGTGGGAGCCACAGGGGACTGCTGGCAGAGGAGGGACATACCCTGACTTGGAATCCCCCATGATATTAGCGGAGGCCCCGTATCTTGGGGAGCATCTCCAGTCCTGTCTGAGCTTCTTCCAAGAGAGGGTCAGTCCTGCTCCTTCCGCTCCCTGGGCCCCTGCACGACCTAGATGCCGGTCAGTTGCTTTGGATAGAGAGAGCCCGTGATGGGGCAGGCACCCGCTGTGTTCCTCTGCATGTCTGAGTGTTCAATGAGGGGCCATAGCACATGGGAGCGAGGGGAGCTCTGCATGGGGAGGGGGGGTGCCCAGGCTCCCACCTGCCAACCCAGGGTGCCTGGCCCAAGCTGAAGTACGCCTTCCAGCCCTGCCCGTCCTCCCGCCACCTGGCCTTTTCTCCCAGGCACTGGCAGGATTTTCCGCCTGTGCCAGATGTAACTGGCAGGGGCCCAGGGCCGTGTCTGCAACTTAGCAGGGCCTGGGAGGAGAGGGGGGCAGCGGAGGGAACAGGGTGAGGGGGGCCAGGAAGCAACCAAAACATGGTTATTCATTCAACAGATATTTATCCGTCACCTCCTTGCCAAATACTATTGTAGAAGCCAGGAAAATAGCAAAGAACATCGCAGAGCTTTCCACCCTTGGGGCGAGTGGAGCCTGGTAGATGGAGTGTTAGAGGGTGAGGACTGGGCAAGGTGGGGGGTGGAAGAGAGCAGCCCCCAGGGGACTGGGGAGGCCAGGGTGGGTGAGGGTTGCAATTCAGGGTGTGGGGAAGGCATGTGAGAAGGTGGTATCTGAGCAGACGCTTAAAGGACATCAAAGAGGAAGTGTGGCTGTCTGGGATGGGAGGGATATCTCAGGCAGAGGGCACAGCCTGTGCGAAGGCCCTAAGGCAGGATGGCATCTGTCGTGTTGGTGCTGAAGGCACTGCGAGGGGACCCGAGTGGCTGGAGCAGAGTGAGAGAAGGAGGGGGGCAGGGTAGGCCACACGGTGCCCTGTGAGCTTCAGGGAGGACTTGGACTTGAACCCCAAAGGAGGGAGGTGGGAACCATGGAGGGCTGCAGAGGACAGAGGACAGGCGCTGGCTACTGCGGAGAGGACAGAAGGGGAGGGATGAGGACAGAAGCCCGGGAACCAGTTAGGACAGTCCAGGTGTGGAATGCTGGTTGCTTAGTGATGAGAAATAATTGAATAATTGCGGACGCGTTTTGGGAGGAACCTGACCACAACTGCCGAGCGTCGGGATATGCAGGGGATGAGGGCCCCAAAGGAGCCACTTAGGATAGAGCCAGACCCAGGAGGGTCCTTGCCTAGCCCCCACTGCAGGAGGCCCCAGGATCCCTGGCAGCCCAGTCTGGCCTGTGTTCCGGGGCAGCCCGCTTCCCCCACCCCCTGCTTCCAGTTCCGGGCTTTCCCAGCCTCCTTGCTGCGCTTTTAAAATCCCCATCAGCGCACAGCCCCCTCCTCCGCCAGCCCGCCTGCCACTCTCCCCCGGGAGGACCTGCTAGCAGGCAGAAGGGAGCCACACTTTTCATGCTGAGCGCATTAAAGTGCCGGTAAATTGCGCATTAACGAGGCGGGGTGAATTGGAGAGGGCTCCCCTGGGCTTTGCTGCTGCTGGGCGGGCTCAGCTGGGAAATCCATCACTGGCTGCCCCAGCAGACAGCAGCCTGGAGCGCCCCGCAGGGCTCCGATGGAGGATCTCCCCTCCCCGCCCCTCCCTCCGCCTTCCTACTAAGGAAACAGACAGGTAGCCTGTTTGTAGAAAAAACTTAAGGGATCACTCACCTTGCTTTCTTTTTTTGTGGTTGTTTTGACGGATCAGGCTCTGGCTCCCAGGCTGGAGTGCAGTGGCAGGATCCCAGCTCACTGCAACCTCTGCCTCCTGGGTTCTACCCATTCTCCTGCCTCAGCCTCCCTAGTAGCTGGGATTACAGGCATGGGCCAGGGCCACCACACCTGGCTAACTTTTATATTTTTAGTAGAGACGGGGTTTTTCCATGTTGGCCAGGCTGGTCTCGAACTCCTGACCTCAGGTGATCCGCCCGCCTGTCTCTCAAAGTGCTGGAATTACAGGTGTGAGCCATTGTACCTGGCCAGTTTCTTTATACTTTGAACATGGCTACTAGACATTTCATATGCATGACTATATTAATATATGATTCCAATTATATGTGTACTGGATGGTGTTGATCTAGATTTTATTGTTTACTGGGAAACTACATTTAAATTTGAGATTGGCAGTGGTCAGATGACTTGATTATTGTTGTTTGTTGGTTTTAAATAAAAAACACCAGACTGGGTGCGGTGGCTCACACCTGTAATCCAAGCACTTTGGGAGGCTGAGGCGGGCGGATTGCCTGAGGTCAGGAGTTCGAGACCAGCCTGGTCAACATGGAGAAACCTCGTCTCTACTAAAAATATAAAATTAGCTGGGCATGGTGGCGGGTGCCTGTTATCCCAGCTACTTGTGAGGCTGAGGCAGGAGAATTGCTTTAACCCAGGAGGCAGAGGTTACAGTGAGCAGAGATCGTGCCTCTGCACTCCAGCCTGGGTGACAGAGCAAGACTGTCTCAAAAGAGAAAAAAAAATTACTGACCTGTTTCTATCAATTCTCTCCAGCAGGTAACCCTCAGTTTCTTAGTATCTTTCCAAAGTTTAAGCAAATGCTGTTTTGCTGCTTGAAGCCTTTTTTTTTTTTTTTTTTTTTTTGAGACAAAGTCTCTCTCTGTTGCCCAGGCTGGAGTGCAGTGGCACGATCTTGGCTCACTGCAAGCTTCACCTCCTGGGTACCTGCCATTCTCCTGCCTCAGCCTCCCAAGTAGCTGGGACTACAGGTGCCCGCCACCAAGCCTGGCTAAATTTTTTTTTTGTATTTTTTAGTAGAGACGGGGTTTCACCCACTGTGCCTGGCCTGCTTGAAGCTATTTTAAGCAAAGGGTGGTGGTGGGCAGGTTTTCTTTTTAAAACATCCCAAAAAGGGATTACAGGTGTGGTGGCTCACACCTGTAATCCCAGCACTTTGGGAGACCCAGGCAGGAGAATCATCTGAGCTCAGGAGTTCAAGACCAGCCTAGCCAACATGGTGAAACCCTGGCTCTACTTAAAAATACAAAAATCGGCCGGGCGCGGTGGCTCAAGCCTGTAATCCCAGCACTTTGGGAGGCCGAGGCGGGTGGATCATGAGGTCAGGAGATCGAGACCATCCTGGCTAACACGGTGAAACCCCGTCTCTACTAAAAATACAAAAAACTAGCCGGGCGTGGTGGCGGGCGCCTGTAGTCCCAGCTACTTGGGAGGCTGAGGCGGGAGAATGGCGTGAACCCGGGAGGCGGAGCTTGCAGTGAGCCGAGATCACGCCAGTGCACTCCAGCCTGGGAGACACAGCGAGACTCCGTCTCAAAAAAAAAAAAAAAAAAAAAAAAAATACAAAAATCAGCCGGGCACGGTGGCTCACACCTGTAAACCCAGCACTTCGGGAGGCTGAGGCAGGCAGATCATGAGGTCAGGAGATTGAGACCATCCTGGCTAACACGGTGAAACCCCGTCTCTACTGAAAATACAAAAAAAAATTAGCCAGGCGTGGTAGCGGGCGCCCGTAGTCCAGCTACTCGGGAGGCTGAGGCAGGAGAATGGCATGAACCTAGGAGGTGGAGCTTGCAGTGAGCCGAGATCACACTGCTGCACTCCAGTCTGGGTGACAGAGAAGACTCCATCTCAAAAAAAAAAAAAAAAAAAAAAATCAGCTGGTGTGGTGGCACACACCTGTAATCCCAGCTACTTGGGCGTCTGAGGCAGGAGAATTGCTTGAACCTGGGAGACAGAGGTTGCAGTGAGCCGAGATCACATCACTGTACTCCTGCCTGGGCAACAGAGTGAGACTCAGTCTTTAAAAAAAAAAAAAAAAAAAAAAAAAGTCCGGGCATGGTGGCTCAAGCCTGTAACCCCAGCACTTTGGGAGGCCGAGATGGGCGGATCACGAGGTCAGGAGATCGAGACTATCCTGGCTAACACGGTGAAACCCCATCTCTACTAAAAAAATACAAAAAACTAGCCAGGCGTGGTGGCGGGTGCCTATAGTCCCAGCTACTCGGGAGGCTGAGGCAGGAGAATGGCCTAAACCCGGGAGGCGGAGCTTGCAGTGAGCTGAGATATGGCCACTGCACTCCAGCCTGGGCGACAGAGCTAGACTCTGTCTCAAAAAAAAAAAAAAAAAAAGATATATGCCAGGTGCAGTAGGCCGGGTGCGGTGGCTTACACCTGTTATCCCAGCACTTTTGGGAGGCAGAGGTGGGAGGATCACTTGAGGCCAGGAATTCAAGACCAGCTTGGGCAATATAATGAGACCCCCATTTCTACAAAAAATGTATTTAAATTAGCTGAGCATGGTGGTGCACACCTGTAACCCCAGCTACTCAGGAGCTGACTAGGAGGGATGGGAGGATCACTTGAGCCTGGGAGGTGGAGAGTACAGTGAGCTGTCATCGCTCCACTGCACTCCCGCCTGGGTGTCAGAGTGAGATCTTAGCTCCAAAAAAAGTAGATGAAGGCCGGGGGTAGTGGCTTACACCTGTAATCCCAGCACTTAGCGAGACTGAGATGGGCAGATCACTTGAGGTCAGCAGTTCAAGACCAGCCTGGCCAACATGGTGAACCCCATCTTTACTAAAAATAAAAAAATTAGCTGGGCGTGGTGGCGGGCACCTGTAATCCCAGCTACTCAGGAGGCTGAGGCAAGAGACTCACTCGAACCTGGGAGGCGGAGGTTGCAGTGAGCCGAGATGGTGCCACTGCATTCCCGCCTGGGCAACGCAGTGAGACTCGGTCTCAAAAAAAGAAAAAAGTAGATGCGATAACCTCCTTTGACAGGTGGGGATAACCATGCTGTAGGGTTGCAAACCCTTAACTGCAACAACGTTTAACTGTTTTGCTGCCAACCTCCCTCTAGATAGGAAACTTCTTACAGATTGTGGAGAGCTGCAGCCAACTCCAGGGTGTCCAGTCTGAGCAGGTGGGTGTCTGGGTCTTCGAGGAGGGGAGGGGACAGGTTTGGGTGAAGGTACATCCTCAAAGCTGTCACCACCTCGTTCCTGCCGGGCCAGGTCTCTCCTGCTGAACCAGTCAGCCCTGGGACGCCCCGGCAGGCAGAGAACAAGACCCCGCAGGAGTCAAGCTTTGAGGACATCATGGCCACCAGGTCCTCCGACTGGCTCCGGCGGCCTCTGGAGGCGGACGACCAGCCGGAGACCCAGCTGTTCTGGGACAAGGAGCCTTGGTTTTGGCACGACACTCTGACAGAGCAACTCTGGCGGATTTTTGCCGGCGTCCGAGATGAGAAGGCAAAGCCCAGAGACAGACGTGAGTGTCCCCGAGGCTGAGAGGGAAGGGGCGGCCGCAGGCTGCATCCCAGGGGCTGTGCAGTGAACCCTGCTGTTCTCTCTCTGTCCCCTTCCGCCTCTCCGTTGTCATAGAGACAGAGCAGGCACCAGGCCTGGTGAGTAAACAACCTCGGCCCTACCTGGAGGGGTGGGCTTCCAGGCAGACAGTTGGGCTCCCCCAGGTCAAGGCACCTGGGGTTCCTGTGCAATTTGCCTTCCTTCCGTCCTGCCCCTCGGGTCGCCCGGGGGGGCACTTGGGTGATCCAGGAGGCTATACTGGAGCAGCCTAGGACCCACAGCCCAGGGCTTCCAGGACCCTATACCCTGACACCTCTGCAACTCTGCCTGGACCCGGAGATGGGACCCCAGGCAGTTGACAAGCCCTGTGCACGCTGCCCAGGAATCCCTGAGGGTTTCTGGTCCTAACAGGCCTAATGAGACTTTTCCATTTCCCAGGGGCAGGAAAGCAAGACGCTGGGATCCTGTGACCCAGGAGCGGACCCGTGTCCCGAAGATGCCTCCAGTAATCCCAGCGGGCGGGGGCCGACAGACTCCAGGCGGGATGGGGTCGGGGGCAGCCTGCGCTTAGGAGCCAATGCAAGTCGCTTAGTCCCTCTTGTCTCCCGACTAGCCCCCAGGCCACCTGAGACCTCCGCCAGCCCCGCCAATGGTTCCCAAGACAGGAACACAAGGTGTCGTGTGGTCCAGGTGAGACCCAGGCCCGAGCTGGTAGCCCAGCATGAAGGCGGCCCAGGTAGGGTAGAGGAGGTGGACACAGATGGGTGGGGAGCCTGGGGGCAGCTGTGATCTCCCCCACCTACAGGAGCCTCCAGGAAGAGCCTCTCCGTTTCTACAGTCCATGTAAGTGTCTGCACTGTTCGCTTTTGGGCGGGGTGAGGGTCAGCGGGAATTCCTTCCTGTCTATACTTCTGTTCCCGGCACATAGAGGGGAACAGGTGTCAGACTTTCTTCCCCCTTTCCCATCACTACTCTGCCATCCTCTCCAACAGCAGCTGCAGAGGCTGGGTAGAAAAGTGCAGTGTTAGGCCAGGCGCGGTGGCTCATGTCTGTAATCCCAGCACTTTGGGAGGCCGAGGCGGGCAGATCACAAGGTCAGGAGATCGAGACCATCCTGACTAACACGGTGAAACCCCATCTCTACTAAAAATCCAAAAACTTAGCCGGGCGTGGTGGCGGGCGCCTGTAGTCCCAGCTACTTGGGAGGCTGAGACAGGAGAATGGTATGAACCTGGGAGGCGGAGCTTGCAGTGAGCCGAGATAACCCCTACTGCATTCCAGCCTGGGTGACAGAGCGAGATTCCATTTAAAAAAAAGTTCATTGTTAGGTTCACAGGATTGTCGCCCCAATACCGGGCTCAAGGCATTTGGGGAAGACATTTTCATGGAAGGGGGTGGGGTGTAGCTGTGTTAGAACTGGATGCAGATTGTTGCAACCTTGTGGAGTGACGCTGGGAGAACCCAGATATGGGGCAAAGAAAGCTTCTGGGGAAGGGGCATAGTAGCTAGGACCCTAAAGGATGAATAGGATTTCTCCCTCCTGGAGCAAAGCAGTCTGGGAAGAAAGCAGAAGTATATGGAGGGCTGTGGCAAAGGAACAGTACTTGAAGGAATGTGAGCAGGACATTTGGGGAGTCTGAGGGTAAAACAAGACCTTGAGAGGGGGATCAAAATCTGAAAAAGAATGAAGCCCCTCTAGGCCTTGATGTGTGGCTCCCACCGGGCAAAGGGGGCTCACAGGCAGGTCAGTTACCCCGAGGCCTCCCCTCCCAAGATCCTGGGACCCTGAGGACTTTGAAGATACATGGAAGAGGCCAGATGCCTTGCCCGGGCAGTCTAAGAGACTCGCCGTCCCGTGCAAACTGGAGAAGATGCGGATTTTGGCACATGGGGAGCTCGTGGTCGCCACAGCCATCAGCAGCTTCACGCGGCACGTGTTCACCTGTGGCAGAAGAGGCGTCAAGGTCTGGAGCCTGACTGGCCAGGTGGCTGAGGACAGGTTCCCAGAGAGCCACCTGCCTGTACAGGTGAGGGTAGCCTTGGTTTCCTGGGGTGCAGGGCTTCTGGGAACGGGGTTTGAGGTTTGAGTCTGGGAGAGCCCAGATGGTGGAGAGAGGGCTTCCAGGGAAAAGGGGCATAATAGCTAGGAACCTAAAGGATGAATAGGAGTTCGCTCTCATGAGGCAAAGCAGTCCAGGCAGAACGCCACAGGGGGCGACAGCTCACGGTGACTCTGCCCATCCCAGACCCCTGGGGCCTTCCTGCGTACCTGCCTGCTGTCCTCAAACAGCAGGAGCCTGCTCACCGGTGGTTACAACCTGGCCAGCGTGAGTGTGTGGGACCTGGCGGCGCCCTCCCTGCACGTGAAGGAGCAGTTACCCTCTGCAGGTCTCAACTGCCAGGCCCTAGATGCCAACCTGGATGCCAACCTGGCCTTTGCCAGCTTCACCAACGGCGTGGTCAGGATCTGGGACCTGCGGGATCACAGTGTGGTCAGGTGTGTTTGAGGGGTGGGCAGGGGCAGCATCCTGTTTCCAGCCTCCTGTGGCCACCTCCGCCCACCTTCCTGCCACCACCTCCGCCCACCTTCCTGCTGCCACCTGAATCTGGGATATAGCACTCTCCCAGCCAAAGCCCCTTGCCCCCTTGAACTTGCATTTGAGAAAGTTGGAGGTGCGGACTTGACTCTTGGCTGGACTGCGTTCCTTGCATCCCAGGGCATTTTACTTTTTGTCTGTCTCAGTTTTCCCACCTGGACACAGGATGTGACAGCCCCAAATTCAAAGGCTTGTTAGAAGGGCAAATTTGTTGTAAAAATATAAAACAGCAGGCTAGGCGTGGTGCCTCGAAAATGTAAATCCAGCACTTTGGGAGGTCAAGACGGGAGAAATGCGTAAGCCCAGGAGTTCGAGATTAACCTGGGTAACATAATGAGACCCCATATCTATTTAAAAATATGTATAGGCCGGGCGCGGTGGCTCAAGCCTGTAATCCCAGCACTTTGGGAGGCCGCGACGGGCGGATCACGAGGTCAGGAGATCGAGACCATCCTGGCTAACATGGTGAAACCCCGTCTCTACTAAAAAATACAAAAAAACTAGCCGGGTATGGTGGCGGGTGCCTGTAGTTCCAACTACTCGGGAGGCTGAGGCAGGAGAATGGCGTGAACCCAGGAGGCGGAGCTTGCAGTGAGCTGAGATCCGGCCATTGCACTCCAGCCTGGGCGGCAGAGCAAGACTCCGTCTCAAAAAAAAGAAAAAAAAAATGTATATATAAATTAGCCGGGCACAGTGGCTCACACCTGTATTCCCAGCACTTTGGGGGAGGCCAAGGTGGGCAGATCACGAGGTCAGGAGATCAAGACTATCCTAGCTAACACGGTGAAACCCTGTCTCTACTAAAAATACAAAAAAATTAGCCGGGCGTGGTGGTGGGCGCCTGTAGTCCCAGCTACTCAGGAGGCTGAGGCAGGAGAATCGCTTGAACCCGGGAGGCGGAGCTTGCAGTGAGCTGAGATCTGTGCCACTGCACTCCAGCCTGGGCGATAGAGCGAGACTCCGTCTCAAAAAAAAGAAAACAACATATATATAATATGTATATATTATATATAACAGGCTGGGCGCAGTGGCTCACGTCTGTAATCCCAGCACTTTGGGAGACTGAGGTGGGTGGATCACCTGAGGTCAGGAGTTCGAGACCAGCCTGACCAACATGGTGAAACCTCATCTCTACTAAAGATGCAAAAATTAGCCAGGTGTGGTGGCACACACCTGTAATCCCAGCCACTTAGGAGGCTGAGGCACTAAAATTGCTTGAATCCAGGAGGCAGAGGTTGCAGTTAGCTGAGATCATGCTGCTACACTCCAAACTAGGCAATAAAATGAGACTCCATCTCAAAAAAAATATATATATATATACACACACACACACATATATATACACACACATATATATGCATATATACACATACATACATATATACACATGTATATGTGTGTATGTGTATATATACACATGCATGCCAGGCACGGTGGCTCATGCCTATAATCCCAGCACTTTGGGAGGCCGAGGCAGGCAGATCACCTGAGGTCGGGAATTTGAGACCAGCCTAACATGGAGAAACCTCATCTCTACTAAAAATACATAATTAGTCAGGCGTGGTGGTCCATTCCTGTAATCTCAGCTACTCGGGAGGCTGAGGTGCTAAAGTCACTTGAACCCGGGAGGCAGAGGTTGCAGTGAGCCGAGATCGTGCTGCTGCACTTCAGACTGGGCAACAAAACAAGACTCCATCTAAAAAATACATGTAAAATATGTATATAATATATAAAATATCTATCAGCATGTTTGCAGGAAGCAATGACTGACGTAAAATACAGCACACCACCCGTCCACCACTATTCCCCTTCCCTGCTTGAAGGGATTCCTGTAGACCTGCCTTGGAACTTGGGTAGATTCAGGATAAAAGAGGCAAGGGGAGGCCTGGGTGAGACCAAGGGGAGGCCCAGGTGGATGGAGAAGGGAGACTGAGGGCTGCAAGGGGCCGGCACTAGATCCTGTGTCCATTTTCTGCCAACTTTGATACTCTGTGAAGGCAGAGATTTGTGGGTGGTGGCACCGTCCTTTTCATGCCCAAATGTAGTGACTGGTGTTTCTGGGGGCCCAAACCTCAGAGTCTTGGCCTGATTGCCTCCCGATGTCCCTTCTGCCAGGGACCTCACAGGTTACCCTGATGGAGTCAAGAGTATGGTGGTCAAGGGCTACAACATCTGGACTGGGGGGCTGGATGCCTGTCTGCGGTGCTGGGACCAGAGGACCATCATGAAGCCTCTGGAGTACCAATATGAGTCTCAGGTGCGTGGAGGCTGGGATGGGGTCTGCTCAGCCAGGCATCCTCTGGTCCTCACATTAAAAAATGAGGTTGAGGCCGGGCACGGTGGCTCATGCCTGTAATCCTAGCACTTTGGGAGGCCGAGGCGGGTGGATCTCCTGAGGTCGGGAGTTTGAAACCAGCCTGGCCAACATAATGAAACCCCATGTCTATTAAAAATACAAAAATGAGGGCTGGACACGGAGGCTCACACCTGTAATCTCAGCCCTTTGGGAGGCCAAGGTAGGCGGATCATTTTAGGTCAGAAGTTCAAGACCAGCCTGACCAACGTGGTGAAACCCCGTCTCTACTAAAAAATACAGAATAATTAGCCGGGCGTGGTGGTGCATGCCTGTAATCCCAGCTTCCCGGGAAGCTGATGCAGGAGAATCGCTTGAACCCCGGGAGGCGGAGGTTGCAGTGAGCCAAGATCATACCTTTGTACTCCAGCCTGGCAACAGAGCGAGACTGCATCTCAAACACTCATGCTATATTGGGTGCAAAGTAGGGAAGACTCTCCATTTTACAGACCAACAAACTGAGGCACAGATAGGAAGTTGCTTGTCCCAGGGCTGCATAGCTAGAAAGGGGTCAGTCACTCGGCCTCCAGGGTAGGTCCCCAGGCTCCTACCTGCTTCCTGGGCCAGGCTGGGACCTAACCAGGTTCCTCCCTCCCCATTGCCCATTACCCAGATAATGAGCCTGTCCCACAGCCCCCAGGAGGACTGGCTGCTGCTGGGCATGGCCAATGGCCAGCAGTGGCTGCAGAGCACCAGCGGGAGCCAGCGGCACATGGTGGGACAGAAAGACAGCGTCATCCTGAGCACCAAGTTCTCCCCCTTTGGTAAGCGGCTGGTGGAAGGTGGGGGGACTCCCCTGCAGCCCCCAGCCTCCCACAAGACCCCACCCAACCCTCTAGGACACCTCAGAACCCATCTGTAGCAGAAACAAGTTTTGGGGATGCTGTTGCCTGGGGATGAGGGAGGGAAGGAGGTGGGTGCCTGTGCCCTCCCCACCCCATGGCCCTTGCCTCCACAATGGCCCTTCCCCCCTCCCCATGGTCCTTCCCCCTTGACTCCCTGCCCCCAGCGTGGTCCTTCTCCCCCACCCCCACCCCCCTGCCCCCAGCATGGTCCTTCTCCCCCATCTCCGCCCCCCTGCCCCCAGCGTGGTCCTCCCCCCACCTTCAGCTGCTGGTGTCCCCATTTCTCCCAGGCCAGTGGTGGGCAAGCGTTGGGATGGATGACTTCCTTGGTGTCTACAGCATGCCAACAGGGACAAAAGTGTTCCAGGTACTGCGATGGGCTGGGGGCAGGACCTGGGGGGTGGCCCCAAAGGGACCATGTTTACAGCCTGGGCAACACAGCAAGACACTGTCTCTACAAACAGTTTAAAAATTAGCCAGGTGTGGTGGCTCATGGCTTTAATCCCAGCATTTTGGGAGGCTGATGCGGGAAGATGCCTTAAGCTTAGGAGTTCGAGACCAGCCTGGCCAACATAGTGAGACCCCATCTCTATAAAAAATAATTAGCTGAGCCGGGCGCAGTGGCTCACGTCTGTAATCCCAGCACTTTGGGAGGCCGAGGCAGGTGGATCATGAGGTCAGGAGACTGAGACCATCCTGGCTAACACGGTGAATCCCCGTCTCTACTAAAAATACAAAAAATTAGCCGGGCGTGGTGGTGAGCACCTGTAGTCCCAGCTACTTGGGAGGCTGAGGCAGGAGAATGGCTTGAGCCCAGAAGACAGAGCCTGCAATGAGCAGAGATTGCGCCACTGCACTGCAGCCTGGGCAACAGAGCGAGACTCCGTCTCAAAAAATAAAATGATAATTAGCTGAGTGTGGTGGTGTGCACCTGTGGTCCCAGCTACTTGGGAGGCTGAGGCAGGAAGATTGCTCGAGTCCAGGAAGTCAAGGCTGCAGTGAGCTGAGATTGTACCACTGCACTCCCGCCTGGGCAACAGAGCAGGACCTTGTCTGTCTTCGAAGAGACGATGCTTCATGCTTGAGCTAACGGGTAGAGACCAGGGGTGTGTAAGCCCTACCCCAGTTCACTGCCCACTGCCCCCCTCCAGGTGCCCGAGACGTCCCCAATCACGTGCTGTGACATCTCTTCCAACAACCGCCTCATTGTCACAGGCTCCGGGGAGCACGCCTCCGTGTACCAGATCACCTACTGAGGGGCCTCGCTGCTGTCATCCAACTCCGGCTCCTCTTTGCATCCACCTTTTTTTTTTTTCCCCCAACCAGGGGGGGTCATGGTGGAGGGAAGTGGGAAGGATCTTCTATGGCATCGCACAATCCAGTCTGTGGTGTACAGACTGACCGCCGTCACCTGTAATAAAGCACCCGGGAAAGGCAGAGAGTGGATGTGTCCTGTCCTCTGAAGGGAAAGGGGCCTTCCCATCCCGTCCCTGCTCAACTTCTGGAAATCTGAAAGGACTTCATCCAGCCTGTGGCTCTAAGCCTTTTTTTTTTTTTTTTTTTTTTTGAGGCAGGGTCTCACTCTGTCATGCAGTCTGGAATGTGATGGTGCCATCATTATTCATTGCAGCCTCTCCAACTCCTGGTCTCAAGCCATCCCCCTGCCTTAGCCTCTTGAGTAGCTGAGACTACAGATGTGCACCACCATGCCCGGCTAATTTTTTTGTAGATGCCAGATGTGGTGGCTCATGCCTGTAATCCCAGCACTTTGGGAGGCTGAGGGGGGCAGATCATGAGGTCAAGAGATCGAGACCATCCTGGCCAACATGGTGAAACCCCGTCTCTACTACAAATACAAAAATGAGCTGGGCATGATGGCGGGTGTCTGTAGTCCCAGCTACTTGGACGGCTGAGGCAGGAGAATCGCTTGAACCCGGGAGACGGAGGTTGCAGTGAGCTGAGATCGTGCCACTGCACTCCAGCCTGGTGACAGAGCAAGACTCTGTCTTATAAAAAAGTTTCTAAGAATCTCACAGGAAATTTGGCTACACTCTGAATAGCTATCTGCTCTGCCCTTTTTTCCCCCTACCCCTTGTACTTAGGCTGAATCTTGGGATAATTTTTTTGTTTTTGTTTTTTAGATAGGGTCTTGGGACTGGGTGCGGTAGCTCATGTCTGTAATCCCAGCACTTTGGGAGGCCGAGGTGGACAGATCACCTGGGGTCAGGTGTTTGAGACCAGCCTGGCCAATATGGTAAAACCCCATCTCTACTAAAAATACAGAAATTAGCTGGGCGTGGTGGTGTGTGCCTGTAATCCCAGCTATTCAGGAGGCTGAGACAGGAGAATCACTTGAGCCCAGTAGGCAGAGGTTGCAGTGAACTGAGATCGCACTACTGCACTCCAGCCTGGGCGACAGCAAGACCCTGTCTCAAAAAAGATAATGTGTTGGCCAGGTAGAGTGGCTCATGCCTGTAAAACCAGTACTTTGGGAGGCCAATGTGGGCAGATCACTTGAGCCCAGGAGTTTGAGACCAGCCTGGGCAGCATAGTGAGAACCCATCTCTAAAATAAGTTAACCAGGCATGGTGGTGGTACATGACTATAGTCCTGGGTACTTGGGAGGCTGAGGCGGAAGGATTGCTTGAGCCCAGGAGGTTGAGGTGAGCTGTGATTGTACCACAGCACTCCAGGCTGGGCATCAGAGCGAGACCCTGCCTTAAAATTCCAGGCTGGGTGCAGTGGCTCCTGTCTGTAATCTAGGCACTTTGGGAGGTTGAGGTGGGTCGATCACCTGAGGTTAGGAGTTCGAGACCAGCCTGGCCAACGTGGTGAAACCCTGTCTCTAATAAAAATGCAAAAATTAGCTGCACGTGGTAGTATTTCTGCCATCCCGGCTACTCGGGAGGCTGAGGCAGGAGAATTGTTTGAGCCCAGGAGGCGGAGGTGAGATGCAGTGAGCTGAGATGGTACCATTGTACTCCAGCCTGGGCCACAGAGTGGGACTATCTCAAAATTTCTACCTGGAGGCCTGAGTGACTGCCTGGAGTAGAGCCCTGTATACCATGTGGGCATGAGCAAGAAATCAACGTGTCAACCCAGAGACTAGGGGGCTACTTGTTACACAGTAGCATCTAAACCATCCTCCCAAGGCAACTCCTGTGTCTCGGAATGACTCTCACACACCAGGCAGACACCTCTGAATATCCTGCAGAATTTTTTTTTTTGATTCTCACTCTGTCGCCCAGGCTAGAGTGCAGTGGCACGATCTCGGCCTCTGCACTGCAAGCTCCGCCTCCTGGGTTCACGTCATTCTCCTGCCTCAGCCTCCCGAGTAGCTGGGACTACAGGCGCCCGCCACATTTTTTGTGTTTTTAGTAGAGACAGGGTTTCACCGTGTTAGCCAGGATGATCTCGATCTCCTGACTTCATGATCCGCCCACCTTGGTCTCCCAAAGTGCTGGGATTACGTGAGCCACCGCGCCTGCCCCAGAATGAATTCTCGTTATGTATGATTCCCAGGACATGATCACCTCTCAGTAACCGTGCCCAAGAGAAGCAATGATCACCGGTTCCCCAGCCCGAGAGAGAAATGCGGATGTGATAAATACATTTTATTTCTACCAAGGTCCTCTGCCCATCGGCCCCCACATGCAGCAGGGGAAGGTGTGAAGCTGTTGACCAGAGAGCAGTGGGCTGAACGGTTCCTAGGCAGGGCTGCGAGGCGGTTGCTGCTTCCCCTAGGAGTCCGGAGTTCGGGTACAGGAAGGGGGGGTCATATCTCAGTAGACCACCTCATACACGGTGGCCTTCTTGTCCCCCGAGCCTGTCACGATGTATTTGTTATTCCTGGAGATGTCACAACTCAGGACTGAGGATGACTCCTTGGACTGCCAAGGGAAGGGGGAGAGAAAAGGGCACGGTGAGGCATGGTCTCCACAGATGGGTGTGTGGGCAAGGCTGGGGCGGAGTCGGGCATAGGAGGCCAGGAGTTGCCTACTGAGTGACGCATTTCCTTTTTTTTTGAGATGGAGTTTTGCTCTTGTCGCCCAGGCTAAAGTAAAGCAGCGTGGTCTCGACTCACTGCAACCTCCGCCTCCTGGGTTCAAGACATTCTCCTGCCTCAGCCTCCCGAGTAGCTGGGATTATAGGTGCCTGCCACCATGCCCGGCCAGTTTTTGTATTTTTACTACAGACAGGGTTTCCCCATGTTGTCCAGGCTGGTCTGGAACTCCTGACCTCAGGTGATCCACTGCCTCTGCCTCCCGAAATGCTGGGATGACAGGTGTGAGCCAGTACGCCTGGCTGAGTGACCTGTTTTCTTTTTTTTTTTTTTTTGAGACGGAGTCTTGCTCTGTCGCCCAGGCTGGAGTGCGGTGGCCGGATCTCAGCTCACTGCAAGCTCCGCCTCCCGGGTTTACGCCATTCTCCTGCCTCAGCCTCCCGAGTAGCTGGGACTACAGGCGCCGCCACCTCGCCCGGCTAGTTTTTTGTATTTTTTAGTAGAGATGGAGTTTCACCATGTTAGCCAGGATGGTCTTGATCTCCTGACCTTGTGATCTGCCTATCTCGGCCTCCCAAGAGTGACCTGTTTTCTAGAGACAGGTGCTTTGGAGCTAAGTCTGATAGGCAGAGCAGGGCCTCCATTCCCTCAATACCAAGAGAGATGGAACTGAAGTGCTGCCCTTTCTGAGACGCTCAGAGTGGGTGTGAACCAGGCATGATGTCACACAGCACAGCAGAGGGCCAAGGCGATGGCCTAGACCAGGGATTGGCAAACTTCACAAAGGGCCTGGTAAATATTTTAGGCTTTGCCTAAAGTCTAAATAAGTCTGTGTCACATATTCTGGGATTTTTTTCTTACAACCCTTTAAAAATATAAAAACTGGGCCGGGCACAGTGGCTCACGCCCGTCATCTCAGCACGTCAGGAGTTCCAGACCAGCCTGGCCAACATGGGGAATCCCCGTCTCTGCTAAAAATACAAAACTTAGCCAGGCATGGGGGTGGACACATGTAATGCCAGCTACTTGGGAAGCTGAGGGAGGAGAATTGCTTCAATCCAGGAGGTGGAGGCTGCAGTGAGCTGAGATCATGCCATCGCACTCCAGGCTGGGCAACAAAGCAGGACTCCATGTCAAAAAACAACAAAAACACCGGCCATGGTGGCTCACGCCTATAATGCCGAAACTTTGGGAGGCCAAGGTGGGTGGATCATGAGGTCAGGAGATCAAGACCATCCTGGCTAACACGGTGAAACCTCGTCTCTACTAAAAAATACAAAAAATTAGCTGGACGTGGTGCCTGTAGTCCCAGCTACTCGGGAGGCTGAGGCAGGAGAATCACTTGAACCCGGGAGGCCGAGGTTGCAGTGAGCCGAGATCGCGCCACTGCATTCCAGCCTGGGAGACACAGCGAGACTCCGTCTCAAAAAAAAAAAAAAAACTTTACCAACCAGGACAGGCATCATTAAAAAGACAGCCAATAACAAGTGTTGGTGAGGATGCAGAGAATTTTAAAACCTTGATCATTGCTGATGGGGATATAAAATTTGAAAAACAGCTTAGCGCAGTGGCTCACGCCTGTAATCCCAACACTTTGAGAGGCCAAGGCAGGCAGATCACCTGAGGTCAGAAGTTTAAGACCAGCCTAGACAACATGGTGAAACCTCATCTCCATTAAAAATACAAAAATTAGCCAGGCATGGTGGTGCATGTCCGTAATCCCAGCTACGCAGGAGGCTGAGGCAGGAGAATGGCTTGAACCCAGGAGATGGAGGTTGCAGTGAGCCAAGATTGCCACTGCACTCCAGCCTGGGAGATAGAGCAAGACTCTGTCTCCAAAAAAAAAAAAAAGGCAAATTTTATTTTTATTTATTTATTTGAGGCGGAGTCTCGCTCTATCACCCAGGCTGGAGTGCAGTGGCATGATCTCGGCTCACTGCAAGCTGGGCCTTCCAGGTTCACACCATTCTCCTGCCTCAGCCTCCTGAGTAGCTGGGACTACGGGCGCCCGCCAGCACGCCCGGCTAATTCTTTTGTATTTTTTTAGTAGAGACGGGGTTTCACCGTGTTAGGATGGTCTTGATCTCCTGACCTTGTGATCCACCCACCTCGGCCTCCCAAAGTGCTGGGATTACAGGCGTGATCCACCGTGCCCGGCCGGCAAATTTTAAATTTTATGTTATATGCATCTTACTGCAACTATATTTTAGAAAAACCAACAGGGGCCGGGCGCGGTGGCTCAAGCCTGTAATCCCAGCACTTTGGGAGGCTGAGACGGGCGGATCACGAGGTCAGGAGATCGAGACCATCCTGGCTAATATGGTGAAACCCCGTCTCTACTAAAAAATACAAAAAAACTAGCCGGGCGAGGTGGTGGGCGCCTGTAGTCCCAGCTACTCGGGAGGCTGAGGCAGGAGAATGGCGTAAACCCGGGAGGTGGAGCTTGCAGTGAGCTGAGATCCGGCCACTGCACTCCAGCCTGGGCGGCAGAGCGAGACTCCGTCTCAAAAAAAAAAAAAAAAAAAAAAGAAAAATCAACAGGCTACAGGCAGATGAGGCGAGGCCCTCCGGCTGAAATTCCAACCTCGGCTTTAGCACCTGGGAGGTGGGGAGGCTTGCAGGACCCTGAGGAGGGGTTAGGGTGGCAGGGGGTGCTGGGGGACGGGGACAGGGGGAATCTCTGTGACCCTGGCATACCCGGGCACATGGCCCTGCCAGGGTGGGAGCTCCAGACCATTGAGTACCTGGAAAATGCTGGCCCCGTACGGCGTCCTCCAGGCGTTGAGCAGATTGTCCTTCCCAGTGCTCACAAACCACCGTCCTTGGGGAAGGAGAGCAGTGGGGTTCAAGGCAGGGCACTGAAGAGAGACCAGGGCTGCAGGGGGAGGTGGGGCAGGCTGGGTCTGGCCTCTCCCTTTTCCTTTTTTTTTTTTCCGGGAAAAGGTCTTGCTCTGTCACCCAGGCTGGAGTGCAGTGGTACAATCATAGCTCATTGCAGCCTCAACTGCCTGGGCTCAAGTGTGCCTCCCACCCAGCCTCCCAAGCAGCTGGGACCACAGGTGTGCAGCACCACGCCCAGCTAACATTTTTAGTTTTTGCCAGGCACGGTGGCTCGCACCTATAATCCTAGCACTTTGGGAGGCCAAGGCAGCTGGGTCACTTGAGGTCAGGAGTTGGAGATCAGCCTGGCCAATGTGGTGAAACCACTTCTCTACTAAAAATACAAAAATCAGTTGGACCTGGTGGCAGGCATCTGTAACTCCAGCTACTCGGGAGGCTGAGAGTTGAGAATTGCTCGAACCTGGGACGTGGAGGTTGCAGTGAGCCAAGAACATGCCACTGCACGCCAGCCTGGGCAACAGAGTGAGACTCCATCTCAAAAAAAAAAATTATTTGTAGAGTTGGGATCTGACTATGCTCCCCAGGCTAGTCTCAAACTCCTGGCCTCAAGCGATCCTCCCACCTTGGTCTCCCAAAATGCTGGGATTACAGGTGTGAGCCACCGTGCCCGGCCCAAGTACTTTTTTTTTTTTTTTTTTTTTGGTATAAGGTATCTCATGTACTATTTAGGATATACTTACACTAACAAATGACTTTTTTAAGAGATAGGGTCTCACTGCATTGCACAGGCTAGAGGGCAGTGGTGCAATCATAGCTCCCTACAGCCTCAAAGTCCTAGGCTCAAGCAATCCTCCTGCCTCAGCCTCCCTAGTAGTTGGGACTACAGGTGCAAGCCACCATACCCAGCTGTTTTATTTCTTTGTAGAGAAAGTCTTGCTGTGTTGCCCAGGCTGGTCTTGAACTGCTGGTCTTGGGTGATCCTTCTGCCTTAGTGTCCCAAGTAGCTGAAACTATATGCATCAGCTACTGTGCCTGGCTTAAATTTCTTTTTTTCTTTTTTTTTTTTCTTTTTGAAATAGAGTCTTGCTCATTCAGACTAGAATGCAGTGGCATGATCTTGGCTTACTGCGACCTCCACCTCCCAGATTCAAGCGATTCTCCTGCCTCAACCTCCCAAGTAGCTGGGATTACAGGCACCCACCACCACACCTGGCTAATTTTTGCTCTTTTAATAGAGTCAGGGTTTCACCATGTTGGCCAGGCTGGTCTCGAACTCCTGACCTCAGGTGATCTGCCAGCCTTGGCCTCCCAGAGTGTTGGGATGACAGGCGTGAGCTACTACACCCAGCCTTAAATTTGAATCTCAGATAAGTCATCAATAATTTTTAGGACAGGTATATCCCACATCTTTCATTATTTGGTTTTTAGTATAAGTATATCCCACACACCATTTGGGAGATAGTTGTACTAATGATTTGCTTTTGAGTATATAAAACTTAGTATAGAAATAACATTTTAGTATATAAATAACATTATTTGTTATTTATCTAAGATTCGGATTGAATAGGCACCCTGGGTTTTGTTGTGGTTTTGGGGGTGCCCCGCCCCACCCCAGAAGACACACCACAGGAGGCAAACTTCAGGGACAGCACACAGCTCTCGTGGAGGTGCAGCTGGTATTTCTCCGGCTTGCGGACGTGCAGGATCTCCACATTGCTACTCTCCATTCCGACCGCCAGCCAGTCCTGGTTAGGGCAGTGGCCCAGGGAGAAAATCTAGGGGTAAAGAGGGAAGAGAAGGGGTCACGAGCCCCCCTTTGTTTTGTGTCTCCTGGGTTCACTCCGTCGCCCAGGCTGCAATCACGGCTCACTGCAGCCTCGACCTCCAGGGTTCAAGTGATCCTCCTGCCTCAGTCTCCCGAGTAGCTGGGATTACAGGCATGCACCATCACGCTGGATAAATTTTTTTTTTTCAGATGGAGTCTCACTGTGTCATTCAGGCTGCAGTGCGATGTTGCAATCTCAGCTCACTGCAGCCTCTGCCTCCCAAGTTCAAGGGATTCTCCTGCCTCAGCCTCCCAAGTAGCTGGGATTACAGGTGCCTGCTGGCACGCCCAGGTAATTTTTGTATTTTTAGTAAAGACGGAGTTTCACTGTGTTGGCCAGGCTGGTCTCAAACTGCTAACCTCAAGTGATCTGCCCGCCTTGGCTTCCCAAAGTGCTGGGATTACAGGTGTAAGCCATTATGTCCAGCCTACGAGTCCCTTTGGATATTGGGGGGTACACAGCACCATCAGGGTTGGGGGGTGGAGTCCAACGTTCTCCCTCTTCAGCCCTCCCAGAGAAAGGCAGCTGGCCCAGGACTGGGAACACAGCAGACAACTGCATGTCGAATCATTAATATTAATCAGAATTACACAGAACCCTGAGGCTGCACATCCATTATCTGCTCTGAGCGCACAACAGCACAGGGAGGAGGCAGAGAGGAGGGAGAAGAGACAGAGAAGGGAACAGCCAGGCAAGGACAATCACTCCCCTTAAGCAGATGGTGGAAGCTGAGGCAGTGTCCCCTCAAGGTCACACAGCAAGGCTATGAAAGACCAGGCCTTGGCCGGGCTCTGTGGCTCATGCCAGTAATCCCAACGCTTTAGGAGGCCAAGGCAGGCGGATCATCTGAGGTCAGGAGTTTGTGACCAGCCTGGCCAACAAGGCAAAACCCCATCTCTACTAGAAATGCAAAAATCAGCTGGGTGTGATGGCGGGCACCTGTAATCCCAGCTACTTGGGAGGCTGAGGCAGGAGAATTGCTTGAACCTGGGAGGTGGAGGTTGCAGTGAGCTCAGATTGCACCACTGCACTCTAGCCTGGGTGACAGAGCAAGACTCTGTCTCAAAAAAAAACAAAAAAAAACAAGACAGACAAGCCAGGCCTGGGAGACAGGACTTCTCACTCTTAGCTTGGAATGTTCCCTACTTTTTTTTTTTGAGACAGGGTCTCGCTCTGTCACCCAGGCTGCAGTGCAGTGGTGCGATCATGACCCACAGCAGCCTCGACCTCCTCCCAGGCTCAAGTGATCCTCCTGCCTCAGCCTCACAAGTAGCTGTGATCACAGGTATGTGCCATCATGCCTTATTTATTTTGAGACGGAGTCTCGCACTTTCACCCAGGCTGGAGTGCAGTGGCGCGATCTTGGCTCACTGCAAGCTCTGCCTCCTGGGTTCATGTCATTCTCCTGCCTGAGCCTTCTGAGTAGCTGGGACTACGGGTGTCCGCCACCACACCCGGGTAGTTTTTTGTATTTTTAGTAGAGACAGGGTTTCACCGTGTTAGCCAGGATGGTCTTGATCCTCTAACCTCATGATCCGCCCACCTCGGCCTCCCAAAGTGCTGGGATTACAGGCATGAGCCACAGCACCCGGCCCACCATGCCTTATTTTTAATTTGTTTTGTAGGGACAAGCTTGCTATGTTGCCAAGGCTGATCTCAATCTCCTAGGCTCAAGCGATCCTCCTGCCTCAGCCTCCCGAACTGCTGGGATTACAGGCATCGGCCACTGAGCCTGGCCTGGAATGTTCCCCATTTGCAATGCTGCTTTGTGTTGTTTTTTATTATTATTAGACAGAGTTTCGCTCTTCTTGCCCAGGCTGGAGTGCAATAGCACGATCTCGGCTCACCGCAAACTCTGCCTCAGCCTCCCAAGTAGCTGGGATTACAGGCATGCACCACCACGCCCAGCTAATTTTGTATTTTTAGTAGAGACAGAGTTTCTCCACATTGGTCAGGCTGGTCTTGAACTCCCGACCTCAAGTAATCCACCCACCTCAGCCTCCCAAAGTGCTGCGATTACAGGCGTCAGTCACTGAGCCTGGCCTGGAATGTTCCCCATTTGCAATGGTGCTTTTCGGTTTGATTTTAAAAGGATTCAGGGTCCTCCTCCTCCTGTAGCCCACCCCATTTTAGGCACAAACAGGAATCAGGCTCTGTTCCACCCTAAACCTCTTGGAGTCTCACTAACAAGACGCCGGTGGAAATAACCACACATTTACAGAAGAGAAGACTGGAGGGCTTCAAATGTCCTTTCGTGGCCATACAGAAGCATTCCTGAGTAGAGACGCATTGAGGGGCACCCAGTGAACTAGGAGATATTCACCATGGGATCCCTAGAAATGTTCTTAGCCCACCTAAGCTTCGGGGATATGGGATGGAGAACTCTGTCCACCTGCACTCCTGATTTCCCTATCAAACAGTTCGTCAAACGAAAGAACAATGGGTTGGACATAATGAGCCTGGGAGGCAGGGCGCGGTGGCTCACACCTGTAATTCCCACACTGGGAAGCTAAGGCAGGTGGATCATTTGAAGCCAGGAGTCCAAGACCAGCCTGGACAACACAGTGAAACCCTGTCTCTACCAACAAATACAAAAATTAGGCGGGCATGGTGGAGCATGCCTGTAGTCCCAGCTACTCAGCTGGCTGAGGCATGAGAATCATTTGAACCTGGGAGGCAGAGGTTGCAGTGAGCTGAGATCATGCCACTGCATCCCTATCTCAAAAAAAAAGAGTTTGGGAGTTAGGAGTTAGCTCCTCTTAGGTTTCAAGGAGGGGCAAATGAGATAGGTCTTGAGGGATGAATAGGAGTTTGCTAATTACAGAAATAAGAGAAAGGCATTTCAACCACAGGGAACAAATGTGCAGAGGTCTCAGAGCTGTCCCAGAGTATGCCGTGCATGAGACCAGCCCATGGAAACCCTGAATGACAGAACAAGGTGCTCACAGCCTGCCCCCAAAGCAGGTGAGAGGCAGGATCTAGGGTCACAGTGCCTGAAGATTTGCTCCCTTTACTCAGCCCTGAGGAGCCCCCAGTTCTGTCCAGCCCCTTCACCATGTCCTTCAGCTTAGGCCCCACCTCAGTGGGGATCTCTCCATGCCCAGCTCCTCCTCCATCAACCTCCACTCTGTCCTCCTGGCCAGTAGCTCCCCCTTGGTGAGTCCTCGGTGGGGAAGTGTGTGTCCCATGCTCTAGGCGGGGTCCAGAGATTAAAGCCTGGGAGAACCCAGCTACACGAGGAAAGACACATATAAGGGTATGGCTGGACACAAGCAGGTGGGGAAGATGATCTGGGGGTCTCAGTAGCCCCACAGCTTCATATGAATCATCAGCTCTTTTGTGTTCCCTTACATCCTTAGAGTTAAAGGGGAAGCTTGTGGATGTGTCTGGAGGACAAGAAAGATGGGCACCATAGCAGATGTGAGTCCTGTCCTGCCTGTGGAAGTGGGCACCTCACAAGGAAAGGAAGGGACGCTGGATTCCTAGAGCTTCCATCCCCCTCCCGCCAGAACCGAACAGCACCTGGGAGCTGAAGTCGTGCTGCTGCAGCTGGCGGCCCTCCCGCAGGTCCCAGCAGCGCACCGTGTTGTCCAGGCCCCCTGTCCAGAGCCGAGTGCCATAATCGGAAATATCAATGCAGCTAGCACCGTCCGTGTGGCCCTGGAACTGCCTGGAGGGAGAAGGGCCCAGGCGTCCATCTTGGAATTCGAGCTGCCCCAGGGTCCTCCCAGGTCACTCCTCCACCCTCCCTGCACCAAGAGGGGCTGGGGGCTTGCCCAAGGTCCTAGCGCACCTGCCACCCACCTGACCATAGTCTGGTTCTGCAGGTCCCACACCACAATGTTGCCATCGCTGCAGCAGGAGAAGCAAACCTTGGCGTCGGGGCTGACGGCCAGGGCGTAGCAGGCCGGGGCCGAGGAGGTCAGCTCGGCCTTGATACGAGGGGTGGGCGCCGCCAGATCCCAAATGGACAAGGTGCTGGCCTCACCGCCCACTATCAGACTCCGGCCATCTGGCAGCAACTTGCAGGAGCGAATGTAGTTGTCTCGGTTCTGGGGTCGGGGAGAGAAGCAGGGGCTGGGGGTTGGTCCCAGGTGAGGCCTCTAGGAGCCTAGCTCAATGTGGGGGTCTCTGTAGCCCAAGGTAGCCTCATCCTGATTAGCCTGCAAGCCCTACCCTGATTGGCCAGCAAGACCCACCCCTTTGGCCCACAAACCCTGTTCCATTTGACAAGCTCCGCCCTTCACCTGTAAACCCCATCCATCGTTGGCCTGCAAGCCCTACCCTGATTACTGGTGAGCCACGCCCCTTTGCCCCATCTGACTATAAGCTACATCCTTTACCTATAAACCCCACCCATACTTGGCCTGCAAATCCTATCCCGATTGTCTTGCAAGCCTAATTCTGATTGGCCAATGAACCCCACCCCTTTGGCTTGCAAGCCCTGCCCCACGTGACTACAAGCTCCACACATCACCTATAAGCCCCGCCCTTCACATGTAGCCCCACCCACACCCAGCCTGCAAACACCGCCCCATTTGAACACAAGCTCCACCCCTCAGTTGTGAGTCCCGCCCACTGTCCCACCCCCGCCCTCACCAGGCAGTCGAGCTGGGCCACGGGCGTCTTGGCCCCAGGCTGGCCCACGTCCCACACCTTCACACAGCCCTTGCCGCCCGTGTACACGTGCTGCGTGGAGCCGCTGATGGTGACCGCACAGACCACCTCGCCGTGTGCCAGCGTGTGCAGCTGCCGGGCGTGCCGTGGGATGCCCGCGCCCACCAGTGCATCCGAGGGGAAGGGCACGGGCTGCATCTGTCCGTCCGCAGACACGTGGAAGGAGTAGGCCCTGGAGAGAAAGCCGGGGCATGACCCAGCCCTGGGCACCACGCCCCCGCACCCGCACCCGGGAGGGCAGGGAGATGCCTTTGTCCTGCCTGGCATCCTCTGATGCGTTATTTATTTATTTATTTATTTATTTATTTTTTTTTGAGAGGGAGTCTCGCTGTGTCTCCCAGGCTGGAGTGCAGTGGCTGATCTCGGCTCACTGCAAGCTCTGCCTTCCGGGTTCACACCATTCTCCCGCCTCAGCCTCCCAAGTAGCTGAGACTACAGGCGCCCGCCACCACGCCCGGCTAGTTTTTTGTATTTTTAGTAGAGACGGGGTTTCACCATGTTAGCCAGGATAGTCTCGATCTCCTGACCTCGTGATCCACCCGCCTCGGCCTCCCAAAGCGCTGGGATTACAGGCGTGAACCACCACACCCGGCCCTTTTGTTTCGTTTTTTGAGAGGGAGTCTCACCCTGTCACCAAGGCTGGAGTGCAGTGGCCGGATCTCAGCTCACTGCAACCTCTGCCTCCCGGGTTCAAGCAATTCTCCTGCCTCAGCCTCTTGAGTAGCTGGGATTACAGGTATGCGCCACCATGCCCAGCTGAGTTTTTTGTATTTTTAGTAGAGACGAGGTTTCACCATGTTGGCCAGGCTGGTTTTGAACTCCTAACCTCAAGTGATCCACCCACCTCGGCCTCCCAAAGTGCTAGGATTACAGGCATGAGCCACCAGGCCCAGCCTGATGCGTTTTTTGGTTTGTTTTTTGAGACGGAGTCCCGCTCTGTCGCCCAGGCTGGAGTACAGTGGCGCGATCTGGGCTCACTGTAACCTCTGCTTCCGGGATTCAAGCGATTCTCCTGCCTCAGTCTCCCAAGGAGCTGGGATTACAGGCGCAGGCCACCACGCCTGGCTAATTTTTTTGTATTTTTAGTAGAGTTGGGTTTTCACCATGTTGGTCAGGCTGGTCTCAAACTCCTAACCTCAAATGACCCAGCCACCTCAGCCTCCCTGGGATTACAGGCGTAAGCCACCAGGCCCGGCCTCTGATGCATTTTTTTAAATTAATTTTCTGTATTATTATTATTTTGTAGAGATGAGATCTTGCTATGTTGCCCGGGCTGGTCTCAAACTCCTGGCTTCAAGTGATCCTCCCACCTTGGCCTCCCAAAGCACTGGGATGACAGGAGTGAGCCATGGTGCTCGGCCTCTGATTCATTTACGAAAAAGGCAGGACAACGTGGTCAAAAGTGATATGGGACAGTCAGCGGGTGGCACAAATACACAGGGGGTCTAGGTTGTGGTGTGGCGCATGGTAAATAAACACTTAATAAACATTCGTTCAACCAAGGACCCATGAAGGCATGTTGAATGTTCCAGACCAGATAGAGGGCACTGTCCTAGGAGCCCCAGCCACCTGTGACCAGTTAAGACACTTAAATGAACTGAAATTAAATAAACATTTTCAGGCCGGCACAGTGGCTCACACCTGAAATCCCAGTACTTTGGGAGGCCGAGGTGGGTGGATCATTTGAGGTCAGGAGTTCAAAACCAGCCTGGCCAATATCGTGAAACCCCATCTCTACTAAAAATACAAAAATTAGCTGGCAGTGGTACAGGCCTGTAATCCCAGCTACTCAGGAGGCTGGAGCAGGAGAATCGCTTGAACCCAGGAGGTGGAGGTTGCAGTGAGCTGAGATCTCACCACTGTACTCCGGCCTGGGGGACAGAGTGAAACTTCATCTCAGAAAAACAAAACAAAACAAAAATTTTCAGCTCCTCAGTTGCACTGGCCACAGTTGAAGTACTCAAAGCCACGATCAGCTGGTGGCAATCGGGTTGGCCAGCAGTGGGTGTAGAACACTTCTATCACTGCAGAAAGTTCTGTGGACATTGGGGCTAGGTCTTCGCTGGGGGAGCCGTCCCCGTTAGCAGGGTGCTAAGCAGCATGCCTGGCCTCCACACTCCAGGCCAGGAGCATTTCCTCCCCCAGCTGTGACAACCACACTTGTCCCGACATCACCCAGTGTCCCCTTAGGGGTCAGAGTCTACTTCTATGGAGAGCCAGTGGAACTCAGAGTAGCTTACACAAGAGACTTTTCTTCTTCCTTTCTTTTTGTTTTTTTTTTTTTTGAGACTGAGTCTTGCTCTATCGCCCAAGCTGGAGTGCGATGGCGCAGTCTCAGCTCACTGCAACCTCTACCTCCCAGGTTCAAGCGATTCTCATGCCTCAGCCTCCCGAGTAGCCGGGATGACAGGTGCCCGCCACCACATCCAGCTAATTTTTGTATTTTTAGTAGAGATGGGGTTTCGCCATGTTGGCCAGGCTGGTCTCAAACTCCTGACCTCAAGTGATCCGCCTGCCTCGGCCTCCCTAAGTGCTGGGATTACAGGCGTGAACCACCGTGCCCGGCCCACACAAGAGACTTTCTAGAAGGGGAGCAGGGAGAGACCCCAACCACACAGGGTAAGACCTCAGAGGAGGCGGGGGGCTGGCCTGGGTCCCCAGGCAGGGAACCCCACCCTGGTACTCACGGCTTTCCCCCAGGGATGCTGGGTAGGGAGGAAGAGACAGATGACCCTCGGAGATGCGGGTGAGACTCAAATGCCATCTGTCAGAATGCCAGAGGGGGTGTCAGTGAGGCAGGTGACTCCAACCCACCTCTGTGCTGCCCCACGTCCACCTGCCATGCCGCTGTTAATCAGCCCCTCGCCAAGGAAGCAGAGATGCCCTCTCTCTGCCTGTCACACTACACAGGGAGGCCTGAGGTTTTCACTTGAGGGCACCGGCCCCAAAATCTCTGTCCAGGAAATCCTAGAACTCCAGGGTTCCAAGGATCCTGAAGGGTTCTCCATCCAACGTCCAGACTGGCTCTATGACAGAGGTCTCTCAACTCCAGCCCCCCGGGACAAATCTGGTCCACTGCTCACTTTTGTAAACAGTGTCCTAAGGCCAAGGCCCTACTGCTCCTTTTCATGCAGCTTAATCACCATTGCATTTTTCCACAATCACAAGTCCTGCTTTGTATTAAGCTTGTGGGACTACTGAGACCCCCAGATCGTCTTCCCATGCACACTTGCTGAGTCAGGACTCCCTTCCCTTTCTGCACTCCCGTGTCTCTCCTTGTGTAGTTGGTTTCTCCTCCCGGCCCCCAGCCCCTGGGCCCTGCTGACACCTCCTGCGCCCCCACCCAAGGACTCACCATGGGGGAGCGTCCGTATACCACAGAGCTGCTGACCTGAGGGGACAGGTGGAGGCTGACATAGGAGCCGGGCACAGAGAGGTCTCCATTGAGGGTGCTGTGGGAGCCCAGGCTGAAGGATGTGGTGAAGGGACTGGACAGAGTCAGGGGGCTCCTCAGGGCTGAGAGGGAAGAGTCGGGGACAGGTTTTGACACCCTGGACCCACATCCCACCTCCCACTGCCTGGGGAGCTCCCTGGCCTTTCATTCGGAGTTTCCATGTGCTGGTCCCACATTGGCCATAGCCCGGGACACCTCCAGACCTCTGCACTATCATTCCTCCGGTGGACATGACTTTCTCTCCCTCTTTTTTTTCTTTTTTTAAGATGGAATCTTGCTCTGTTGCCAGGCTGGAGTTCAGTAGTGCGATCGCGGCTCACTGAAACCTCTGCCTCCTGGGTTCAAGCAATTCTGCTGCCTCAGCCTCCCGCGTAGCTGGGACTATGGCCATTCTCTTTCTTTTAATTGGCAAACTCCTACCCATCCTTCAAAACCCAGGCTCATGCCTGTAATCCCAGCACTTTGGAAGGCCGAAGTGGGAGGATCATCTGAGGTCAGGAGTTCAAGATCAGCCTGACCAACATAGTGAAACCTGGTCTCTACTAAAAATACAAAAATTAGCTGGGCATGGCGGCGCATGCCTGTAATTCCAGCTGCTCGGGAGGCTGGGGCAGCAGAATTGCTTGAAGCCGGGAGCGGGAGGTTGCCATGAGCTGAGATCGTGCCATTGCACTCTAGCCTGGGCAACAAGAGTGAAACCCCGTCTCAAAAAAAAAAAGAAAAAATAATTGAGGCCCAATGTCCCTTAACATCTCCGAAACATCCTTGAACCTCCCCGTTGCCAACCTCCAGCTTTGCCCTTCTTGGGCACCTGGCTTGGTACCAGCCCTGATTATACAGGGCTGTGAGTTTTGGGGTCTGGGTTTCGTCCCTTTTTGCCACCTGGGAGTTCCTTGAGGGCAGGTTCCAAGGACAACTTTTTTCAGGGGCCCTAGAACCAGCCCAGGGCGTGACCGTACGGCAGCAAAGATGACCACTGTCATTCCCCAGATTACTGATGGGGAAACTGAGGCTCAGAGAGGTTGGGTCACTTGCCCAAGGTCACCCAGCTGGTGAATACCCAAGCTTGGTCTGAAACCCAAGCCCATCTGGCCCCAAAGATCGTCTCTCCAGTGCACTAGGCTGAAACCCGCGACTAAGCCCCTTCCACGCTCCAGGCCTCAGTTTCCCTACCCGCCAAGCGGAGACAACGAGGAACTGCCCAGAGGGAGGCAGAGTCTAACTTGAAGTCACAAAAAGGACTAAGGCAATGAACGCCAGGCCTGGAATCTCAGCCTTCTGCCTCTCCAGCCCCTTTTCCTAGATCTCCCCGGAGATGAGGCCTGCTCCGGACAGGCACCAACAGGCAAGGTGCTCACCGATGCTGTCCGTGGAAGGCGCTGGCTTGGCAGCGAGCTGGCAGAGGTGACTGGCCGAGCTGGGTCCAGGGGTGGACGCGTCCTGGGGCGGGGAGGAGTCGCAGGACTTGGAGGCAGGAGTGCTGGGGGGAAGGTCATTCTGCAGAGAAAGGGCAGGACTGAACGCCACCAGACACCTGGTGTCTTGTGGCCTAATGATCTGATCAGAAACTGTGGGGGCCAGTCGCAGTGTCTCACGCCTGTAATCCCAACACTTTGGGAGGCCCAGGTGGACGGATCACCTGAGGTCAGGAGTTAGAGACCAGCCTGGCCAACATGGTAACATGGTAAAACCACATCTCTACTAAAAATACAAAAAAAGATTAGCCGGGCGTGGTGGCACATGCCTGTGATCCCAGCTACTCAGGAGGCTGAGGCAGGAGAATTGCTTGAACCCGGGAGGTGGAGGTTGCAGTGAGCTGAGATCACGCCATTGCACTCCAGCCTGAGCAGCAGAACACGACTCTGTTTCAGCTGGGAGCGGTGGTTCACGCCTGTAATCCCAACACTTTGGGAGGCCGAGGCAGGTGGATCACTTGAGGTCAGGAGTTTGAGACCACCCTGGCCAACATGGTGAAACCCTGTCTACTAAAAATACAAAATTAGCTGGACATGGTGGCACGTGCCTGTAATTCCAGCTACTCGGGAGGCTGAGGCAGGAGACTTGCCTGAACCCGGGAGGCAGAAGTTGCAGTGAGCTGAGATCAGGCCATTGCACTCTAGCCTGGGCAACAAGAGCAAAATTCCACCAAAAAAAAAAAAAAAAAGGCAACAAAGTTACAAAGTTATAGGCTGTCAAGATTTGCATTTTTTTTTTTTTTTTTAATACAGGGTCTTGCTCTCAAAAATAACATGATCAGATAGGTGCTGTGGCTCATGCCTGTGATCCCAGCACGTTGGGAGGCCAGGACGGGCAGATCACCTGAGATCAGGAGATCTAGACCATCCTGGCTAACACAGTGAAACTCTGTTCTACTAAAAATACAAAAAATTAGCCAGGTGTGGTGGCACGCACCTGTAGTCCCAGCTACCCACTATCCGGGAGGCTGAGACAGGAGAATCTCTTGAACCCGGGAGGCAGTGGTTGCAGTGAGCTGAGATCGCGCCACTGCACTCCAGACTGGGTGACAGAGGGAGACCCCATCTCCAAAACAAAAAACATAAAACAAACAAAAAAAGGCACGCTCGTAGCTCAATGCAGCCTCAACCTCCCACACTCAAGTGATCCTCCCGACTCAGCCTCCCAAGTAGCTGGCACTACAGGCACACGTCTCCATGCCCGGCTAACTTTTTAAATTTTTTTGTAGAGACAAGGTCTCACTATGTTGCCCAGGCTGGTTTCCAACTCCTGCTCTTGAGTGATCGTCCTGCCTTGGCCTCCCAAAGCCCTGGGATGACAGGCATGAGCCACAGCCCGCAGTCACTGTTGAGATTCTTGAACGACAAGGAATTAGAAACTCCGGGATGGGCTCGTGGAGAGGCAGACCCCACCGCGGCATATTCTCAGGCGAAGGAAGAACGCCTAGCACACAGTGCAATCCTCCTTGTGCCCCCCACGGAGAGGGAGGTGTCACCCAGAGCTGTCCTTCCCCAAGGGGAACTCTGAGGAAAGCAGCAGCTGGACCTCCATCTAGGGGCAGGTTCTGTTATCTCGGCTTCATGTCACCGCCTCCCCTGCCTCCCAAGAAACTTCGCATCCTTGTCTTGCGTCTGTCTCGGCTTCCCATGACACCATCGCACACACGCTGACAGCTGCACAGCACCCGCACCCGCGAGAGAGTGGATGGGACAACTGTGGGGTCAGGGAGGACCCCTGAGGGCTTCTCCAATACAACGGAGCTGCCCTACCCCCTCGTAAGGTTTTTCCCGCAGTGGGAGGAGGGCACTTAAGATAGAATGGGAGCCCCAACCTCTGGTGGTTGCCATGGTAACCTGCCAAGAGGGGAGGCCTTGAAACCGGGAGGGGAGGCCTAGAAACCGACATACTCTCCCCTGGTAAGTGCAGGGGAGGGGTCTGGAGAAGATTTGGGGTGAGGGGAGCCACAAAAGGAGCTGAATTTGGAATGCCCTGGGGGTGCTTTTAGATGGCTTACATGCCTGGCATTAAACTCCAGGAGGTCCAACCGGAAAGTTGTTCCTATATTAATTATCTTTCCTTCCGGGGACAACATCTCAGCTTGGGGCCGGTGTATCTCTAAGCGCCTCTGGAAGGGCTCAACACATGCAGGCCTGGGTCCAGCTTAGCTGGCTGGGCTTTCACTGTGTTTATTTCCATGGGATTTCCTATTGATTGCAACAGAGAGACCTGCTTTCCATGTAAGGTGGTGAATTGCCTTTTAAAATTTATCTACAAAGCTTCTTTACAAAGTTGCCTTTTAATATTTACTGAGGTTCAACAAAGTCAGTCCCAGCGGGAGGTTAAAAAAAAAAAGCACAAGGAGAGGGTGGACAATGCCAGCCGGGCTGATTTCTCATCATTGCCCTCTGTGTCATGGGGTAGTGTCTGTTTCCAGGCCCCCAGGATGAATAAAGTGAGTTTCAAGGCCCTCCCCTCCTCCTTACCAGGATGAGCTCCTTGGCTCTAGGGAGTGGTGAGCCAAGGCTAGAGGCCAAGGAGGCCGGACTGTCCACCAGGTCCCGACGGGCAGGAACACAGATGGGTACCTTTCCGCAGGGGGTGGTAGCCGGGCTGGGGGGCTCTGAGGGTTGGTCCTGGGTTCGAGAAGGTAACATTGAGCAGAGTTGAAATGAGAGAGAAGGAGTCCCTCTCTATCCTCCTCCCGACTCCCACCCCAATCTCTAGAATGGGTACCCACGACCTACCACGGGAAGATTATGAAACCTCCTGCTGCCTCAGTTTACTCATCTGTAAAATGTACTTTTCTTTTTTTTTTTTTGAGTCTCACTCCGTCACCCAGGCTGGAGTACAGTGGCTTCCTGCAACCTCCGCCTCCTGGGTTCAAGCAAGCACATCCAGCTAATTGTTTTGTATTTTTAGTAGAGACAGGGTTTCACCATGTTGGTCAGGCTGGTCTCAAACTCCTGACTTCAAGTGATCCATCCGCCTCAGTCTCCCAAAGTGCTGGGATTACAGGTGTGAGCCACCATGCCCAGCCTGTAAAATGGGTTTAATGATAGGCTCTACTCCATAAGCACCCATAGCAAAGACTACATAAGGCCTTGGTTTTATTTTCCCATTGAACAGATGGGGAAAAGTGAGGCCAGGGAAGTGGGGATGTCACTGCCCACAAATCACTTAGTGAGCCCGGGCTTGAAGTCACTCCCCATGCAATGGAGAGGAGGTCAGCCAGAGGTGTCAGGGAGCCCCCGACACTTCCTGGGCCCATCCCAGCTGTCCCACAGAGGGGGGAACCAGGACCCCCACTACCTCTGGGTCCTCCCATTCCAGAAAACGCACCCCTTGCTCTGTGCCTAGAGTAGGAGAAGAGGCTGGACCCCTGGACTCACCTCATCCACCACCAGATTGTAGTCACTCTTGTCTTCGTCGCTTTCCTGGTGGGAGATGGGGGAGAGAGCTCATCGTGGTCATGCCCCTGCCTCCGTGCCCCCATCCACTCCCCAGGAGTTGGGGGCATGAGCCCAGCCAGTCCCAAGGCATGACTGGGATTCTCAGACCCCTGCATCCGTTTGCTCAGAGCAGAAGGGAAGGCCGCACGTGCCCGCATCTGGGAAGGACGGGGTCGGCCGGGCAGGTGGGCACCTTGTAGAGAGGACTTTGAAGGATGTGGACTACATGAGTGCCCTGTGTGACTCCCGGTCCTCAGACCTCAGTTTACCCCCTGTACGGTAAGGGGAGAGCCAGAGACCAGGAATCGTCCCTACCTCCTTCCTCGATCTCGCCAACGAAGTCAAGCAGTCCCTCGGGCATGTCTGTCTCACCCATCTCTCTGGCCATTTCCACCCACTACAGCCCTAGGACAGACCTCGTACCCTCCTAATCCCTTCCTGGGGCTCCTGGCCTCCAGCCTTGCCCCCTCCAGGCAACCCTCCAAGCTGGCCCCAGATAGATTTTCCTAAGACCTATCCCCACCTCTGCTCTGCAACCCTCTATGGCTCCCCATTGCTTTGGAAGAAAGACCAAGCTCCAATTCTCTTCACTGATGCAGACAACACTATCCTGGGTACCATGGCAGGGAGCGGGGTGGGATGGGACACCACTGACATGCTGGGCTGCAGGGCAGCCTCTGGTTGGGCTGGAAACCAAAGGAAGAAAAAAGGTTGCAGCCTGGAAGACAAAATCCGCCCAGTGGGTAGGTTCTCCTACACTCCATTCCTATGCGCAGTTTTCTTCTTTTTTTTTTTTGAGGTGGAGTCTTCACTCTGTCACCCAGGCTGGAGTGCAGTGGCACCATCTCGTCTCACTGCAAGCTCCGCCTCCCGGGTTCGCGCCATTCTCCTGCCTCAGCCTCCCGAGTAGCTGGGACTACAGGCGCCCACCACCTCGCCCGGCTAGTTTTTTGTATTTTAGTAGAGACGGGGTTTCACCGTGTTAGCCAGGATGGTCTCGATCTCCTGACCTCGTGATCCGCCCGCCTCGGCCTCCCAAAGTGCAGGGATTACAGGCGTGAGCCACCGCGCCCGGCCAGTTTTCTTCTTTAAATGAAAATTTGTTGCGTCCAGGTGCAATGGCTCACACCTGTAATCCCAGCACTTTGGGAGACCAAGGCAGGTGGATCACCTGAGGTCAGGAGTTTGAGATCAGCCTGGCCAACATGGTGAAACCCGATCTCTATTAAAAATACAAAATTTAGCCAGGTGTGGTGGCGGGTGCCTGTAATCCCAGCTACTGGGTAGGCTGAGGCAGGAGAATCGCTTGAACCCAGGAGGCGGAGGCTGCAGTGAGCTGAGATCGCACCATTGCACTCTAGACTGGGCAAGAGAACAAGACTCTGCCTCAATAAATAAATAAATAAAATTCATTGCCAAAAAAAACAAAAAACAAAAAACAGCTATTAGGTAAAAAGAAGATTTAAGGCTTCTCTGAGAAACGGCAATATTGGCCCACACTAAGCCTGCCAGTCTCCGAGGACCAAGTTGCAGCTGCCCCCGTAGGTGGGAGAAGGGCTCCCCAGCTGGTCACAGCCCCATTCCCCACATTCAGCCTGGCCCCTGGGACGCTAGAGTTTGAAACTACAAGTGTGCAGCTGTCTGGCCATAAGAGGAAGTCCCAGCCTCTAGGAGGTGGTCAGGGAAGGCTTCCTGTAGGAGGTGGTACCTTGTGTCTTGATGGAAAAACAGGTTTTCTAAAACGTGTGTGTTCTCGGGAAAGAAAACAGCTGGAGCAGAAGTTAGAAGGTGGGAAAATGGCTGTATGGCCCAGAGGCCACAGAGACTTCAAGCAACTGGAGTTAAGCCTTGCATCACAGGATCTGCTCTGATTGGTCACTACTCTGAGTAGTAGGGAGCTATGGAAGGTTCTGGAGTGAGAGAATCATGGCCAGAGCTGGGCTCTGGAAGGCTCTGAGGGCATGCCCACCCCAGTCCTGCACCTGCCCCCACTCACATAAGGTCCTGACAGCTCCTTCTCATCTGCTCTCTGCTTCCCACCACCACCAGGGCCACTCGGTCGCTCCTCCTCCACGAGACTCTCAGGAGGCGAGGGAGACGCACTCTGCGGAGAGACAAGGGCCAGGGGGAGAAACAGTCAGGGCCCCGGGCTCCTAGATTGCATTGTGATCCAGCCAAGACTGAGGGTCCCCACCGTTATTAGGGTCTGGACCACAAGCTTCCCATCTGGGAAATGGGAGCTTCCAAGAGCTGACTCAGTGCTAAACTTTTATTTTCTTTTCTCTTTTGTTTTGTTTTTGACAGAGTCTTGCTCTGTTGCCCAGGCTGGAGTATAGTGGAGTCATCTCAGATCACTGCAAGCTCCGCCTCCCAGGTTCAAGCGATTCTCCTGCCTCAGCCTCCCCAGTGGCTGGGATTACAAGCATGCACCACCACACCCAGCTAATTTTTGTATTTTTAGTAGAGACGGGGTTTCGCCATGTTGGCCAGGCCTGTCTCGAACTCCTGACCTCAGGTGATCCACCTGCCTCAGCCTCCCAAAGTGTTGGGATTACAGGCATGAGCCACTGCAAGCAGCACCTTACTTCTTCTGAGACCTCTCTGACATCTATAGTTACTTCAAAATTAAACCATTTTGGCCGGGCGCAGTGGCTCACGCCTGTAATCCCAGCACTTTGGGAGGCCGAGGTGGGCGGAGCAGGAGGTCAGGAGATCGAGATCATTCTGGCTAACAGTGAAACCTCATCTCTACTAAAAATACAAAAAAAAAAAAAAAAAATTAGCCAGGCATGGTGGTGGGCACCTATAGTCCCAGCTACTGGGAAGCTGAGGCAGGAGAATCTCTTGAACCCAGGAGGTGGAGTGTGCAGTGAGCCGAGATCGTGCCACTGCACTCCAGCCTGGGCAACAGGGCGAGACTCCGATTCAAAAGTAAAATTAAACCATTTTTTGAAAAACTTACAGACACAGCTCGCATGACATTTCTGTTGGGGAACACCCACAGATATTGCCGAACGGATGATGGCTACACGAACGGAAGTGAGGATGGGAAGAAGGATCCAAGGTCTTGCATTCATTTATTTAATCACCCAAAAAAAGCTCGAGGTCAAATTTTTTTTTGTTTTTTGATATGGAATCTCACTTGGTCGCCCAAGCTGGAGTGCAGTAGTGTAATCTCGACTCACTGCAACCTCCACCTCCCAGGTTCAAGCGATCCTCCTGCCTCAGCCTCCCCAGTAGCTGGGATTACAGGCACCTGCCACCATGCCCAGCTAATTTTGTATTTTTAGTAGAGACGGGGTTTCATCATATTGGCCAGGCTGGTCTCGAACTCCTGACCTCAAGTTATCCACCCACCTTGGCGTCCCAAAGTGCTGGGATTATAGGTGTGAGCCACCAAGCCCGGCCATGATTGAAAATTTTAAACACTACAGCCTTGTGGGCATCTCCCACACAGAAAGGCTTCAGGAAACCGGGCTGTGGATCTTTTTGTTGTTGTTGTTGTTGTTTTTTGAGACAGTCTCACACTGTCGCACAGGCTGCAGTGCGTGGTGCAATCTCGGCTCACTGCAACCTCTGTCTCCCAGGTTCAAGTGATTCTCCTGCCTTGGCCTCCCGAGTAACTGGGATTACAGGCACCTGCCACCACATTTGGCTAATTTTTGAATTTTTAGTAGAGACAGGGTTTCGCCATGTTGGCCAGGCTGGTTTTGAACTCCTGGCCTCAAGCAATCTGCCCACCTCGGCCTCCCAAAGTGCTGGGATTACAGGTGTCAGTGCCTGCATCTGGGCTTTTTTTTTTTTTTTTTTTTGAGACAGGGTCTTCCTCTGTCACCCAGGCTGGAATGCATTGGTGCAATCACAGCTCCCTGCAGCCTTGGCCTTCTGGGCTCAAGCGAACCTCCCACGTCAGCCTCCCAAGTAGCTGACACAACAGGCATGGACCACCACACCCAGCTAACTTTTTGTATTTTTCTGTAGAGACGGGGTTTTGCCATGTTGCTCAGGCTGGTCTCAAACTCCTAGCCTCAAATGATTATCCTACCTCTGCCTACCAAAGTGCTGGGATCACAGGCGTGAGCCACCACGCTCGGCCTAGGTCTCATTCTGAGGCCCCCATCGGCTCAGAACCAGCATCGGCCTTCCAAGAATATAAAGAGAGTCCCAGGGTGACACTCACTTACCCTGCTCGGGGCTCTCTCCACTGGCATATTGGAAATGAGATAAAGAGAAAGGAGAAAGAATGAGGTGTTTGTATCCAGAGGGTACAGCCCTCCACAGTTTATAAAGCCCCCCGCCCCCACCATCCCACCCAGAGTCTCCCTATCCTTCCAACACCCTTGCAAGTGGTGGACTATCCCTCCCCTGCATTCAGATCAATGCCCAGAGAGGGGCAGTGACTTGCCCCGAGGCACACAGCACACCAGGGGTAATGTTGAACCCCAAGGCCTTGTAGCCGCTCTCATTCATCCCCTCACACTTTTTTTTTTTTTTAATTTATTAATTTATTTATTTATTTATCTGGAGACAGAGTCTTGCTCTGTTGCCCAGGCTGGAGTGCAGTGGCCTGATCTCAGTTCACTGCAAGCTCCGCCTCCCAGGTTCACGCCATTCTCCTGCCCCAGCCTCCCGAGTAGCTGGGACTACAGGCGCCCGCCACCTCGTCCAGCTGTTGTATTTTTTATTAGAGATGGGGTTTCGGGCCAGGCACGGTGGCTCAAGCCTGTAATCCCAGCACTTTGGGAGGCCGAGATGGGCGGATCACGAGGTCAGGAGATCGAGACCAGCCTGGCTAACGTGGTGAAACCACGTCTCTACTAAAAAAAAAATACAAAAAACTAGCCGGGCAAGGTGGCGGGCAGCTGTAGTCTCAGCTACTCAGGAGGCTGAGGCAGGAGAATGACGTAAACCCGGGAGGCGGAGCTTGCAGTGAGCTGAGATCCGGCCACTGCACTCCAGCCTGGGCAACAGAGCAAGACTCTGTCTCAAAAAAAAAAACAAAAAACAGATGGGGTTTCACCGTGTTAGCCAGGATGGTCTCGATCTCCTGACCTCGTGATCCATCTGTCTTGGCCTCCCAAAATGTTGGGATTACAGGCGTGAGCCACCGCGCCTGGCCCATCCCCTCACACTTTAAAAGATGGAGTCTTGGCCGGGCGCGGTGGCTCAAGCCTGTAATCCCAGCACTTTGGGAGGCCGAGGAGGGTGGATCACGAGGTCAGGAGATCGAGACCATCCTGGCTAACATGGTGAAACCCTGTCTCTACTAAAAATACAAAAAACTAGCCGGGCGTGGTGGCGGCGCCTGTAGTCCCAGCTACTCAGAGGCTGAGGCGGGAGAATGGTGTGAACCCGGGAGGTGGAGCTTGCAGTGAGCCGAGATCGCGCCACTGCACTCCAGCCTGGGTGACAGAGTGAGACTCCGTCTCAAAAAAAAAAAAAAAAAGATGGAGTCTTGCTCCGTTGCCCAGGCTGGAGTGCAGTGGCCCAGTCAGAGTTCACTGCAGCCTCGACCTCCTGGGCTCAGCCTCTCGAGTAGCTGGGACTCCATCCAGGTGCATGCCATCATGCTTGGCATTTATTTACTTATAAATGAGATGGCCTCTCGCTCAGTTGCCCAGGCTGAACTCGGCTCACTGCAACCTCTGCCTCCCAGGTTCAAGTGATTCTCCTGCCTCAGCCTCCCGAGTAGCTGGGATTACAGGCATGCACCACCACTCTTGCCTAATTTTTTTGGTATTTTTAGTAGAGATGGGGTTTCCCCATGTTGGCCAGGCTGCTCTCGAACTCCTGGCCTCAGGTGATCCAGCCACCTTGGCCTCTCAAAGTGCTGGGATTACAGGCATAAGCCACCATGCCCAGCCTATGCTTGGCTAATTTTTAAATTTTTCAGAGATGGCATCTCGCTATGTTGCTCAGGCTGGCCTCTAACTCCTGGCCTCAAGTGATCCTCCCAGCTCAGCCTCCTAAGTAGCTGGGGTTACAAGTGTGCACCACCACAACCAGCTAATTTTTACAATTTTTGTAGAGACAGGGTCTTGCTCTGTTGCCCAGGCTGGTCATGAACTCCTGGGCTCAAGTGATCCTCTCGCCTCAGCCTCCCAAAGTGTTGGGATTACAGGTGTGAGCCACCGCATCCCCTCACGCTGATGTGTTTGCTGCCCTGGCCTTCCAGTCCTCCTCCCCAGCCCCATCCCCCCAGCCAATGCCACCTCACGCTGCCCACTCACCTCTGGACCCCTCGGCCTCCACGCCCACACGGTCCTCCTTGACAGCCGCAGCCAACTGAGCCTGGGCAGCCAGGGCTCCAGAGAGGGCGAGCAGCCCCGTAGCACTGCCACCCACCAGCCCGGCTGGGCGGGGGGTGAGGGGCACAGGGGGTGCGTGATGGGACAGCGGCTGGAGCTGCTGCTGCTAGAAAGGAGGGAAGATGGGCCGGGGCGGGGGGCAGCGGGAGCCCAGCAGTCCCCAGGCGAAGAGGTAGACACAGGGGACGGGACCCAAGCACAGAGTGTGCCCCTGGGATTCCCAGGACCGCTGGAGCCAAGACCCACACACCACCCCCAGCTTTAACACCTCCTGGGCGGGTGCCAGGGACCTGGGACTGGGTGTCTTCCCATGGCGGGGCAGGGGCTGAAGAGACTCACCCCAATGAGGCTGTTCAGTTCCCCCACGGTGACCTGCTTGGCGCGCTCTACGGCCTGGAGCACCTGCTGCTGATGCTGGCGGGTGGAAGGGACCAGGTAGAGGGTACACTGAGCCCCTACTCACGCTGGTGCTGCCCTTAGGGGCCTGACCTCTCCCCGCCACCCTCTCATCTTTGCCCCAGTACTTCCCATTTCTCTTTTATCTTTTTCCCCCTCACTCTCTCCCTTTCCTTTTGGAGTTTTGAAATAAGCACACGGAGAAAGAAACGAAACCTAACTGCAGTTAGAATCATTACAAATGAGGCCGGGCGTGGTGGCTCACGCCTGGAATCCCAGCACTGTGGGAGGTGGAGGCGGGCGGATCACCTGAGGCCAGGAGTTCGAGACCAGCCTGGCCAACATGGTGAAACCCCGTCTCTACTAAAAATACAAAAATTAGCCAGGCGTGGTGGTGCATGCCTGTAATCCCAGCTGCTCGGGAGGCTGAGGCAGGAGAATTGCTTGAACCCAGGATGTGGAAGTTGCAGTGAGCCAAGATTGTACCACTGCACTCCAGCCTGGTGACAGAGTGAGACTCCATCTCAAAAAAAAATAATAAAATAAAAATAAAAATCATAGTCTCTCCTTCAGGGCATTGCAGACATTTGGGGCTGGATCATTCTCTGGGGCAGGGCTGTTCCGGGCACTGCAAGGGGCTGAGCAGCACCCTTGACCTCCACCCACTCCAATGCCAGGGGCACTCCCCAGTTGTGACAACTACAGATGTCTCCTGGTGGTTTAAAAAAAAAAAAAGCCGGGCGTGGTGGCTCAAGCCTGTAATCCCAGCACTTTGGGAGGCCGAGACGGGCGGATCACGAGGTCAGGAGATCGAGACCATCCTGGCTAACACGGTGAAACCCCGTCTCTATTAAGAAATACAAAAAACTAGCCGGGCGAGGTGGCGGGCGCCTGTAGTCCCAGCTACTCGGGAGGCTGAGGCCGGAGAATGGCGTGAACCCGGGAGGCGGAGCTTGCAGTGAGCTGAGATCCGGCCACTGCACTCCAGCCTGGGTGACAGAGCGAGACTCCGTCTCAAAAACAAAACAAAACAAAACAAAACAAACAAACAAACAAACAAAACCAATGTAATAAATCAGCACCATGGACTCTCCTCCTAGGTTAAGGAACAGAAAGTACCAGACTCCAGGGTTCCCCTACACTCCCTGCCATCAGAACACCCTTCCTTCTCCACTTTCATGACAATAATTTCTTTGTTTTTCTGTATAATTCTGCCTCCTATGATCGCCTTCCTAAACCTGCTTGGATTTGTCCGTTTTGAACTACGTTGTGGGCTCATTCTCTGTGTTCTCTTTGGTGTCTGGCCTCAGCATAACATTTTAAGCTTCTTCCATGATGTGGTGGGTGGCGGCAGCGCGTTCAGCTCTCAGAGCTGCGGGACTCTGCCACAAGAAAATGTTCTATCTGGGCCGGTCGTCGCGGCAGCTCACACCTGTAATCCCAGCACTTTGGCAGACCAAGGCAGGTGGATCACCTGGAGGTCAGGAGTTCAAGACTAGCCTGGCCAACATGGTGAAACCCCATCTCTACTAAAAATACAAAAAATTAGCCAGACATGGTGGCGGCTGCCTATAATCCCAGCTACTCCTGAGGCTGAAGCAGGAGAATCACTTGAACCCAGGAGGCAGAGCTTGCAGTGAGCTAAGATTGCGCCACTGTACTCCAGCCTGAGCGACAGAGTGAGACTCAGTCTCAAAAAAAAAAAAAAGAAAAAAAGAAAGAAAAAAAGGCGGCCGGGCGGTGGTGACTCACACCTGTAATCCCAGCACTTTGGGAGGCTGAGGCGGGCGGATCACGAGATCAGGAGTTAAAGACCAGCCTGACCAACATGGTGAAACCCCATCTCTACTAAAAATACAAAAATTAGTCAGGCGTGGTGACGCATGCCTGTAATTCCAGCTACTTGGGAGGCTGATGCAGGAAAGTCGCTTGAACCTGGGAGCCAAAGGTTGCAGTGAACCAAGATTGTGCCATGCACTCCAACCTGGGCAACAGAGATTCAGTCTCAAAAAATAATAATAGGCCGGGCGCGGTGGCTCAAGCCTGTAATCCCAGCACTTTGGGAGGCCGAGACAGGCGGATCACAAGGTCAGGAGATCGAGACCATCCTGGCTAACACGGCGAAACCCCGTCTCTACTAAAAACACAAAAAATTAGCCGGGCGAGGTGGCAGCGCCTGTGGTCCCAGCTACTCGGGAGGCTGAGGCAGGAGAATGGCAGGAACCCGGGAGGCGGAGCTTGCAGTGAGCTGAGATCTGGCCACTGCACTCCAGCCTGGGCGACAGAGCGAGACTCCGTCTCAAAAAAAAAAATAATAAATAATAATAATAATAAATAAATAAATAAAATGTTGTATCTTTGCTGTTCCACACAGAAGCCACTGGACATGTGTGTGGTCACCGGGCATTTGACATGTGGCTGGTGCAACTGATGAATAGGATGCCTAATTTTATTAAATTGAAGTGAATATAAATTTAAATATAAAATAAGTTTAATAGGCTTATTTTTATTTTTACTTTTTTGAGACGTAGTCTCACTCTGTTGCCCAGGCTGGAGTGCAGTGGCATGATCTTGGCTCACTGCAGCCTCCGCCTCCCAGGTTCAGGCAATTCTCCTGCCTCAGCCTCCCAAGTAGCTGAGATTACAAGCACCCACCACGACGCCCGACTAATTTTCATACTTTTAGTAGAGATGGGGTTTTGCCACGTTGACCAGGCTGGTCTTAAACCCCTGATCTCAAGTGATTTGCCCCCCCTCAGCCTCCCAAAGTGCTGTTATTACAGGTGTGAGCCACCGTGCCTAAATATAAATTTAAATACAAAATTAATTTAATAGATTCCAGGCCAGGTGCAGTGGCTCATGCTTGTAATCCCAGTACTTTAGGACTCCAGAGTGGGAGGATTACGTGAGTCCAAGAGTTGGAGACCAGCCTGGGCAACATGGTGAGACCCCCTCTCTATTACTATATATACACACACACACACACACACACACACATATTACTATATATACACACACACATTATTTTATATATATACACACACACATTACTATATATATACACACACACATTACTCTATATATACACACACACATTATATATATACACACACACATATTACTCTATATATACACACACACACACATTACTATATTATATATATACACACACACACACACACACACACTTATTTGAGCCGGAGTCTCGCTCTGTCGCCCCCACTGGAATGCAGTGGTGTGATCTCAGCTTACGCTAACCTCCGCCTCCCAGGTTCAAGCAATTCTCCTGCCTCAGCCTCCTGAGTAGCTGGGATTACAGGCACCTGCCGCCACGCCCGGCTAATTTTTGTAAAAAAAATATTTTTTTAGGCCAGGTGTGGTGGCTGACACCTGTAATCCCAGCACTTTGGGAGGCCGGGGCGGATGGATCACCTGAGGTCAGGAGTTCAAGACCAGCCTGGGCAACATGGCGAAACCCTCTCTCTACAAAAATGCAAAAACTAGCCAGCATGATGGCGGGTGCCTGTAATCCCAACCACTCAGGAGGCTGAGGCGGAAGAATCACTTGAAATCGGGAGGCAGAGGTTCTAGTGAGCCAAGATCGTGCCACTGCACTCCAGCCTGGGCAACAGAGCAAGAATCCATCTCGAAAGAAAGAGAAAGACAGAGAGAGAGAAATAAAGAAAGAAAGAAAAAATAAAGAAACAGGGACTGTGCAAAGGCTGAAAGGAACCTGGGGCACTCTCAGAAGAGGCGGTTTTTGTTTTTTTGTTTTGTTTTGTTTTTTTTGAGACGGAGTCTCTGTCACCCAGACTGGAGTGCAGTGGCGCGATCTCTGCTCACTGCAACCTCCGCCTCCCGAGTTCAAGCAATTCTACTCTCCTGCCTCAGCCTCCTGAGTAGCTGGGACTATAGGCGCACACCACCATGCCCAGCTAATTTTATTTTATTTTATTTTTTTAAGTTTTAGCAGAGACAGGGTTTCACCATGTTGGACAGGCTGGTCTCAAACTCCCGACCTCTGGTGATCCACCTGCCTCAGCCTCCCAAAATCTTAGGATTACAGGCGTGAGCCACCGCGCCAGGCCAGATTACAGGCCATTTTAACCATTTGTAAGTGCACAGCTCAGCAGTGTAAAGCACACACACAGTGGTGCAGCCACACCAGCACCATCTCCAGAATTTTCCCTTCTTCCCAAACTGAATTTCTGTCCCCATGAAACACTGACTCCCGGTCCCCTCCCCACCCCCTGGCACCTCCCATTCTGCTTTCTGTCTCAGTGAACCTGACAACCCTGGGACCTCCTAGGAGTGGATCACCCAGGGTTTGTCCCTCTGTGATTTCTCCTAGCACGACGGCAGGGGTAACTTTCATCGGGTGCCGAGTAAGCGCACCCATGATCTTCAGGGCCCTGGGTGTATGAGCTCATCTCACCTTCACACCTACGCTACTGCAAAAACAGAGAGACAAGTGTCCTGCCTGAGGCCACACAGCCAGGATTCAGACCCGGGCAGCCAACGTGCAGGGCTTGAGGGAGTCAGCTCCACACCTTGCTTCCGATCAAGGTGGAAAAAAGACCCCAGGTCCTCACCCTCAGCCAACACCTCCCTCCATCCCTGCAGCCCCTGCCCCAGCTGGATGCCTGGCCTCAGGGCTGCCGGACTACTGCAGTGAGAAAAAACGGTCTGTATCCGTGCTGCAGGCTACGCAGCAGAATCAGTGCCTGGGGCGTCCTCGCCCAGACCTACCCCTCCCTTCCTCCCCGCCACCCTTAGGCTCACTCACCTCCTGGGTCAGGAAGGGGATAATCTGAGCGCAGATACCGCTCAGACGCTTCACAATCTCCGCCTGGCAGGAAGCAACAAGAGGAAGCTTGGAGAGGGGTAGAGATTTGCAACCCAGCTCTGGGCTCCCAGGCGGACCAGGTGCTTGTAAAGCGGAAGGGTTGGGGAGGTGGCACCCGCAGGTGCACAAGGGGAACTCAGGCCAGCATGGCATGGGCCGAAGCGGGATTCAGAGCCCCACCAAGCTGTGTGCTCAGCTGAGCGAGGCCCAGCGTGGCCTGGAGCTGGGAAGACCAGGGCTGAGGTCCTACGAGTCACAGATACACCACCTGCCAGACGCACACCCGCCAGGGATTTGCAAGAGGCAGACACGCTCAGACACCCAACTCAGACGCAGACACTGAGGTGCTGGGCTCAGCTGAAACAAAGGAAAGGGGCCTCCGCCCGGAGTCCCAGATTCCAGCCCTGGCTGGGCCCACGTCTCTCCCAGGCAAGGCTCCTCTCTTGGTCTCCTCCACTTCCCAGGGCTGATCTACCAGCTGGAGCTGCCTCCAGGTGGAGATCTCAGCCCTCCACACTCAAGGGAAGGGTTTCATCTGTAGAGGGTCTGGGCCCAGGTGCCTCAAAGAGGCTGAGCAGAGGAGGAGGCATGTGGGTGGGGAAGGGGGCGGGCATACAATGGCTGCGGGCTTCGCCTCTGCCTGAGTTACAGGTGTGCTGTGTGTCTGGTGGAGTCTGTGTCTCCTATTACCACCAGCAGGGTGAAACCGGGATTCCAGGGTGTCCCGCACCCCCATAAGGGGGTCTGTTGCATGGACCCATGCGACCACGCCATGCTTCAGCAGACAAGCCCCCTCCTACCCATATCAGAACCAACAGAGCCCCCACACATGCAGGAAAGCATGCCAGGGTGGGCACCCCCAGGCACCCCACACTCCCAGCCCACACCCTTCTCCTTCCCAGACACCAGGAAGTCCCAATACAAGGCTCTGCTCATTGATTCTAATATTCTGATAGAATCTAAGAGAGCCCGTGAAGCTCAGAAGCTTGGGACCCCTCTCATCCCTTTACAAACCACTGGCCGTTCTCAGGATCTCAGGGTGAAGCATGGACCACTGAAGTCAATTAAGTCAATTTTAGAATCTTTGGGCCTATTGGCTGGGTGTGGTGGCTCACGCTGTAATCTCAGCACTTTGGGAGGCCGAGGCAGGCGGATCACCTGAGGTCAGGAGTTCAAGACCAGCCTGGCCAACATGGAGAAACCCCGTCTTTACTAAAAATACAAAAAATTAGCCAGCGATGGTGGCAGGCGCCTGTAATCCCAGCTACTAAGGAGGCTGAGGCAGGAGAATCGCTTGAACCCAGGAGTTGGAGATTGCAGTGAGCCAAGATTGGGCCATTGCACTCCAGCCTGGGCAACAAGAGTGAAACTCCGTCTCAAATTTAAATTAAAAATTTTAAATTAAAATTAAAATTTTAAAAATTAACTTTTTATCTCAAAATTTAAAAAAAAATCTTTGGGTCTATCTCAGAACCTTGAGATCAGAAGTTCAGGAACAGCCTCAGAACCTTTTAACACATCTCAGCACATAGATAAGACAATCTCAGAACCCTGAGGTCTATCTCTGAACCTTCAGGTCAATCTCAGAACCCTGAAGTCAATCTCAGAACCCTGAAATCTATCTCAGAGCCCTGAGGGCTATCTCTGAACCTTGAGGTCTATCTCAGAACTCTGAGTTCTATCTCAGAACCTTGAGGTCTACTTCTGAACCTTGAGGTCTATCTCAGGACATTGCGTTGAGATCTATCTCTGAACCTTGAGGTCTATCTCAGAACCCTAGATCTATCTCTGAACATTGAGGTCTATCTCTGAACATTGAGGTCCATCTCAGAACCTGAGGTCAATTTCAGAAATTCGAGTCTATCTCAGAACCCTGAGGTCAATCTCAGAACCCTAGGTCTATCTCAGAACCTTGAGGTCTATCTCTGAACCTTGAGGTCAATCTCTGAATCTTGAGGTCTATCTCAGAACCCTCAGGTTAATTTCAGAAATTTCAGTCTATCTCAGAACCCTGAGGTCAATCTCAGAACCCTAGGTCTATCTCAGAACCTTGAGTTCTATCTCAGAACCCTGAGGTCTATCTCTGAACATTGAGGTCAATCTCTGAACCTTGAGGTCTATCTCTGAACCCTGAGGTCCATCTCAGAACCCGAAGTCAATTTCAGAAATTTGAGTCCATCTCAGAACCCTGAGGTCAATCTCAGAACCCTAGGTCTATCTCAGAACCTTGAGGTCTATCTCTGAACCTTGAGGTCAATCTCTGAATCTTGAGGTCTATCTCAGAACTCTCAGGTCAATTTCAGAAATTTGAGTCTATCTCAGAACCCTGAGGTCAATCTCAGAACCTTGAGGTCTATCTCAGAACCTTGAGGTCTACCTCAGAACCTTGGATCACACTGAGAAGCTTTGGAAGAGGCTCAGAGCCTTATGGCACTGGGGTCAGTCTCAAAGCCCTGAAGATAGCCACAGAGTTTTGAGGTCTGTCTTGGAAAAGTGGGGTCACAGTCTGAACCATGGCATCAAATTCAGGGCCTGGAGAACAATCTCGGAACCTTAGCCAATCACACTGAGACCAATCTCAGAAGCTTCAAAGCAGGAACAGAACCTGGAGTCCATCTCAAAACTTCAGACTCTCTGGGCTGAAAAGGACCTCGAAGAGTGTTCATCCAGCCCCCTCCCGGGACAGAAGTCACCTCCACAGCCTCCCTGGCCTGGCTGCCCTGCCTCTGCTATGTGCCCTCCTTGATGGGGATGCCTGGTGGCCCCTGCCCGCTGCCTGCCTCTCTGCTGGACGCTTCAACTGCTGGCTACTGTCTTCAGAAGTTGGGACTCATTTTCCTTCCATGAGGCTGAAATTTGCCTTCCTGGTCCCAGATAGGCCCTCTGTGACCTCTGAGGAGATTTCAGGATGAGACCCGTGTTCCCTAGGTCTGCTCTGGCCCCGGCTGCCCACACTGGGTCCCTCCCAGGGCTTCCAGACCCCCATCCTCCCTCCTGAACACGCTTAATACCAACCCAGTTACCTGCTTATGCATTTCAATGTTGAGCCCATAAGACATCTCATAATACTGAAAAGGAAAAACCAAGTAAGAACCTCTGCAGTGGAGATGGGTGCCCTCCTCCAGTCAGGTGATGCCAGGGTCTTCCAAGAGCCCCCCAGGTTCGGGGGATCACAGCAGGACGCAGAGCACCCCCAGCTCCACGGGGTCTCAGAAGAGAAGCCCAGAGGAGAAAGCCGGGGTTCTGCCTGGAAGGGCCCCCTCTACTCTCCCCAGACAGGCAGGGCAGGTAGGAAGCGTCCAGAGGCCCTGGCCCCACCAGGCGAGAGGTCCTCCCTGTCTCCCTGTTCCCAGAGCTGGGTGGACCCTCCGAGAGAGAGACCCTGAAATCCCAAAGCCGCCCAATGTACAGACAGGAAAGACGAGGCTCGGAGAAGGGCAGGGACCTACCCCAGAGTCCACCGTGGCTCAAAGCCCTGCCCGCCTCTCCCCGCACCCTGGCATCATAAGTGCCCTCACCATGACATAATGTCGCTGCATTTCCGTCTTCTCACTGGCCAGCTTCTCACATTCTAGCTTGAGGCTGGGAAGGAGAGAGAGGACAAGGGGCTCCCAACCGCCCCATGTGGGCCGGCTTCCAAAGTGAGGGGCTGGATCTCCCCCTCCCGACTTCCTTACAGACCTCCCAGCACCTCCTGTCCCAGTCCCTCCCCGCCCCTTCCTGGGCTCCCAATGCCCCAGCTCTGACTGTCCCCAGACCCCTCTGCACCTGCGCTTTCACCTGGAGGCCTTTCCCGCGCCCTGGGAGCCCCTCCTCCCCGCCCTGCTCCCCGGAGGCCCCGCCCCGCCCCGGCGCCCAGGTGAACTCCCGCGGCCCCTGGGGCGGCCCCCCCCTCACCTGTGGTACTGAGCCTGGAGAAACTGGAATTCTTCTTTGATGCGGTCGCAGATCTCCAAGATAGAGAACTTGAAGGGCTGGCCGGACTGGAGCGGGGTCTGGGGGGGTTTGGGGAGGGACGTCAGGGTCTGAGTTCCAGGACACCGGGGACCCCCTCTCCGCAGCCCCCACTCACCGGGTGCCTTCCCTGGGGGTACATCCTGCCGATCCCGGAAGCCCTCCAAGCGCCACCAGAGCTTGATGATATGGAGGCGGCAAGAGTGGGGGAGGCTGAAGTGGGGTGGGGGGAAGGCTGCCCGAAGAAAGAGGGAGGAGGGAGAGGCGGCGCGGGGCAAGGGACCCTGGAGTCCCTGGCGCGCCCCCAAGCGCGCGCGCCCGGGGTCGTGGGAGCCCCTCCCCGGGCCGGGGCGCGCGGGGCGGGCGGGAGCAGCGGACGGGGCGGGGGCGCGGCGAGGGCGGCCGCGGCAGCCGGCGCAGAAGGTCGGGCGCGCCGCGGCCGGGTTTCGGCGGCGGCGGCGCGGGCGGCGGGCCCCGCGCGGAGCCGCCTCCCTCCGGCGGGGCTCGGCCGGGAGCCGCAGGCTGAGCCGCCTTAAGGTGGCGCGGCCGCCCCCACGCACCCGCGGCCCGCCCCGCGCCCACCCCCGCGCGCGCCGCCCCTCCCTGCGCCCGCGCGTCCGGGCCCCCGGGCACCCGCCCCCTTCCTTCAGTCCCTGGGCCTGTGGGGAAACTGAGGCCGAGTGGGGAGGCGCCCAGTGCCGCAAAACGGGGTCCCCACCCCCTCCCGGAGGGGCGGGAGGAGAAACACCAGTGAAGAAATTCACATCGTGTTACCCACCGTTGGGGGGGCTTGCGGAGGGCGGGGGCCCCTCTGGAGTCGGAAATAGCTTTTCTGAGCAAGTGACATTGGGCTGAGATGGAAGGGTCAGGACGACGCAGCCTTGCCAAGCGCTCGCAGGAAGCCCTGCCAGGAAGGGAATCTCACAGCAAACACTGCTTCCCAGATCAGGCGGGGCCCTCACCCTCTGGGGGCCTCAGTAGTCTCTGCAAAAGGTCAGGGATGGTGCGCGATCTTTAGTGTTTAATTTTTTGCAGAGACAGGGTCTCGCTATGTTGCCCAGGCTGGAGTACAGTGGGGCGATCATGGCTCACCGCAGCCTCGAACTCCTGGGCTCAAGCGATCCTTCCCCCTCAGCTTCTCGAGTAGCTGGGACTACAGGTGTGCACCACCATGCCCAGCTAATTTTACAATTTTTTGCAGAGATGACCAGGAGCGTCTCACTATGTTGCCCAGGCTGGTCTTGAACTCCTGGACTCATTCCTCTCTCTTCGGCCTTCCAAAGTGCTGGGATTACAGGCGGGAGCCACGGCACTAGGTACTACACTTAAATGAAATGGTGCATGAACGCCCTCAGCATTTCCCTACACAGAGCAAACTTCCACAGATAGGAATTGTATTCCTACTGCCATCACCAGTGGACTGCGCTGTCTCCCTTCTCACACTGGGTTTCTTGAAGGCAGGGGCCATGTCCCACTTAACTGGAAGAACCACAGCTCTGCCATCAGACTCAAGTCTCACCCAGGGCAAAGGCTCCAGCCCCGACCAGAAACCACAGACATCCAGCCAGCATCCTTCAGGCCCACCTGGGGAGTGGGAAGTTCTTATTCTCTCTGGAGAAACCTCAGGAGAGGTTCGTTAAGTCAATCAACAAACATGTACTGAGTGCATACTGTGGACCACACACTGCAGTAGACACTGGGGCACAGCTGGAAACAGAACAGAGAAAAATCCATGCCCCTTGATCATGCTTGGACCTGTGCCCTTAGATGAACGAATACCTAAGGTACCTAAGGGTTAGGGTTACAAAAACCCATTTTGTAATGGGCACAAGAGCCCTTATCAATGGGCCAGGTCAATGGGCCAGGAGTGGTGGGTCATGCCTGTAGCCCCAGCACTTTGGGAAGCTGAGGGGGGAGGATCGCGTGAGCCCAGGAGTTCAAGACCAGTGTGGACAACGCAGCGACAATACAAAATAAATGTTTGCATTTTTTGTATCTCTACCAAAAAAATGCAAAAATAATTAGCCAGGCATGGTGGTGCACACCTGTGGTCCCAGCTAGTTGGGGGGCTGAGGCGGGAGATACCTGAGCCCCAGGAGGTCGAGGCTGCGATGAGTAGAGATCACGTCACTCACTGCACTCCAGCCTGGGTGACAGAACACGACCTTGTCTCAAAAAAAAAAAAAAAAAAAAAAAAGCCCTTATCAAATTTAAAGCCATCGTTTTCCAGCCCACAGATATTTACGGAGCACCTACGACGTGCCAGGCATCCTTCCAGGCACTGGGATTTTAAGGGTGGATAAAGGAGACAGATCCCTGCCCTCTCTGAGTCTGTGGGATGTGAGTGACAGGCTAGGCAGGTTCACAGCTTGATAATTATGGGACTATTTGTATAGACAGAGGAAGAGTTTAGGGGGCAGTGATAGAAATTAACAAGAGGAAACCTGCTTATCGGGGGTGTCTGGGAGAGGGCTCTTGGGGGAGGGTAGCCTTGGAAATGAGACCTGAACGATGAGGTTGGGCAGCTCTGGGAAGGGAGGAAAAGAGAGCGCCTGGGATAAAGATACGTGTGTGTGTGTAGTACTCATTGGCTCCCTATTGTCCTCAAAATAAATCCAAGCTCGTCTCTCTTCCCACAAGGCTCTGCACAAAACTCCCCCTTTTCCCCTTGATGATCTCTTTTTTAACGTTTTGTTTATTGTCTCTGGAGTGCAGTGGTGCGATCTCAGCTCACTGCTGCAACCTCCGCCTTCTGGGTTCAGGTGATTCTCCTGCCTCAGCATCCCGAGTAGCTGGGATTACAGGCGCCCACCACCAAGCCTGGCTAATTTTTATATTTTTAGTAGGGACCGGCTTTTGCCATGTTGGCCAGGCTGGTCTCAAACTCCTGACCTCAGATGATCCACCCGCCTTGGCCTCCCAAAGTGCTGCGATTACGGGCTTGAGCCACCATGCCCAGCCCACAGTGTGTTTTGGATGTGAGTATGTTTACTCGGAGGTTGTTCGAGTCCTTGTTTGTCTCCCTCACCACGAAGAAGGCTGTGGAGGGACTGAGCCTGTCTAGGTCCCTGCAGGGCCTGGCACACGGCAAGTGCTCAATAACCAGCCTAAAGCCAGAAACCACTGGCCACATTCCCTGCTCAGAAAGTCTCACAAACAGGCAGAGCCATCATTCCACGTTGCCAAGAGTCTGTGATTCCAGGTTCTCGGGGGTCTGTGAAGTGCTGATTCCAAACCCTTTTCAGCAGGTGTTTCACTCCCCTGGAAGGCCAACATCTCCCCTGCCAGGACCTTGAGCACACATAGTGGCATCCGTCCTCATTGTCTGCAACTGTCCACACCCCACATTTTCCTTCTTGTTGGTTGTGTTTTTTTGTTTGTTTGTTTTTTTGAGACAGAGTCATGCTGTCGTCCAGGCTGGAGTGCAGTGGCATGATCTTGGCTGACTGCAACCTCCGCCTCCCAGATTCAAGCGATTCTCTTGCCTCAGCCTCCCAAGTAGCTGAGATTACAGATCTTGGCTCACTGCAACCTCCGCCTCCCAGGTTCAAGTGATTCTCCTGCCTCAGCCTCTCGGGTAGCTGGGATTACAGACATGCACCACGCCTAATTTTTTTTTTTTTTTTTTCTGAGACGGAGTCTCGCTCTCTCGCCTAGGCTGCAGTGCAGTGGCACCATCTCGGCGCACTGCAAGCTCAGCCTCCCAAGTTCACGCCATTCTCCTGCCTCAGCCTCCTGAGTAGCTGGGATTACAGGCGCCCGCCACCGCACCCGGCTGATTTTTTGCATTTTTAGTAGAGATGGGGTTTCACCGTGTTAGCCAGGATGGTCTCGATCTCCTGACCTCGTGATCCGCCCACCTCGGCCTCCCAAAGTGCTGGGATTACAGGCGTGAGCCACCGCGCCCAGCTAATTTTTGTATTTTTAGTAGAGACGGGGTTGCACCATGTTGGCCAGGCCAGGCTGGTCTCGATCTTCCGGCAGGTGATCCACCCGCATTGGCCTCCCAAGTGCTGGGATACAGGTGTGAGCCACCGCACCCCTCCAGATCTTCCGTCTTCTGCCAAAGCCCCGGGCTCTGGAAACCCAGTGGCTCCTTCTCGACCTCCATTGAAACGCTTGCTCACAGCAGCCTCACCTCCCTCTGCAGCGCTCTCCTGTCCTGGCGGCCCTCGTCCCTCTCTAAGCACAGGTGTGGTGGCTCAAACCTGTAATCCCAGCACTTTGGGAGGCCAAAGAGGCCAGGAGTTTGAGACCAGCCTGGGCAACGTAGCGAGACCCGCATCCCCCGCCCCGCCCCTGTCTCTACAAACAAATAATAAACATAGGTCTCTGTCCTTCCTTAGCCCGGTCACCTGAATGTCACCTTGACCCATACCTCTGGCTTCCAGGGCTCTGAGACACCGCCTCCCCCTTGAGGCTTCAGTGATTGCCTCATGAGGATGGCTGCAAGCTCTGGCTCCACCTCTGGTTCCTACCCTGAGATCCAGCCCTGTGGGTCCAGCCACCAACTGGGCATCTCCCCTAGAGGTTCCCCAGATCTTAGACTCTTAACCCCTGCTTCTGTCAGGGTCCCCACACACAGCCCCCCAGATACTCCAAACCAGAGCATCAGCCTAGTCCTCTATTGCCAGCACCAATCCTGCAACCCTCCTCCTTTCTCCCCGCCCCAGCAGCCCCCACCCTGACCAGGCCTTTGTCCTCTCTCCCATCTGGACCACTGCCACCTCCTCCCTCTGAGCAGCCTTTGTTTTTGGTGATCTTCAGTTGGAGCCTGGCCCTCCTTCCCTCAAACCCTCCCCTGGCTCCCTATTGCCCTAAGGACAAATGTCCAGCTTTTCAGTTTAGCACTGGAGCTTCTGCATCCCTGCCCCAGCCAGCTTCACCTTCCTCCACCAGATCACACCACACCCCCAACCCCCTCCAGCCACCCTGACCAGATTACCTAATTGGTGTCCTTTCTTTCCCACCTCTGCGCCTTTCCCTGCTTGTTATCTCTTCCTGGAATTCCCTCCCCCTCCTTTTATGGCTGGAGAAAGTCCATTTTTTCAAGGCCTAACCCAAAAACTGTCTCCTCCAAAAGCCATCTCCCCCAGCCTCCTGTCATCCCCTCCATACGTGCATACACACACACACAGTGGACACAAACTGCTTGGTGTTGGTGGATAAGTGGATATTTAGTCTACGACCACCTCCACGTGCTGCAAGAGGCTGGAGCCCTAGAGAGGACCCAGCCCCAGGCCTTCCAGGGAGGGGCTCCCAGAGCATCTGGCGGGGACAGAGGTACGGAACACGTACCCTCCCAGGGCCACATAGCGCACTGCCCGGTGAGTGAGCGGAGGCTTCCTGGAGGAGGGCATCTTTACCCAGCAGTCTTCAGATCCCTCTACCAGGCACGTTGCACCGGGGAGGGTAAATACAGATTTGCGGATTGCCCGAGAAGCCACAAGACCACACACGCACACAGGAACACACCCCATCCCTTGGTGTGTGTGATCCGCCAGGAAGGAGGAGTTTCTGCTCTGGGCAGCAACATCCCTAACTTTGGAAGCAGCGGGTGGAATCTGGGGAGACTCAGCTGCCAGCAACTGTGTGCGATACTGGGGAACCCTTGGCCGCCTGTGACTGCCTAACTCCCCAAAATACCACATCCGGCCAGAGCAGGAAGCAGGGAAGCAACCTGCCAGGCGTGTTCCAGCCTGGGCAGAGTCCCCAGCGACTTCATTTGCCACGCGGGGCTTCACGGACCACCTCTTTGGGCCTCAGTTTCCCCAGCTGCACCATCGGGGAAGAAGCTGCCAGAGGGGAAAAGGAGCTCAGCCGCCGATCTCCCCCTTCCCACTACAGAGAGACTCAGTCCCTGGTTCCTGGCCAGGGTTTTATAATGTGGATGTGGGTTTAGGAAAAAAAAAAGGAAAAAGCTGAGAAGCTGCGCTGGGACCCCGGATTGCTCAGACCACCTTAAATCAGCCTGGCCGCCCCAGCTACTGTGGAAATTCCTTTCTCCGCGGTGGTTGGCTGGGGGCGCCAGCCAATCCGCTCGCGGCGCTCCCACATGGGCCAGTGACGTCACAGGGGAAATTGGCCAATGGGGATTAGGAGACCAGCAACCAATGACAGGAGGCACTGGGATCAGTAGGGCCAATCGGAAGAGAGCTCGGCACTCCCGGCGGGGTTTGGCGAGTGTGGCCCCCCTCCCTAGAATCTGAGACCCTGGTGGACGCCCGAGCCCAGCCGGATTGGAGGACGGGGGGGATAAAGCTCCATTATAATTCGGAAACGGGAAAGCGAGTCACCCCCAAGCCTGGCCTATCTCCCCTTAAAAACAAGGGACCCTCGTGCAATATGCTACCTTGCAAAATCCCGGCTAGCTGGCGGAGGAGAGGTTGCATCTTTCTTCCTATTTCACAGATAGGTAAACTGAGGCAAAGAGTAGTTAAGTCATGCTGAAGACCTGAAGCTCTTACCCGAGCCTGGAGGCTCCAGGAACGGGCTCATTTTATTTCCCAGATTGGGGGGCGGGAGTGGGCCTATAGGTAGTCGGGGGGCGGGTGGTGCTGGTCCTTGTGCCTCAGTTTCCCCGAGCGTGCAAGCTGGAGGAGAGCACGGGTTTTCAGAAAAAGACTACGATTCCCAGAAGCTCCCGCGCGGCGCCCGCCCGGGCTGTCAATCAAAGTAACGTGGGTACCTCTCCGGCCCGCGCTTCCCCGCCCGCTACCTCCCTCCCGCCAGCTCCCGCTCCCTCCCTGCCGGCTCCCGGCCCGGCGCGGTATAATTACAGCCCATTGATCCGACCCAGGCCGGGAAAGCGGCTCCCTCGGGGAGGCCAAGCCTTTGGCTTCCGACACCGCCAACCTCTGCCTACCGCCCCCTCCAGCCGAGCTGCTGGGCCACCAGCCAGGCCTGTCCCCTCCCGCTGGCCCCGGGCTCGCGGGTGACCTCTGAGCCTCAGCTCCCCGCCACGCTTGGCGGTGTGCCCCCCCGGAAAAATCACACACACATTTCCTTCCACCCAGGAACATGGGGAGCCATCTCCCTAGAACCTCCAGGGCCTCTCTTTGAGCCTCAGTTTACCCACATGCACAGTGAGATTGCTGGACAAAACTCATTCATGAAACCAATACTCCGTGCCGTTCTGCCTGTGAGCAGCCAGGGCTGACCTTGGTGGAAACTCAAGGAGGGGCTCCCAAGTTTGGGAGGAGGGGAAGACAGCCCAACTCTCTCAGAACCCCCGTGGTGGTCAGGGTTGGGGTGAGGGAGGATCAGAGCTGGGGGTGGGAGTCGGGGCAGGCTCAGCCAGGATTTACCGCCCTCATTGGGAAGTTGGGATAGCTTTCTAGATGTTAGGTGGTAGTATTTAATAGATGTTGGAGCTGGGCGTGGTGGTTCACGCCTGTAATCCCAGCACTTTAGGAGGCCGAGGCAGGCGGATCGCCTGAGGACAGGAGTTCGAGGCCAGCCTGGCCAACATAGTGAAACCGTCTCTACCAAAATACAAAAATTAGCCAGGCATGGTGGCACGCTCCTGTAGTCCCAGCTACTCAGGAGACTTGAAGCAGAATAATTGCTTGAACCTGGGACATGGAGTTTGCAGTGAGCCGAGATCGTGCCACTGCACTCCAGCCTGGGCAACAGAGTAAGACTCTGTCTCAAAGAAAAAAAAAAAAACAATAAAAAGGTGTTAGGCTTCAGTATTTAAGCTAGGGTTTTGCAGAATGCATAGGAGTTGCCTCATTTGAGCAGTGCCTTTAGATCACCCTAACCCTAAGTGGACAGAAGAAAGATGGGGCAGCCTTAAGCCCTTTCCTGTGACAGAGTGAGCCTTGGGCTCTGACCCCTAGCTTTGCTGTGTGGATCTCTGAACATTCCCCAGCTGTGAAGTAGGGGAGAGGTAGACACCCCCTACAGTTAGAGAGTCCTGTACCTATTTTCGCATGGTTGTTGAAGTCACCGTGGGTTCTGACCAGTGGGAGTCAGGGACTGGGAGCCCATGGCAGGAGGCACTAGGATTGGCTGAGGGGCTCAGGAACTCCAGCCTCTCCCTGAGTAAGAACTGGGCAGCTGGGGGAGAAGTCCCAGAGTGACAGCGGCTCAGTGCCAGGCATGTTCACTCTGCTAGGGTTTCCTTGTCTGGAATGCAAGGTTGATAACAGAATCTTCAAATAAGGCCTATAAAGTACTTACAATAATGCATAGTGGGCCGGGCACAGTGGCTCACACCGATAATCCCAGCACTTTGGGAGGCCAAGACGGGTGGATCACCTGAGGTCAGGAGTTCGAGACCAGCCTGGCCAATGTGGGGAAACCTTGTCTCTACTAAAAATAGAAGAATTAGAGGCCGGGCGCGGTGGCTCAAGCCTGTAATCCCAGCACTTTGGGAGGCCGAGGCGGGCGGATCACGAGGTCAGGAGATCGAGACCATCCTGGCTAACACGGTGAAACCCCATCTCTACTAAAAATACAAAAAACTAGCCGGGCGCGGTGGCGGGCGCCTGTAGTCCCAGCTACTCGGGAGGCTGAGGCAGGAGAATGGCGTAAACCCGGGAGGCGGAGCTTGCAGTGAGCTGAGATCCGGCCACTGCACTCCAGCCTGGGTGACAGAGCAAGACTCCGTCTCAAAAAAAAAAAAAAAAAAAAAATAGAAGAATTAGCCAGGTGTAGTGGCACATGCCTGTAATCCCAGCTACTCAGGAGGATGAGGCAGGAGAATCCTTGAAATCCAGAAGGCGGAGGTTGCAGTGAACCGAGATCACACCACTGCACTCCAGCCTGGGCAACAGAGCAAGACTCCGTCTCAATAATAATAATAATAATAATAATAACAATAATAATAATACATAGTAAATGCTCCATAAAGGGTGGTTATTTGTATTCCCCACATTTCTTTATTTTGTCCTTATTATTGAGACAAGGTCTCGCTCTGTCACTCAGTCTGGAGTACAGTGCCACCATCATAGCTCACTGCAGCCTTGACCTCCCTCGGCTCAAACCATCCTCCTGCCTCAGCCTCTGGAGTAGCTGGGATCACAGATGGGTACCACCACACCCAGCTAATTTTTAAAAAATGTTTCATAGAGACAGGGTCTCACTATGTTGCCCAGACTAGTCTTCAACTCCTGGGCTCAAGCAATCCTCTTGCCTCAGCTTCACAGAGTGCTGGGATTACAGGTGTGAACCACTGTGTCCAGCCCCCACTATGTCCTAAATGGTCCTTCTTTCCCACCCTGCCCTCACACCCTACATCTACGCTATGCATTCTCCATTGTGCCCACATCCTTGATGATCCATTGAAATGTGAATCAGGGCTGGGCATGGTAGCTCACGCCTGTAATCCCAGCACTTTGAGGGGCTGAGGCAGAGGGGTTGCCTGCAGTCAGGGGTTCAAGAGCAGCGTGGTCAGGCCGGGTGCGGTGGCTCAAGCCTGTAATCCCAGCACTTTGGGAGGCCGAGACGGGCGGATCACGAGGTCAGGAGATCGAGACCATCCTGGTTAACACGGTGAAACCCCGTCTCTACTAAAAAAAAAAATATAAAAAACTAGCCGGCCGAGGTGGCGGACGCCTGTAGTCCCAGCTACTCGGGAGGTGGAGGCAGGAGAATGGCGTGAACCCGGGAGGCGGAGCTTGCAGTGAGCTGAAATCCGGCCACTGCACTCCAGCCTGGGTGACAGCGCGAGACTCCGTCTCAAAAAAAAAAAAAAAAAAGAGCAGCGTGGTCAACATGGTGAAACCCCGTTTCTACTAAAAATACAAAAATTAGCTGGGTGTGGTGGCGGGCACCTGTAATCCCAGCTACTTGGGAGGCTGAGACAGAACTGCTTGAACCTGGGAGGCGGAGATTGCAGTGAGCTGAGACTGTGCCATTGCACTCCAGCCTGGGCAAGAAGAGCAAAACTCTTTTTTTTTTTTTTTTTTTTTTTTTGAGACGGAGTCTCGTTCTGTCGCCCAGGCTGGAGTGCAGTGGCCGGATCTCAGCTCACTGCAAGCTCTGCCTCCCGGGTTCATGCCATTCTCCTGCCTCAGCCTCCCGAGTAGCTGGGACTACAGGCGCCCACCACCTCGCCCAGCTAGTTTTTTGTATTTTTTAGTAGAGACGGGGTTTCACCATGTTAGCCAGGATGGTCTCGATCTCCTGACCTCGTGATCCGCCCATCTCGGCCTCCCAAAGTGCTGGGATTACAGGCTTGAGCCACCGTGCCCGGCCAAGAAGAGCAAAACTCTATCCTCCCCCACCTCCAAAAAAAAAAAAAAGTGAATCAGATCCCATCCCTCCCTTGCTCAAGAACCTTCCATAGCTCCCTATTGCCCTCAAAATAAAATCCAAACTCCCTACTTCTGTCTATGTGATCTGACCTCCATCGCCTCCCTCTTCTCACCTCCTCCCACTCCTCCCCCTCTGCTCCAGCCACACAGGCCTCCTCCCTATTCCTCACAGAGTCTAGCCTCAAGACCTCTGAAGTGCACTGGTTGTTCCCTCTGTCTGAACCACGGCCAGCCTTTCTCTTCCATTCAGATCAAACATCACATCCTAGAGAGGCCAGGCTGGCTAGAGTAGCTCCCCTCCTCCTACCTGCTTAGCTTCTCTCATTCTTCAGAGGCCTCGTGGCTCTCTGAACACATACTATCTGTTCGCTTCCGTGTGGATGGTCTGCCCAGGCCCCAACATACTACTGGCTACACTGTATTTATTGGGAGAGTAAGTGGACAAGCCGATAGAGGGATAGAGGCTCACCAAGGTCACACAGCATGGTGGACGCGATGCCAGGTCCCCTGTGCTAACACAACCTGTAGGGGTCAGCTGAGATCTCAGAGATCGTACTACCCCCAGAGGCTGTGAGACCCAGTGCCACTGATGTGTAAGCCTGGGTTCAAACCCCACCTCCGCCGCTGCGTCACTGTGATCCTGTACGGTGGGATAATTATAGAAACTTCTTCATTGAGTCATCACACGATCAAATAGCTCGATAGATGAAAAGGCTCTGACCGTTATTATTGTGTGGGAATGTGCGGTGCCCAGCTGGGACAATTTGGGGTGTGGAAGCAGAGCTGGGGCTGGTACCCCAGACAACCCCCATTTTTAAACCCCTGGGGCTTTCTGGTCATTGCACCAACCCCATCACCCACACCACATGTAACCCCTCTGTACCAAGTTGGGGGCTCACCCTCCTAGGATCCCCATGGACTCTGTCTCCATCTCCACCTTCCCTCCTTCCCTGGAGAGCTCATTGCTGGGCCCCAAATTTGCCCAGCCTGGTCTCCCTGGAAGGCACAGCACAGATGGGGGTTGAACAAACCCCTGGCTGCACGGCCCAATCTGAATCTTCTTTTATAAGACAGGGTCTCACTCCGTCAACCAGGCTGGAGTGCAGTGGCTGGATTTCTGCTCATTGCAATCTCCACCTCCCAGGTTCAAGCGATTCTCGTGCCTCAGCCTCCCGAGCAGCTGGGACTACAGGCACCCGCCATCACACCCGGCTAGTTTTTTTGTATTTTTAGTAGAGACGGGGTTTCACTGTGTGAGCCAGGATGGGATGGTCTCGATCTCCTGACCTCGTGATCCACCCGCCTCAGCCTCCCAAAGTGCTGGGATTACAGGCATAAGCCACCGCGCCCGGCTTTGTTATTAAGACAAGGTCTCACTCCGTCGCCCAGGCTGGAGTGCAGTGGCATGATTACAGCTCCCTGCAAGGCTTAAGCAAAATCCTCCCACCTCAACCTCCCAAATAGCTGAGACCACAATCGTACACCACCACACCTGGCTCATGTTTTGAGATTTTGTAGAGATGGGGTCTTGCTGTATTACCAACCTCAATCTGAATCTTCCTCAACCAGCTTCTGGTTTGCAGTGAGACCTTTTAGGCCTTGAGGACTTCCGTTTGCTCACCTGGAAAAGGGGCATGGTACTGTCACCAATCCCAGAGTGGCCCTTGATGACAGCTTCTGCTGCCATTGCTTTTTTTTTTTTTTTTTTTTTGAGACAGGGTCTCATTCTGTCACCCAGACTGGAGTACAGTGGCGAGATCTCCACTTGCTGCAACCTCCACCCCCCAGTTTCAAGCCATGCTCCTGCCTCAGCCTCCCGAGTAGCTGGGATTACAGGTACATGCCACCATGCCTGGCTAATTTTTGTTTTTTTGTTTTGTTTTGTTTTTTGAGATGGAGTCTTGCTCTGTCACTCTGTTGCCCAGGCTGGAGGGCAGTGGCATGATCTCGGCTCACTGCAAGCTCCACCTCCTGGGTTCATGCCATTCTCCTGCCTCAGCCTCCCGAGTAGCTGTGACTACAGTTGCCTGCTACCACACCCGGCTAATTTTTTGTATTTTTAGTAGAGACGGCGTTTCACCGTGTTAGCCGGGATGGTCTCAATCTCCTGACCTCGTGATCCGCCCGCCTCGGCCTCCCAAAGTGCTGGAATTACAGGTGTGAGCCACCACGCCCAGCCTAATTTTCGTATTTTTAGTAGAGATGGGGTTTCACCATGTTGGCCAGGCTGGTGTTGAACTCTTGACCTCAAATGACCCACCTGCCTCGGCCTCCCAAAGTGCTGGGATTACAGGAGAGAGCCACCGCACCCGACCTGCCATTGCTATTATCACTGGGCTACCTGGTTGATATACACACCGTGGCCCTCTGAGTTAGGGGCTGAGAGCTTGCCCTGGGATGGGCACAGTGCCGCCTCCAGGCTTTGCCACTGGGGCTCCCTCTGCCTGGAGCATCTGCCCCTCCTCGACAGCCTCCTCCCCAAGATGGGCTCTTGCTGTCAAGCCCTTCTCAACTCAAATGTCACCCCCTCAGAGAGGCCTCCCCTCCTCTCCTGGGCCAAGCAGCCCCATCTCCGTCACCAGCCCTTGCTAGATTTTTCTTTCTACCACTTGGTGTTCTCTGAAATGGTCTTGGCCTATTTTCCAAACCTTCCCCATGAGTCTGTGGGCTCCGCGAGGGTCAAGAGGGATACCCAAGCCTGGCACACAGTAGGCACCCAATAAATACAGGAATGAAAGGTCTGCCGCTGCCCCAGGTGGGGTTTTAATTCCTTCCCCACCAATCCAGTTGCTGGGAGGTCAGGCTTTGGAGGCAGACAGGCCCAGAGACGCCTAGGGACCTGCCCAGGGTCACACAGCCACGTGCTCCAGCTGGGAGCTCTGTGGCTGCCCTTGAGGAGGGAGGGTGGCTGGGGCGAGTTCGAGGGTTGGGGGGGCGAGTTCCAGGGTTGGGCAGGCCTAGGGCAAGATTGCTCGCCCCCTCCTCCCGCACTGCTGCTGGGGAACCCACCATTAGCCACGCGGGCCTGGCCCAGCAGGGGAGAGGGGCAGTAGGGGAGCGTGGGGAACATGGGGAGCGTGCAGAGCGTAGGGACCGCCCCTCCCCGGGACCAGGATCTGAGACAGGGGTGTAGGAGGGAAGAGGAGGGAGAAGAGGAGAGAATGGAGGAGGAAGCGGAGGGACAAAGCGGGAGGCGGCAGAGGGGAGGGAAGGGAAGGAGAGGGAAGGAGAGGGGAGGGGAGGAGGTCCCCGGGTGGAGGGGACCCGGTGTAGGGGCAGGGAGGAAGGAGGGGAGAGGTGGGGGAAGGGGGCAGAGGGGGCGGAGGTGGAGGGAGAGGGAGAGGGAGAGGGAGAGGGAGAGGGAGGGGGCGGAGAAGGGCCGGGCTTTCAGGCCTGGCAGGCGCCCAGCAACTGGGGACGGGGTAAGGGGGGCCTAGGAGGGGGTGGGCCTGGGTGGGTGGGAGAGGTTTGCAAGGGGAGGTCAGCGGCGGGGGCGGGAGCGGGGATGGTAGGGAGGGAGGCGCCAATCAAGAGATCCAGGGAAGGTTAGGGAACCCAAGCTGGCGACTTTGAAGGACAGAGGGAGAAGCCCAGAGATCGCAGAAAGAGGGAGACAAGACCATCAGAGACCCCCGAGGCAGAGGGGGCCAGACGAGGGAGATTGTTGGATAATCTGTTTCAAACCTGAGTTCTATTTGCTGCATATTAGGGGTCTGTCCCTTTTCCCCAAGTCCCTAGGGATCCTATGTAGAAGCTGTTCTCGTTAAGCACCAGTTCTGTCCATTCTCCAGTACTAGCTCGGAAGTGGGTTTCATATTCGACTTAACAATTTAAATGAATGGAAATATTTTTTTAAAGGCAGTGGGGACTCGGAGAAGGAGGAGGACAAAGACAGACATTACCCAGGAGAGAAAGTCAGAGGGGAACCCTAGGCCCTCAGAGGGGAAACCACGCAGGGGTGGTTGCAGCTCCCTTCTCTAGTTTTTAATTTAATTTTAAATTGTATTTTATTTTTTAGAGATTGGGGTCTCACTGTGTTGCCCAGGCTGCTCTCAAACTCCTGGCCTCAAGTGATCCTTCCGCCTCAGCCTCTCCAAGTGCTGGGATTACAGCCATGAGCAATCTTGCCCGGCAGAGCTTTTTGTGTTTTGTTACTGCTTTGAGACAAGGTCTCACTCTGTCGCCCAGGCTGGGGTGTAGTGGCATGATCACGGCTCCCTGCAAGGCTCAAGCACTCCTCCCACCTCAGCCTCCCAAGTAGCTGAGACCCCAGTCTTCACTACCATGCCTGGCTCATATTTTGAGTTTTTGTAGAGATTGGGTCTTGCTATATTACCCAAGCTGGTCTCCAACGCCTGGCCTCAAGCAATCTTCCAGCCTCGGCCTCCCGAAGTGCTGGGATTATAGGCATGAACCATAGCACCTGGCGCCTTCTGCAGTTTTTTGTTTTGTTTTGTTTTTTGTTTTTTGAGATGGTCTGGAACTCCTGACCTCGTGATCCGCCCGTCTCAGCCTCCCAAAGTGCTGGGATTACAGGCTTGAGCCACCGCGCCACGCCTGGCCTCTGCAGTTTTTAATACCAGTCAAAACATCTAAGTGGGACCTGGGTCGTGGCTCGCACCTGTAATCCCAGCAGTTTGGGAGGCCAAGACAAGCACATCATTTGAGGTCAGGAGTTTGGGACCAGCCTGGCCAACATGGTGAAACCCCATCTCTACTAAAAATACAAAAAAATTCGCCAGGCATGGCAGTGGGGGCCTGTAATCCCAGTTACTCATGAGGCTGAAGCAGGAGAATTGCTTGAACCCAGGTGGCAGAGGTTGCAGTGAGGTGAGATCACGCCACTGCACTCCAGCCTGGGTGACAGAGCAAGACTGCGTCTCAAAAACAAATAACAAAACAACAATAACAACAAAAATATAAAAAGTAGCCCAGGCGTGGGGGTGCATCCCTGTAATCTCAGCTACTTGGGAGGCTGGGGCAAGAGAATGGCTTGAACCCAGGTTGCAGTGAGCCGAGATCATGCCACTGCACTCCAGCCTGGGCCCCAGAGACTCCATCTCACCAGAAACAAACAAACAAAAAACAAAAAAAGAAATAAAACACCTAAGTGGCACAGGGGCCTCCTCGTGACTTCCTGCCTCAGTTTCCCCTTCAGCCTGCCCCCCTGGTGTCCGTGGAGTATCTCACTAATCACACATCTGTGTGTGCCGCCCCTTTTCTGCTGAAACATCACCCATGGCTCCCTATGCCCCAGCTCCTGGCCTGTAGGGTGGGCAGGATCCTACAGGGCTGGCTCACATCCACCCATCTCACAGGCTTCTCTGCCCTTTTCTGTTTTGAGAAGGAGTCTGACTCTGTCACCCAGCTGGAGTGCGGTGGCATGATTTCTGCTCACTGCAGCCTCCGCCTCCGGGGTTCAAGCGATTCTCCTTCCTCAGCTTCCTAAGTAGCTGGGATTACAAGTGTGCGCCACCACGCCCAGCTAATTTTTGTCTTTTTAGTAGAGATGGGGTTTCACCATGTTGCCCAGGCTGGTCTCAAACTCCTGGCCCGACTTGGCCCTCCTGCCTCAGCCTCCCGAATTGCTGGGATTACAGGTGTGAGCCACCACGCCCAGCCTTCACTGCCATTTTCTCATTGTGTTCCCTAATCACTGCACACCTACTGTGTGCCAGGCATGATTCTAGGCCCCAGGATCTATAGTAGCAACCCAAACGGACAAACTCTCTTCACCAAACCCGTATTAGAGTCGAGAAAAGCAGCGGACAAGGGAATATTTGTTGGAACAAATTGTGCGGAGTGAGAAATGCTGTGAAGATAAAGAAGGCAGGGAAAGCGGCGCGGTGGCTCACACCTGTCATCCCAGCACTTTGGGAGGCCGAGGTGGGTGGATCACTCGAGGTCAGGAGTTTGAGACCAGCCTGGCCAACATGGCAAGACCTTGTTCCTACAAAAAAAACAAAAAAAATTAGCTGGCTGTGGTGGTGTGTACCTGTAGTCTTGGCTACTTAAGAGGCCAACATGGGAGGATCACCTGAGCCCAGGAGGTTGAGGCTGCAGTGAGCTATGATTGCACCACAGCCTGGACAACCAGGTGAGACTCTGTCTCAAAATAAAAATAAAGATCGCAGGAGAAAGTGATTGTGATGGGGATGACTGAACTAGGAACAGAGTGTTTCAGGCAGAGGGAAAGGCCCCACCTGGGACCATGTCTGAACACTTTCAGTTACAGAGAAGGTGCCAGGAAGGGTCAGACTGAGGCAGTGAACACGGGGTGGGGGCCGTGAGCCTCCAAGGTCAGCCCTGCCTCCACCAATCCTGCTGCACCCCAACTCTGCCTGGAATCAGCCATTCCTGTCTCTCAAGTCCTCCCTCCTCCCCCACCAGTCAGTGGGTCTAGAAACTTCTTTTTTTTTTTTTTTTTTTTTTGAGACGGAGTCTCGCTCTGCCGCCCAGGCTGGAGTGCAGTGGCCGGATCTCAGCTCACTGCAAGCTCCGCCTCCTGGGTTTTCACGATTCTCCTGCCTCAGCCTCCCGAGTAGCTGGGACCACAGGCGCTGCCACCTCGCCCGGCTAGTTTTTTGTATTTTTTAGTAGAGACGGGGTTTCACCGTGTTAGCCAGGATGGTCTCGATCTCCTGACCTCGTGATCCGCCCGTCTCGGCCTCCCAAAGTGCTGGGATTACAGGCGTGAGCCACCGCGCCCAGCCTGAAACTTCTTTCTATTAAACCAAATGGTTAAGATCCTGGCTGGGCGCAGTGGCTCACACCTGTAATCCCAGCACTTTGGGAGGCCGAGGCGGATGGATCACTTGAGGTCAGGAGTTCAAGACCAGCCTGGCCAACATGGTGAAACCCCATCTCTACTAAAAATACAAAATCGGCCAGGCGCGGTGGCTCAAGCCTGTAATCCCAGCACTTTGGGAGGCCGAGACGGGCGGATCACGATGTCAGGAGATCGAGACCATCCTGGCTAACCCGGTGAAACCCCGTCTCTACTAAAAAATACAAAAAACTAGCCAGGCGAGGTGGTGGGCACCTGTAGTCCCAGCTACTCGGGAGGCTGAGGCAGGAGAATGGCGTAAACCCGGGAGGCGGAGCTTGCAGTGAGCTGAGATCTGGCCACTGCACTCCAGCCTGGGTGACAGAGCGAGACTCCGTCTCAAAAAAAAACAAACAAAAAAACAAAATTAACCAGGCGCCGTGGCGCGTGCCTGTAATCCCAGCTACTCGGGAGGCTGAGGCAGGAGAATAGCTTGAACCCGGGAGGCAGAGGTTGCAGTCAGCCACGATTGCACCACTGCACTCCAGCCTAGGCAACAAGAGCGAAACTCCGTCTCAGAAAACAACCAACCAACCAGATGATTAAGATCCTGAATTTCCTGCATTTGAATCCAGATTCCCCGACTCTGTGACCACTTAGAGCCTCAGTTTCCTTACCTGTAAAAATAGCCCTTCAGAGGCATTTGCAAGAATCCTTTGAGAGATCCAAGTTTCACTGCATCACTCTAGCATTGCTGGAGGCAGGATGGATGTTCAGGACATCACCGCCGGTATTACTGTTATCTTTATGATTTCTTTGCCTTCCTAATTAGTCTGGTTGCTCCTGGGGGGGGTGGGGCAAAGAGGTCCCTGAGCAGACAGCAGGAGACTCAGCTACAGCCCTGACTTATTCCTGCCCTTGAGCAAATGTTCTGAGCTTCCGTGGGCCTCAGTTTTCCCATCTGCACAATGGGGAGAGAGCGGGATCATTTCTAGGTCCCTAATTCCACCAGCACTGCAGGTGCAGCTTTTATCTTCTCCCCCAAGACTGCCTGAAGGGCACACATAGGGACGGAGAAGGCTCAGCTGCAGACAATTCAGCCAGCACAGGCACCTGGCCAGCCTGACTGTGAATGTCTAATGCCTCTTAGCTTTAGCTCCTGTTCCCCCCGCTCCTTTTCCTCCCCGGCTGGGGATGGGGAAGGGGGGTTCCGTAAATCCTCCCACCCTCTGCCAGAGCCTGGCCCTTTGGGGTGTAGAGGTGGGGGGACTGGAGGATTTTAGACCCCGGAGTCCCCAGTCCCCATCCCTGTGGAGGGACGGGACAGGCCCTCCCCCGCCCCACACCTAGAGTCCTGCCACCTGGGCCTGCGGGATTCTCCTCCCTGCACTGAGAACCATTGTGTGGATGCGGGCAACTGAGGCCCAGCAGGCAGGGGACCTCCTCACCTGCTGGAAAGTCCCTCAGAATGGGGTAGGGGGGCTGGGAGAAGAGTGGGGTCGGAGAAGGCGAGAGCCTTGGAGAAGGGGCTTCCAGAGGAAACAGGGTGTTAGAGGGGGAGAGGTAACCAGAAAGGAGTATGGGCTCACCCCAGTCCTCTCTGCTCCCCTCTGGTCCTATGCAAGGAGCTGGGAGCATGCTGTGCCTCCTCCTCCCCCTCCTCTTCCCTTCCCTCCTTCCTGCTCCCCCTCCTCCTCCCTTCTCTCCCTCCTTCTCCCCCACCCTCCTATTCTTCTTCCCCTCCCTTCCTGCTTTCCCTCCTTCCTCCCTCCCCTCAGTTTTCTCCCCCACGCCCCTCCCTCTCCATCCTCTCCCTCCCCTTCCCTCCTCCCCTCCTCCTTTCCCTCTCCCCCTCCTCTCCCTACCCCCGCCTCCCCGCTGTTCTCTCCCCTCCCCTCCCCCTGCCCTCCCCCGTCCTCCGCCTCATTAGGCGCGGCCGCGGCGCGGGGCCCATTAGCGGATCAATTAGCCGAGGTCGCCCGCGGCGCAGTCGTTAAGCGCGGGGCGGCCGCGGCGAGAGGGGGCTCGAGCCCCCGCCTCCGCCCGCCCCGGCTTCCCGGCCCCGAGCACGCCCCCCAGGACGCCCCCTACCACCCGCCCCGCAGCGGGTCCCGGGACCCTCCCCAAACCCTGCGGGGCCCTGGGAGACCCCCAGATCGCAGGCCAGGCTGTGGCTGAGTAGGCAGGACCCCTTCTTCCGAGAAGACCCCTTGTGGGGTGTCGGGCTTGTGACCCCCCTCCCGAGGCACCCTTCTGCTGCCAGCAACATCCATATCAGTAATACTACTGTTATTATTATTATTACTAGCTGACACTCGAGCCCTTGCAGAAGTTCTAATTCTCAGAACAATTTTCCAGAAATTGAGATCAGAGCGTGATTTCACTTGCCCCAAATCACCCCTAAGGGTCGGAGATGGGGAACCCCCCAATAAATGTACTGGCATTCCTGCAGTTCTTTCTGTGTGTAGATTTCACACAGAAAAATGCAACCCACACTCCCCGTTCCCTGTTCGCCCCCGCCTTGTCTTTCTCTATCGACACACCCGCTGACACGCCGTATATTTTACTTGTTTATCTGCTCACCCCAGCCAGGAGGGCGGGGCTTTCTGTCTTGTTCCCTGATGTGTCTCTGGGACGCAGGGTAGAGTCTCTATAAATGAATGAATGGGCCGGGCTGCGGTGTCTCTCGCCTGTAATCCCAGCACTTTGGGAGGCCGAGGCGGGCAGATCACCTGAGGTCAGGAGTTCGAGATCAGCCTGGCCAATATGGTGAAACCCCATCTCTACTAAAAATACAAAAAATTAGCAGGGTGTGGTGGTGGGTGCCTGTAATCCCACCTACTTGAGAGGCTGAGGCAGGAGAATCGCTTGAACCCGGGAGACAGAGGTTGCAGTGGGCAGAGATCATGCCAGTGCACTCCAGCCTGGGCGACAGAGCGAGACTTTGTCTCAAAAAACAACAGCAAAAATTAACCGAGCATGGTGGCATCCATCTGTAGTCCCAGCTACTTGGGTGGCTGAGGCAGGAGAACCCCTTGAACCCAGGAGGTGGGGGTTGAAGTGAGCCGAGATCGTGCCACTGCACTCCAGCCTGGGCAACAGAGCGACAGTCTGTCTCAAAAAAAAAAAAAAAAGAATGAATGCACCAGCCTCTGCTGTGAGCACTTTCCAGGGATTAAAATGGGGTCTTCCTAACAAGGATCTGTTCTGTAATTATACCCATTTTACAGATAGGGAAACTACGCCCCAGCGTGTTGAAGGCACTTGCCTGAATCAACCAGCTGTGAGAGGAAGAGCCAGGATTTAAACCCAGGCCGGACACTCCATGCGGAGGACCATCCTAGGACATCTGTGCCACATCTGTGACAGCTGCTGATGCCTTTCACACTCACAGTTTTTTTGTTTTTGTTTTTGTTTTTTTTTGAGACGAAGTTTTGCTCTTGTTGCCCAGGCTGGAGTTCAAGGGCACGATCTTGGCTCACTTCAACCCCCACCTCCCGGGTTCAAGGGATTCTCCTTCCTCAGCCTCCCAAGTAGCTGGGATTACAGGCACACACCACCACGCCCGGCTAATTTTGTATTTTTAGTAGAGACAGGGTTTCCCCATGTTGGTCAGGCTGGTCTCGAACTCCCAACCTCAGGTGATCCGCCCACCTCGTTCTCCCAAAGTGCTGGGATTACAGGCGTGAGCCACCGCACCGGGCCTGTTTTTGTTTTTTAATCAGGACAGTGTCTCGTTCACTAGCCAGGCTGGAGTTCAGTGGCACGATCATGGCTCCTTGCAGCCTCAAACTCCTGAGCTCAAGCAATCCTCCCGCCTCAGCCTTCGGAGTGGCTGGGACTACAGGCGCACACCACCACACCTGGCTACGTTTTTGTATTTTTAGTAGAGATAGGGTTTCACCATGTTGTCCAGGCTGGTCTCGAACTCCTCACCTTAAATGATCCTCCCACTTTGGCCTCCCAAAGTGCTCGGATTACAGGCATGAGCCACCGCACCCGGCCTTATTTTTATTTTTTGTAGAGATGAAGTCTTCGTATGTTGCCCAGGCTGGTCTTGAACTCCTGGGTTGAAGCGCTTCTCCAATGTCAGCCTCCCAAAGTGTTGGGATTACAGGTGTGTGCCAGTGTGTCTGGCTGGTCTCAGGGTCTTTGTATGGGAACTGGGGCAGGGATGTTGAGAAACCCCATCCTGCTTTTGGTGGGTGAGAGTCAGAGGAGGCCTTCAGAAAAGTGACTCCTAGGCAGTCTCGGAGAATTAGAATGCCTGGGGAGGGGGCCGGGCGCGGTGGCTCAAGCCTGTAATCCGAGCACTTTGGGAGGCCGAGATGGGCGGATCACAAGGTCAGGAGATCGAGACCATCCTGGCTAACTAGGTGAAACCCCGTCTCTACTAAGAAATACAAAAAAAAATAGCCGGGCGAGGTGGCAGCGCCTGTAGTTCCAGCTACTCGGGAGGCTGAGGCCGGAGAATGGCGTGAACCCGGGAGGCGGAGCTTGCAGTGAGCTGAGATCCGGCCACTGCACTCCAGCCTGGGCTACAGAGCGAGACTCCGTCTCAAAAAAAAAAAAAAAAAAGAGGCCGGGCGCGGTGGCTCAAGCCTGTAATCCCAGCACTTTGGGAGGCCGAGATGGGCGGATCACGAGGTCAGGAGATAGAGACCATCCTGGCTAACACGGTGAAACCCCGTCTCTACTAAGAAATACAAAAAAAAATAGCCGGGCGAGGTGGCAGCGCCTGTAGTTCCAGCTACTCGGGAGGCTGAGGCCGGAGAATGGCGTGAACCCGGGAGGCGGAGCTTGCAGTGAGCTGAGATCCGGCCACTGCACTCCAGCCTGGGCGACAGAGTGAGACTGCAGACTCCGTCTCAAAAAAAAAAAAGAATGCCTGGGGAGGGGAAATAAGACAACCCTGTTCCAGGCAGAGGGAACAGCATGTGAAAAGGCCTCAAGGCAAGGGATAGCAAAGATGTTCCACCTTGGCTGCAGCCTGTTGAGTAGGAATGAAAGATGGGTAGGGTCTCCTGGGCCGAGGTGAAGAATTTAGGATTTGTTCAAGGGCAGTGAGAGCCAGAGATAATCTTTTCTTTCTTTTTTGAGACAGAATCTCACTCTGTCAACCACGCTGGAGTGCAGTGGCATGATCATAGTTCACTATAGCCTTGACCTCCAGGGCTCAAGCAATCCTCCCCACTCAGCCTCCCAGGTAGCTGGGACCACAGGTGCACACCACTATGCCCGGCTAATTCTTGTATTTTTGCAGATAGGGTCTCACTGTGTTGCTCAGACCAGTCTTGAACTCCCAGCCTCAAGTGATTCTCTCACCTTGGCCTCCCAAAGTGCTGGGATTACAAGTGTGAGCCACCAGGAGCAGCCTGTCTTTTTTTTTTTTTTTTTTTTTGAGACGGAGTCTCGCTCTGTCGCCCAGGCTGGAGTGCAGTGGCCGGATCTCGGCTCACTGCAAGCTCCGCCTCCCAGGTTCACGCCATTCTCCTGCCTCAGCCTCCCGAGTAGCTGGGACTACAGGCGCCCGCCACTGCGCCCGGCTAGTTTTTTGTATTTTTTAGTAGAGACGGGGTTTCACGGTGTTCGCAGGATGGTCTCGATCTCCTGACCTCGTGATCCGCCCGTCTCAGCCTCCCAAAGTGCTGGGATTACAGGCTTGAGCCACCGCGCCCGGCCCAGCCTTTTTTCACGGCTGTGTAGTATTCCACTGTGTGACCATGTCACAACCTACCTATTTGATTGGGGGCAATTATGACAAATCACAGCAGCTCTGAACACTCTTGTTCAGGTTTTTTTTTTTTTTTTTGAGACAGAGTCTCACTGTCACCCAGGTTGGAGCGCAGTGGCGCAATCTCAGCTCACTACAACCTCCGCCTCAGTGGGTTCAAGCGATTCTCCTGCCTGAGCCTCCTGAGTAGCTGGGACTACAGGGCTGCCATCACACCTGACTACTTTTTGTATTTTTAGTAGAGATGGGGTTTCACCATGTTGGCCAGGCTGGTCTGGAACTCCTGGCCTCAAGTGATCCGCCTGCCTCGGCCTCCCAAAGTGTTGGAATGACAGGCGTGAGCCACCGCACCTGCTAGGAACTCTTGATGTTCTAGGAGGGTGTCTCACATTGGAAGGAACCCCATCCTCCCCCGGGGGCAGCCACGACACAGAGGCAGGGACACAGCACTGAACCTTCTCACATCTTTATTTGAAAGGCACAGCTAAGCCCACCCTTGATACAGCATTTTCCACTTCTCTCTGTAGAGATCAAACGACTGAACACAAGATAAGCTGACTATATACAGACACAGGTGTGGGTGTTGCTTTTTTTTTTAAAAACATTTTTGTCTTTTTTTTTTTAATATCCCCTTTCTTAAAAGACAAGCTAGTATACTGGAAAAAGAAAAAAATAATAATAAAATAAAAACCAAGACAACTTTAGTACCCTCATCTTTATTTGGGAAGGGGAGGGGGAATCCTGGGTCGCCCACCCTCACCCTGCTCCTCCCAGCACAGCTAAGCTCGTCCCTCGTGCCCCCTCTTTTGTGGGCAATGGGAGAGGACCAGGTGGGCGTGGAGGCGTCTGGAACTAGCAGAGGTGGTGAGTGGGGCAGGAAGTGGAGGTGGGAGCAGACCTGGGACCCCGGGTCGGGGGAGACTCGGGGTGCCCAGGATGGGAAAGGGGCAGCTAGCATTGCGTGCATGCAGTACCAGGGTGAGAGCGCAGTGGCGTGTGCCCCGAGGGGCCCGGGCAGACTGTCAGTTACACGTGTTCAAAACGGGGGAATGGCCAGGGGTTCTGGGCTTCTCGAGGTCTTGCTCCCTTGGGACCTGGTCTCCCATCTGACCCTCCAGGCCTCAGCTTGCCTCACATGTCAGGGCAGGTATCCACCTATCCAGGCTGCAGGGGAGGAGGAGGGAGGCCGGGACTGGGGTAGGAAGAAAGCTAGAGGTGGCCTGCAAGTCGGACTGGGGCCTCCGCAGGCAGCCGCCATAAATACTATGGGAGTTTAGCCAATCCCGAGCTCCACTGTGTCTTGTGCTAAACATTCTTTCTCTCCGTGCCTCTGTCTCCCCTCTGTCCCCCCTCCCACCCTCCCCGTCCCGGCCCCCTGCTAATCCGACTTCTCGCCGTCATCCTCCTGGTGGGTGTCACCGTCGTGCCCGTTCTTGTCTTCCTTGGAGAGGTGGGCCTGGGAACCCAGCGCGGACAGCGAGAGCAGGCCGGTGCCTGCACTGACCGCCGGCAGCGAAGGCGGCTGCAGCCCCACAGGCAGTGGGGTCAAGGGCAGGGCCAGGGCCTGCAGCTGGGACAGCTGGTGGGCTTGGAGCTGCTGCTGCAGGACGGGGGAGGGGAACGTTAGCTGCCTAGGGCCCACCTGTCCCCCGCCCACCCGCCCAGGTCCCCATACGTACTCGGATGATAGAGTTCAACTCAGGAGCGGTGACCTGCTTGGCCCTCTCGATGGCTCCCAAGACCTGCTGCTGGTGCTGGAAGGGGATGAGGAGAGAGGAGAGGCAGTGATTCCTCCTGATCCTGACTGAGAGAGGAGGCGGTGGCTACCCTGGGGCCAGGAGGAGCCCCGCTACCAAGGGGGCCATCATGTCTGCTCCTCCCAGTGGTTTTCAACCCCATCAGAAAGCGCCTTCCCTCTCTCCAACTGCTTCCTTTCACCAAGCTCGTCTCTTCATCTGGCCAATGGAGATAAATGGAAAAGTGCAGAAAACGATTAAAAGGGTTTTGTGCCAAGTAGTTAGAAAACGGCCTTTGAGTGAGTCTGGGAGAAACCCCGGATCCTGACCTATCCTATGTCCGCAGCCATGTACAAAGACATGAAAGACGTGAATATTTGTGCAGTACACAACCTGCCCAACTGTACAGGGATGTCCTGATCCTAGGAGCTCCAAGACTGTGCCCTGAGTCCGGCCAAATTGAGCCCTTCTCCTACCATGGCTGGAGAGGGCCCAATGAATTCTGGCAGAGCCAGCTGGGGAATGGGCCTAGGTTCAGGGCAGTTCCTCCCCCAGCTCTCCCCAAACACCTGACTCTGTGGCCAGCAGATGCTAGAATCTATCAATCTCCCTTTTTGCTTTGGCCACCAGGAAGCCTCCGTTCTGAAGAGTTCCAATTGCCCTTTTCTCTAGGGCTTTCATTGGGTCCTTCTAGACTTGTCCCTGGGCAAAGCAGGGCACCCAAAGGATCCTGAGATACAGCGATTAAAGAGGAAATTACAAATTTTTGACAGTAAACTTGGCAGGGACAGGAGATGGGCCTTACATGGCCCTGGGGAGGGGCAGCCTTGCATCCTGAGCCTCAGAACCCAAGAAAGGAGAAGAGAAGCTGGGCATCAGGTTCCTCTGGGTGTGTGTGCATGTGGTAGTGTGTGCTCAGGATCACATGTGCTTACTGTGTAGCTGCACATTCCTGCGTGTGTGGCCCTGTGCTGTCTGCACACGCCGTGTATCCGTGTGTGTCTGCGTCTGTGTGTGTATCTCCCGTATGTTGATGTGCTCATACCTATCTATGTGGCTGTGTCCATGGGGGACCGCCCTGTGCTACCCCATCCCCGCAACACACCCTCTAGTCTTTGGTTCTGTGCCACCCGCAGCGCCTGAAGGATGTTCTCAAGAGGGTGAAAGGAGGAAGAGAGATGAGAAAAAAACATTCCTGGTGCAGTTTTGGCCCATCCGACATTTCTACCTATGACATGACTCACTCCAGCTGGGAATTCCAGAGCAGGGTGAGGCCCGGCCCCCACACCCCTGTACCCCTGGAGTGTCTCTGGCCCAGGGATTCTTCTGCATAGGCCAGCTCTGGTGTCCAGAGCCGGGGAGGTCCAGAGAGGGGAGGCATGTGCCCTGGGGCACCCAGCACGCCCCCCAAGATGGTTGCAGCGGACAGGGGCTGGGCAAGGGGAGGGCCCCCTGGCACCCCCTCCCTGAGGCCCTGGCTCTTACCTCTTGGGAGAGGTAGGGCAGGACCTGGGCACAAATCCCGTTCAGCCTTTTGACAATCTCCGCCTGGAACACACAGATGAAGTCAGCGTCAGTCCTGGATGGGTGGCAGGTGCAGGCCAGCCCCAGGAGGCCCGCACGGGGCCCAGCCCAGCCCTGCCACTTGCGGCTTCTCTCTAAGAGGGGCTAGGTCTGGCCAGGGTGGGATGAGCAAACCCGTGTTCGGGCCCAAGGGCAGCCAGTCAGTGGCAAAGGTGGGGCTGGAGACCGGCTGTCGCCTGCAGCTTAGAGTGCAGTAAATGCAGGATGAGGCCAGACTGCACATTCCTCGGCTACATTCCTCAGGGCTGGGCCACTCAGGCCCCTGGCAGATAGTGAGCGCTCGTGGGAATGTAGGGAGGGCTGGGGGCCACAGGTTGTGGGGAAGGTCTCCGCCTCTCCCGCCACCCCCAGAAAACACTTCAAGGGAGGCCTGAGAAAGAGGCGGTGGGGAGGAGAGTGGGAGCTTGGGAAGGGCTTAGGAGGTAACAGGATAACAGGGCTGGCTGGGTGCCCAGCCAAAGGCCGGCTGCTACCTGCCTGGGGGTGCCCACGGGGGTGCTGGAGGCGGGGGGCAGAGGGGGAGGAGGGGGAAAGGAGAAGGAGGAGGAGAAGGAGATGGGCGTACCTGTTTGTGCATCTCGATGTTCAAACCGTAGGACATCTCATAGTACTGTATGGGGGAGAGAGAGAGGGAGCGGGAGATGAGGGCAGGGAAGGATGGGGGGGCATGGAGACAAAGAGATAAGGGAGTGGTAGAGACAGACAAAGGGGGGAGACAGCTGAGGGCAGGAAAGAAACGAGGCAGGTGGGAGGGAAAGAGCAGGAGGGAGAGACGCCCACACCCAGCGTCCCAGCCAGCCCGGGAGAGGGGCAAGGGGCCTGCTGGGGCTGCGGATGGAGACTGGAAGCACTTTAGGTCCCTAGCCCTGGCCTGGCTCCTCCCCCACTCCGTGTGCACCGCGAGAACACGCATTCCAGGGCTCCTAATCTTGTATCTTTCTATGATCTGTCTGCGGGTGGGCCCAGACTCCAGAGAAGTTTGCCTGCCTGGGTATAAACAGTGAGGGATAAACAAAGCCTGCTGGCTCTGGGGCCAGCAGCTACCCCTGCCCCAAGCCCCAGATCTCACCCTGCCCCTCCCCTGCTCTAAACCCTCCCATGGCTCCCCATCACCCCTGGGGGAGAAAACCAAGTTCATTCCCTGGCCTTCACATAGCTTCTCCGTCTCTGTCTGGTGAACTCCTACTCATCCTGCAAGACCCCAGCTGTGTGCCCCACTTCTCCATATAGTCTTCCTCAGGCAGGTCCTAGGTACCTCTATCTGCCCCCAGCCCTATCCTTCTGGCTGGGAGGGTTAGGGTCTGGCTCTGCCTCCCCCACAGTCTGGGAGATTTGGGTTCTGGGCTGAGACCCCAGCATCGCGGCTTGAGGGCCAGGCCAAGCGGGGGTAAGGGAGGGGATTTTTGATGCAGAAATTGCCACCTGGTGGTTACTAAACTGAGCAAGTGATTCTGGCAGCAGCAATGCAGTGTCACACCTCAGCCCCCCAAAATAAGCAGGGCTCAGACTCCCTCCCACAGGCTTCCTCTTTTGAGCTCGGGCCCAAAGGGGTTAAGCGTGTGGACGCTGGGACCTTGGCGGTGGGGAGGGACCCGGCTGCTCCCCCACGTCAGTTCCTGGCTGTTGGCTTTCACAGCCGGTGAGCCTCCTCCTCCTCCCTCCTCCGCTGCCAAGGACAGCCGGGGGACCTGGCAGGGCCGGTCTGCAACCCGGCGGTTTGGCACCTAGGCCACTGCCTCGGCCAGCTGCCAGGCTAGCGAGGCAGGCTCAGCCCAGCAGGGGCCGGCTGAGTGCAGAACAGGCCCCGAGTCCTCGCGCTTCCCAGGGGAGGTGGCCGGGGTTTAGGGAGCAGCTGCCCGTGGTGGATGGGATGTGGGGGGCCTGTCCCCCACCCCCAACACTGGACCTAGGGGCGGAGTTACTTTACCATCACATAGTGACGCTGCATCTCCGACTTCTCACTGGCCAACTTGTCACATTCGAGCTTGAGGCTGAGGAGGCACAGGGGAGACGGGGTGGTTGGTGGCAGCTGGATAAGAGCCCCCCACCCTCCATGATCCAGGGGAGGAAACTGAGGCTCCAAGGCCCCAAGACCCCTGTAAGGGAAAGATCAGCCAATTCTCAGAGGGTCATTTTTTTTTTTTTTTAAATTGAGACGGGGGTCTCCCCATGTTGCCCAGGCTGGTCTCAAAAACTCCTGGGCTCAAGCAATCCTCCTGCCTCGACCTCCCAAACCTCTTGGGATTACAGATGTGAGCCACCCACCGTGCCTGGTCAATGAAACCATAAACTTTGATAGGGGCTGAGGACGTTGAATTGAGGGGCAGGGAAGCTGGTAACAGTTGAGCTCTCTGTGATGCTGGGGGGAGGGGAGAGCATCAGGGCCCCCGACTGTAAGAAGGGGTGATGAAACCACCTTTGCAGATCTGGTCGGGCGAAAATATCCCACATTATAGGAACAACTGAAGTTAGAGGACGCACAGCAATGCTGGCTCAGAGAGTTTCACGAGCCTTTACCTCTCACGATCCTGATGAGGCCCGCAATGTCACTGTCATGCTCCTTTTATAGATGACACAGTGGACAGCCAGAGAGGGTGAGGAGCTGCCTCAAGGTCACACAGCCAAGCAACAGCCCAAGCTCTCAACCACAGGGGAAAATTTTCCAGACCCAAATAGAACGTACAAAGAGGCTGAGAGCGTCTGGGGCTGCGAGGCGGCTCCTAGCTTGACTTCCCACGGGGACCCTAGCTTCATGGGGGGCCTGGGCTTCCCGGGCAGACCCCTCAGCTCCCTCTTAGTCCTTCCTAACAGCCTTTTATCTTTAGCTGAGACAAAACACAACATTTCTCCCACTCCACCTGGCCAGTCCAGGTGGCTGACACCAGAGCTTCTTGTAGGCCCTCCCCGGAAGGAGGAGCTGTGGGACGTTTCTCAAAGCCCCCATGAGGGCGTCGTGGCCGGAGGGAAGTGAGCAGGCAGGAGGGCCTCCCAGTCCAGGAAAAGAACTGGTGATGGTGGTGGGGGAGGTGTCCTTTAACCTATTTAAATCCAATCCAGCACAGGCGCCCTGCGGACCTGGCTGTGGCTTACCTGTTTCTACCATCCCTGCCCCCTCTCGGACTGGATTCAAAGCTCAGCCCTGCGTCTTCCCTGCTGTGTGACTCTAGGCAAACTCCACTACCTCTCTGGGCTTCACTTCCTCCTCTGTGAGGTAACACTAACCTCGCAGGGTGTGGTAGAGAAGAGTCAATGAATTCAGACAAGGCAAGTTCTACAACAGTACCTGGCATACAGTAAGCATCCTATAAATGCACGTGGATCTTAGGATACCCCAGGAGCCTGGCATTTTGCTCCACCAGAGACAAGTGTGCCGGGTTGAGGATGCTTTGGCCGCCACCAACTTTTCTCTAGGTTTCTTTTAAAACGTGCATTTGTTGCTACCATTAAAAAAAAAAAAAAAAAAAAAAAGAATTGGGGCAGGGTGCAGTGGCTCACGCCTATAATCCTAACACTTTGGGAGGCCGAGGCGGGTGGTTCACTTGAGGTCAGGAGTTCGAGACCAGCCTGGCCAACATAAAGAAAGCCCATCTCCACTGCAAATACAAAAATTAGCCAGGTGTGGTGGTGCACGCCTGTAATCCCAGCTACTTGGGAGGCTGAAACAGGAGATACGCTTGAACCCAGGAGGTGGAAGTTGCAGTGTGCCGAGATCACGCCACTGCACTCCAGCCTGGTGACAGAGCAAGACTCCGTCTCAAAACAAAACAACAACAAAAACAGTTTCACTTCAAACCCTGGATTTCTGGCCTTTCTTGAAAAATAGGGTGATCCGGCCACCCAGTGGCTGTTATACCTCGAACATCCGGTGCGTGCCTTGTATGGCAGGGACCCTCGTTGGGTAGCAGGAAGCGCAGGCCCAGCGGATGGAGACCCCAAAGCTCAGAGAGGGCTTCCGGCTTAGCAGAGGTCACACAGCACTGTGACCGCCATCTGATCCCTTCCCTGTGGAATCAGGTCAGCCCCAGGGCTCACCAGGCAGTCTCTAACCCTTCACATCGAGGGACCCGAACAAAAGCTCTGGGGCCTGCGTGGAAAGCCAACTCTAGCGCCTTCGACCGTCAGTGTCTCAGTTTGCCCATCTTGAGAATGGGTACGACAGTCGGACAACAAGAAAGATGAAGCTTGAGAAGGCATGTATGGTCTTTAGCACACAGGGAGCACCCAAAAAAGTTGGATATTTGCAATAGCAACAACAAAATTGAGATTCCCCTTTCTACTTGGAGGGAATCCAGGATCCTTCCAGGAACATTTCTGGGGTGGGCACACTTCAGTTTGGAGAGGGCCCCAAGGCCAAACGGGGGTTTGAGCGTAGCCTGACTTCCTCCAGATTCCCAGGCCCGGCGTGCCCCTCCAGAGTAGGGCAGGTGAAAATCTGTATCCTTAAACCTTAAACCAGGAGAGAGACCTGGTGCAAACCTCAGCCTTGCCACTTCCTCAACGCTACGGACATCCCCGAGGAAATAACCTCTCTGGGCTTAAGTTTCTTCTTCTTTATTTTTTTTTGTTTTTTTTCGGACACCGAGTCTCTCTCTGTTACCCAGGCTGGAGTGTGGTGGTTCGATCTCTGCTCACTGCAACCTCCGCCTCCCGGGTTCAAGCAAGTTTCCTGCCTCAGCCACCCAAGTAGCTGGGATTACAGGCGTCTGCCACCACACCCGGCTAATTTTGTATTTTTAGTAGAGACGGGGTTTCGCCATGTTGGCCAGGCTGGTCTCGAACTCCTGACCTCAAGTGATCCACCCGCCTCAGCCTCCCAAAGTGCTGGGGTTACAGGCGTGAGCCACCGGTGGCACCCGGCCTGGGATTAAATTTCTTTAAGTGTAAAAGGACTAAATAGTTCCTTCCCCTTAGATACCACAGCATGGCAAGCTCTTCAGAAACGCCAGGAGATTTCTGAAAGAAGCACCTGGGAGAATCTGACTGATGCTGGGAACCCTTTCTCCAAAACTGGGCAAAGAGAGATGACCAGGCTGCAAAATGTTTGTTTTGGGGGTTGGGGGGACGGCGAGTCTGTGCCCTAACTCCAATTGTCTTTTATCCAAGGGGGGACTTGGGGGGATTGGGTAGGAGGGAGGGGCTCTGAAGCCACACAGCTGGGTCTTTGGGCAAATTATTTAACTTATTTTGTGCCTCAGTTTTGTCCTCCACAGAATGCAGCTGTTTAAAAAAAATGAATTCCCTATTTGTCAAGTATTAGGTCAGAGTCTAGCATACATTATTTTCCCAATCTCCCCTCCAGGCCTCAGCCTTGCCATCTGCGCAGAAAAAATGGGGTGGGGGGCTCACCTTCTCGGGACGCAGGGACCCTCGGCCCCCCAGCTCACCTGTGATACTGAGCTTGCAGTAGCTGAAATTCGTCTTTGATGCGGTCGCAGGAGTCCGAGGTGGTGAATTTGAGTTGCTGGGGTAGGTGCGAAGAGCCCTGTGGGGAAGGGGCGGCCCGGGTCAGGCCCTGGCTTGGGCTGGACCCCCCTCGAGGGCCAGCCGGGAGGGAGCGGCCGCGCAGCTGCGGCGCCCCCCCTCCTGCCCCACTTCCTGGGCCCGTGTTTACGGCCCCTGGCGCGGCCCCCACCCGCGCTTCCTGCCCCCCGCCTCTCCCGGGGGAAGCCGAGGGGGTGGGTGCGCCCGGAGCCGCCCCGACCCCCGCCACCTCCAAGCAGTGGGGGTGCGTTTTAAGGCCTGCCCTAGATGGGGGGCAGGGTGCGCCCTCTACCGCCCCTCCAAAGCGCCGGGAGGGAGTGCACATCCGAGGGGGGTGGATACGCACCCTAGGGAGCCCCCTCCCCAAGTTGGGGGGCAGCGAGTCCTCCCAGCAAAGCCCTCTTGGGGGAGGGGTCTCTCGGCGCCCGAAATCTTCCCGGGGGGCCCACCCCAGATTCCCAGCGCCCTTCCTCGGGGACGCGCTCTTCCGGGAGGGGTGCGCCTCGGATCGCCCCCCCACCACAGGCCCCCAAAGGATCCCCGCGCTAGAGGTGCCTGGCGGGGCTCCCGGAGCGCCCCAGGCCCGAGGCCAAGGCCGTCCGAGGCCCTGCCTGTCCCGGCGAGGGGGGGGGCGCCAAGCCGGGAGCTGGGACGGGGGGGCTCGGGGCCCGGAAGCTGGGGTGGATCGGGAACTGGGGGGTGTCCGGGGGCCGGCGGCAGGAGGGGGGTCGCGCCGGGCTTGGAGCTGGAGAGGGAAGACAGGGCCGGGGAGTTGGGGGGGGTGCCGGGCCGGAGGCACCGGGCCTGGGGGTGGGGGGCGCGGGGCCGGGAGCCGGGGGTGGGGAGCGCAGGGCCGGGATCCGGGGTGGGGGCGCCTGCCGGACGGACCCCGCTTACCGAATGCCTGCTTTGTGGAAACATCATGTCAGTCGCGGCAGGGGGCGCGGGCTGCGCCCCGGCTGTGCGCCCCGGCTCGGGCTGCTGGGGGCGCCGGGCGGCCGCGCCTTTGTCCCGGCGCCGATCGGCAGCTCCCGGGGCCGCCGCCGCCTCCCGCGCCCGGCCTCGCCCGCTTCCTGCGCCCCCTCCCCGCGCGCCCGGCCCCGGCGCGCCCCGGGCCCCGCTTCCTGCGCGCCCGGCGCCCCTCCCCGCCCCTCCCCGCCGCCCGCCTCCCCGCTCCCCGGCCCCACCGCTATTGTCTAATGGCGGCGACGCCGGCAGTGGCCGCGGCTCGGCTGATGCTGAGGCTCCGGCTCCACCTGCCGCCGCCGCCCGTGCCCCGTGCGCGCCGCCGAGGGGGGGGAGGCGCGCGCCCGGGGAGGCCTGCGGATCCCCACCCCGGCCCGCCTCCCCAGGGCCCGCCCGCCGCGGTGACCTTGGGCCCGGCCCGCCCCCGCCCCGGGCCGCGGCCCCCGCCACCCCCCCCAACCCGGCAGCAGGCCGGGCCTCGGTTTCCCCATCTGTCAAAGAAAAGGGACCCGGCTGCCCGCGTCGAAGCCGCCAGCCCTGCCGTGGCACGACCTGGACGCGTGCCACGGACGTGCTCTGTGACCTTGGCTCTGGCTGGGCGGTGGTTCTCGCTGAGCCTCAGTTTCCTTTTCTGCAGAAAGGCAGCGGTAATGCCGCCTTTCTCAGGGAAGCCATTCTTGCGACACATTTATAGAACGCCTACTGTGTGCCAGGGCCTGCTGCTCCAGGGCCCTGTGGTGGGGGCGGGGGTGGGGGGTCCCTGCTCTGGTGGTGGTGCCTGGAGACAGACAGAGACAAATTAACAAGCTGAATTCCCAGCAGGTCAGATGGTGGGGACCGTTCTGCAGAAAAACCAGCCGGGAGGATGGCAGGGTAGGAAGATGCAAAGTTAAACAGGTGGCAGGGAGGATCAGAGAGAGCTTCCTCCGCCCCTAAAACGACCCAAAGAAGGAGAGAGAACAGGGGGATGGGGTACAGAGGTACTCAGAGGCAGGACCAGCAGGTGTAAAGGCCCTGGGGCAGGACTGTGCCTGGCATCAGGGTGCCAGGGCGGAGGTCAGGAAGGCCGGAGGGAGGCAGGGCCTGGGGCTTCATGCATTTGCCCGGGCCCCCCCCCCTCCTCAGCAGGGCTTGTGCTTGGGTTAATATTTAGTGTTGCATTTTGAGATTCCTAATCATTTTTGAACAAGGGGCCTTTCAGTTTTCTTTTGCACTGGGCCCTGCTAACTCTGTAGCTGGTGAAGCAGGCCAGTCCAGCAAGGACTTGTGGGCCATGGGGAGGACTTGGGTTTTTGGGTGAGTGAAGTGGGAGCCCTGGAAGGCTGTGGGAGGAGGAGGGATGGGACCTGGTGGTTTGTTTTTTGTTTGCTTTTGAGACGGAGTTTCACTCTTGTTGCCCAGGCTGGAATGCAATGGCACGATCCCAGCTCGCTACATCCTCTGCCTCCCGTGTTCAAGTGATTCTCCTGCCTCAGCCTCCCGAGTAGCTGGGATTACAGGCACGTGCTACCACGCCCGGCTAATTTTGTATTTTTAGTAGAGACGAGAGTTCTCCATGTCGGTCAGGCTGGTCTTGAACTCCCGACCTCAGGTGATCCACCTGCCTCGGCCTCCCAAAGTGCTGGGATTACAGGCGTGAGCCACCTTGCCCAGCTGTTTGTTTTTGAGATGGAGTCTCACTCTGTTGCCCAGGCTGGAATGCAGTGACGTGATCTTGCCTCACTGCAACCTCCGCCTCCCGGGTTCAAGCGATTCTCCTGCCTCAACCTCTCGTGTAGCTGGGATTACAGGTGCGTACCACCATGCCTGGCTAATTTTTGTATGTTTAGTAGAGATGGGTTTCACTATATTGGCCAGGCTGATCTTGAAATCCTGACGTTGGGTGATCCTCCCGCCTCTACCTCCCAGAGTGCAGGGATTACAGGTGTGAGCCACCGCACCTGGCTTTAGACTTGTGCTTTTGCTCTGAGTGAGGTGGGAATCCTGGAGAGCCGTGGGAAGAGGAGGAATGGGACCTGGTGGCGGTTATGAAAGTATCCCTCTTTCTGCCATTCAGAGAACAGGCCCCAAAGAGGCCATTGAAATAAGGCTGTTCCGCCGGGCGCGGTGGCTCACGCCTGTAATCCCAGCACTTTGGGAGGCCGAGGCGGGCGGATCACAAGGTCAGGAGATCGAGACCACGGTGAAACCCCGTCTCTACTAAAAATACAAAAAATTAGCCAGGCGCGGTTGTGGGCGCCTGTAGTCCCAGCTACTCAGGAGGCTGAGGCAGGAGAATGGCGTGAACCCGGGAGGCGGAGCTTGCAATGAGCCGAGATCGCGCCACTGCACTCCAGCCTGGGCGACAGAGCGAGACTCCGTCTCAAAAAAAAAAAAAAAAAAAAAAGAAATAAGGCTGTTCCTTTAAGGTCCTCCTTTGGCAGGTGCTGAGCACACAGTCTTTTCATCATCGTCATCCACTAAGCAGCCTGCTCCCTTGGATGAATGCAACTGATTTGGGCCTTGGGTGTTCCCATCTGTAAAATGGACCCGGAACCCCAGCCTCCTTACCTTGGCAAGTAAGGGTGAGAGCCCTCAGTGTTCAAGATTAATAATCTTTAAAGCAGTGTTTTAATATTTTTATTAATTTTTTTTTTTTTTGAGACAGCGTCTCACTTTGTGGCCCAGGCTGGAGTCCAGTGGCTCCACCTGGACTCATTACAAGCTCCGCCTCCTGGGTTCACGCCATTCTCCTGCCTCAGCCTCCTGAGCAGCTGGAACTACAGGCATGAGCCACCACTCCTGGCCTAAAAAATTTTTTTAGACACAGTCTTCTGTTGCACAGGCTGGAGTGCAGTGGTGCAATCAGCTCTCTGTAGCCTCCCACTCCTGGGTTCAAGTGATCCTCCCACCTCAGCCTCTTGAGTAGCTGGGACTACAGGAGTGCACCAGCATGCCCAGGTAATTTTAAAATTTTTTGTAGGCCAGGAGCCGTGGCTAATGCCTGTAATCCCAGCACTTTGGGAAGCTGAGGCCGGTGGATTACAAGGTCAGGAGTTCGAGAGCAGCCTGGCCAACATGGTGAAACCCCATCTCTACTACAATTACAAAAATTACTAGCGTGTTTTGGCGTGCACCTCTAACTTCAGCTACTTGGAGGCTGAGGCATGAGAATCACTGGAAGCTGGGAGGTGGAGGTTGCAGTGAGCCAAGATCGTGCCACTGTACTCCAGCCTGAGTGACAAGAGTGAGACTCTGTCTCAAAACACAAAAACAAAAAAACCCAAAAAGATTAGGATTAGGAAAGAAAAACTCGGCCGGGCGCGGTGGCTCACGCCTGTAATCCCTGCACTTTGGGAGGCCGAGGTGGGCGGATCACGAGGTCAGGAGATCGAGACCATCCTGGCTAACACGGTGAAACCCCGTCTCTACTAAAATACAAAAAAAATTAGCCAGGCGCGGTGGCGGACGCCTGTAGTCCCAGCTACTCGGGAGGCTGAGGCAGGAGAATGGCGCGAACCCGGGAGGCGGAGCTTGCAGTGAGCCGAGATGGTGCCACTGCACTCCAGCCTGGGCGACAGAGTGAAGACTCCGCCTCAAAAAAAAAAAAAAAAAAAAAGGAAAGAAAAACTAGGATTTTGTATTTTTAAGATTACTGCTACTTGGTGGCCGGGTGCGGTGGCTAGCGCCTGTAATCCCCACACTTTGAGAAGCCGAGACGGGCAGATCACCTGAGGTCAGGAGTTTGAGACCAGCCTGACCAACATGGAGAAACCCCGTCTCTACTGAAAATACAAAATTAGCCGGGCGTGGTGGCAGACGCCTATAATCTCAGCCACTTGGGAGGCTGAGGCAGGAGAATTGCTTGAACCCGGGAGGTGGAGGTTGTGGTGAGCCAAGATGGTGCCATTGCACTCCAGCCTGGGTGACAAGAGCGAAACTCTGTCTCAAAAACAAGAAAGAAAAAAAAGAAACAAAGATTAATACTACTTGGTAACAGCCAAGCCTTCAACCAACCGCAACGCCCTTCTTTTTCAAGCAGGGCCCTGAGAGACTGCGTTCCTAGAATGCCCTTGAATCCAGTCCTGCTGCTAGCACCCCTGCCACCCCACCCCCACCGCTGTGGGGACCAGACACCCCCTCTCCTGGGAGGCCACCTGCCAGTGTTTATTTAGGCAGGCGCCTTCCGGTATCAGTGCGCCCGGTGACCAAACACTCCCATTTTCGAAGCCCCCACACTGTCAGGGGAAGCAGAGCTGGACACAGATAGCTTGAGCACGGTGAGGTCAGGGCTGGGCTGCCCAGAGGGACCTAGGCCTGTGAAAGAGAGAGTCATTGTGAAATCATTGTTTTTAGAAAACAGGTTTTTTTCTGCAGAGAAGGAAGCCCAGAATGCTGGCCCACACTGTCAATAATCCAGCAAGCCACACAGGGCTGTATGTTTTTGCTGTGCACCAGGGGCTGCTTTAAGCACTTTAACCCTTAGGTGCTGTTGTCACGCCCATTTTAGAGATGGGGAAAACAGGCCGGCAAGGTGGCTCAGGCCTGTAATCCCAGCACTTTAGGAGGCCGAGGCAAGCGGATCACTTGAGGGTCAGGAGTTGGAGACCAGCCTGGCCAACATGGCGAAACCCCGTCTCTACTAAAAATACAAAAATTAACCGGGCGTGGTGGCCGCACGCCTGTAATCCCAGCTACTCGGGAGGCTGAGGCAGAAGAATCGCTTGAACCCGGAAGGCGGAGGTTTCAGTGAGCCTAGATCGTGCCACTGCACTCCAGCCTGGGTGACAGGGTGAGACTCTGTCTCCAAAAAAAAAAAAAAAAAAACGGAAAAAAAAAGATGGGGAAAGTGAGTCACAGAGAGGTGAAGTGACTCGGCCAAAATCACACCGTGGGTAGGGGGCAGAACCAAGATGTAATCCCAGGCCTTTGACCTTGACCTTGGGCCTTTGAGCACTCTGCAGTGTGGTTTCTGGCAGAGACACGATGGTGGCACGTGCTGCTGGGCTGAGGAGCTGGGATTTTATCTGGAGGGCACCAGAGAGCCACGGGAGGTTTTTTTTTTTTTGGTTTGAGACGGAGTCTCGCTCTGTCCCGCAGGCTGGAGTGCAGTGGCCGGATCTCAGCTCACTGCAAGCTCCGCCTCCCGGGTTGACGCCATTCTCCTGCCTCAGCCTCCCGAGTAGTTGAGATCACAGGCGCCCGCCACCTCGTCCGGCTAGTTTTTTTGTACTTTTTTTTTTTTTTTAGTAGAGACGGGGTTTCACCGTGTTTGCCAGGATGGTCTCGATCTCCTGACCTAGTGATCCACCTGTCTCGGCCTCCCAAAGTGCTGGGATTACAGGCTTGAGCCACCGCGCCCGGCCCACGGGAGGTTTTAGAGCAAGATTTTTCAGTTAGTGCCATTGCATTCCACCCTGGGCGACACAGCGAGACTCCATCTCAAAAAATAAAAGTAGATTGCATCAAAATAGTGTTTATCCTGATGACTTAGGTTTTGGCATCCTCTTAGCTTTTTTATTTTATTTATTTATTTATTTATTTATTTATTTATTTATTTATTTATTTTTGAGACGGAGTCTCGCTCTGTCGCCCAGGCTGGAGTGCAGTGGCGCAATCTCGGCTCACTGCAAGCTCCACCTCCTGGGTTCATGCCATTCTCCTGCCTCAGCCTCCCTAGTAGCTGGGACTACAGGCGCCCGCCACCTCGCCCGACTAGTTTTTTGTATTTTTTAGTAGAGACGGGGTTTCACTGTGTTAGCCAGGATGGTCTCGATCTCCTGACCTAGTGATCCACCCGCCTCGGCCTCCCAAAGTGCTGGGATTACAGGCTTGAGCCACTGCGCCCAGCCTGCTTTTTTATTTTTATTGGTTTTTTTTTGAGATGGAGTTCTGATTCTGTTACTCATGCTGGAGTGCAGTGGTGTGACTTTGGTTCACTGAAGCCTCAACCTCCCAGGCTCAAGCAATCCGCCCACTTCAGCTTCCCGAGTATGTGGGACGACAGGCGTGCGCCACCACGCCCGACTAATTTTTGTTTTTCATAGAGATGGGGTGTCACCATGTTACCCAGACTGGTCTTGAACTTCTGGGCTCAAGCAATCTGCCTTCCTCAGCCTCCCAAAATGCTGGGATTACAGGTGTGAGCTACCACGCCTGGCCCCTCTTACGTTTGACACCAGAAGAAAGGACCTCACGCTCAAGCACACTCACTCTGGTCCTAGCCCTGCCTCAATCAAACAGGGAAGTCTGCTGTTTGGACATTCTGGCCCAAATCATTCATTCTCTTGAGGGGCGAGGGGCGTCCTGGGCACTGCAGGGTGCTGAGCAGTGTCCCTCTACTCACTCCATGCCAGGGGCACCCCCGAGATGTTCCCCCCACAGATGTCCCCAGACATCGCCCAGTGTCCCACGGGGGGCACAATGACATGAGAATGAGCATCCCAGCTTCGAGCATGGAAGAAAGAAGGCAGCTGGTGGTAGAAGGTTCTCCCTGGTAGTGTGACAGGAGGATCAGGCGAGAGACGGGCAGCCTGGGCTGGGCCCACTGCAGAGAGCGTTACAAGAACAGAACGCGGGTGGCGGGAGGGTGAGGAAGGGCAGACGGCTTGCCGCAGGAGGGAATGTGTAATTAATTGGTGAGAATTGGGGTTTAAGCACATCACACTGTCTGGGTGGCTGTCCCTGAGCCCCCCTACCCCGCACACATACCCCTCCACCCCCGTCCCTGACCCCACGTGTCCAGCTCACAGTCTTTCCTCTCCCTGGGATTCTCAGGGCCACATCTGGGGCCAAGGCGGGGCGGGGATCTGTCTCATGGATCCAACCGTCTGAGACCAGCCTCAAGGCCTGGTTACAAATGAGTGCTGGGCCCCGCGGCCTCCAGGGCAGAGCCTGGCGCTGGCACGTGATGGATGGGGCTGCATGGCCATTAATCACAGGCCGGGGAGGGAAACAGGTGGTCTCCGTGCAGAAGCAGGGACCTCCCTCTGCTGGGCCCCGGGGAAGGTGGGGCTCAGCTGTCCAGCCCTGGAGTTGAGCGCCTGGACTGCTGCTACCTGGAGTTGAGCGCCTGGACTGCTGCTACCTGACCGGGTGACGTGGGGCCATACGCGTTGACTGCTCAAGACCTTAGTGTCACCCCACCCCCACTCCCTCATGCAACTTGCAAATACTTAGAGAGCACTTACTCTGTGTCAGGCATGCTTGCTTGTAAGTGGAGGTTCCGAGCAGTGACCAAGGAGGAGAGAAATCCCCCCTCCACCTTTTGGAGCTGATAAGCTTAAAACTTTTATTTATTTATATTTTCGGAGACAGAGTTTAGCTCTTGTTGCCCAAGCCAGAGTGCAGTGGCACAATCTGGGTTCACTGCAACCCCTGCCTCCCAGGTTCAAGCTATTCTCCTGCCTCAGCCTCCCGAGTAGCTGGGATTACAGGCGTGAGCCACCATGCCTGGTTAATTTTTTGTATTTTTGGTAGAGATGGTGTTTCTCCATGTTGGCAAGGCTGGTCTTGAACTCCTGACCTCAGGTGATCCTCCCATCTTGGCCTCCCAAAGTGCTGGGATTACAGGAGTGAGCCACCACACCCTGCCTTAATTTTTTATTCTTAGTAGAGACAGGGTTTTGCCATGTTGGCCAGGGTGGTCTCGAACTCTTGACCTCAGGTGATCCACCTGCCTTGGGCTCCCAAAGTGCTGGGATTACTGGTGTGAGCCACTGTGCTCGGCTGACAGTAATTATTTATTATCCTCATATTCCTGATGAGGAAACTGTGGCTCACAAAGGGGCAATCATGGATTTTGTCTGCCTTCCTCTCCACCCCCAGAGCTCTGTCACACAACAGGCCTTCATTGAACACTTGAATGCTTGGTCTTCGTCTAGATGATAGGGATAGAGTGACCCACGTAGCTCCAACCTTACAGCCTAGCAGGGGAGCCAGACATTAATCAAATCACTATACAAACATATGTGGTTATAATCCCTCAGCAATCCCATTGGCTCCAGCTTTACCAATACACCCAGAATCCAATCAATTCCCACCAACTACAGGGTTACCATCCTGGCTCACGTCCCCATCAACTTGCTCAGTGCAGCAATCTCTCATCTCATGTAGCATTTTTTGGGTGGACGTGACAACAGTAATAACGACAAAAACAAAAACAAAAAAAATGGAATGGCTTAAGTGCATGGAACTGAACATTCATGACATTAGGGTTGACTTCAGGCATGGCTCGATCCAGGGGCTCCAACATTATCAGGATCCTGTGTCACTGTGCATAGCTGGGACAGCTGTCTCCCATGGCGGCAAACAAACACAGTTCCCCAGCAGCTGTAGGCTTTCATCCTCCCAGCTCAGCAACTCAGGCCAATTCCTTCTGCTTAATTACAGCATGTCTTAGGACTCATTCTCATTGGCCAGGCTTATGTTACACGACACCCCTGATTTAATCCCTGTGTTCTGACTGGAATCCTCTGATTGACCAATCTTGGGTCACATGACTTTTCCATTTCAATCTTTTTTTTTTTTTTTTTTTTTTAAATGGAGATGGAGTCTCACTCTGTTGCCCAGGCAAGAGTGCAGTGGCATGATCCTGGCTTACTGCAACCTCCACCTACCGGGTTCAAGCGATTCTCCTGCCTCAGCCTCCAGGTAGCTGGGATTACAGGCATGTACCACCACGCCCAGCTAATTTTGTATATTTAGTAGAGACGGGGTTTCACCTTGTAGCCAGGCTGATCTCCATCTCAAAATAATAATAATAATAATAGTAATAATAATAATAAAACAAGAGCTTCTTCTTTTTTTTTTTTTTAGACAGAGTCTCACTCTGTCACCAGGCTGGAGTACAGTGGCACAATCTTAACTCACTGCAACCTCCGACTCCTGGGTTCAAGCAATTCTCCCGCCTCAGCCTCCTGAGTAGCTGGGACTGCAGGCACACGCCACCACACCCGGCTAATTTTTGTATTTTTAGTAGAGACGGGGTTTCAGCATGTTGGCCAGGATTGTCTCGATCTCCTGACCTCGTAATCCACCCAGCGTGGACGCCCAAAGTGTAGTGATTACAGGCATGAGCTGCCGCGCTGGGCCAAATGTTTTGTTTTTGTGCTTTTCACTGTCCCCAGCGCTCCCAGCTGCTGCCCTTGGGAGCCTGGTGTTGGCAGGACTATGAGTCACTGCTGGGGTGTTTAAGGGCCTTTAAAAGGTGTTCCCAGCATTTCCCAGGGGCTGTGCACTAATAAGGTGATTAGTAGGCTGGCTCCAGCAGATATCTGTTTGGGGATACCAGGGGACTGGGGGGAGCAGGGAAGTGTGGCTGCCAACCAGGCCTGCCCTCCAGAGGTCCCACTGCCTCCCCGTAGACACGCAAGGGGTAAATGCCAGCCTCAGCTTTGGGATGGGTGGGCTGTGTGTCTCTGGACAAGTGGCTGTCCCTCTCTGGTCCCATCTATCTGCTTTCCCATCTATCTAGTGGGCTGTGGGCATATACTGTGGTCCTGTAGGACCTGGAGCCACTATTCTTGCTCCCTGGTGCTCAGATACCTCTAACCTCTCCTCCCAGCAAAATAATCATCCCCTTTATCATAAATGGCTGAGGTTTACCAAACTCTCAGAGCCCCAGAACTGATCCAGGCCTTCAAGCTAGGTGCAGTTATTACTACCATTCTTTTCTTTTTCTTTCCTTTTACTTTAATTTCAGAGACAGGGTTGGGCTCCGTCGCCCAGGCTGGAGTGCAGTGGCGTGATCACAGCTCACTGCAGCCTCCACCTCCCAGGCTCAAATGATCCTCTCAGCTCAGCTTCCTGAGTAGCCAGGACTACAGGTGCACACCACCACGCCTGGCTAATTTTAACATTTTTTTGTAGGGAAGGGGTCTCCTTATGTTACCCAGACTGGTTTTGAAATCCTGGGCTTGGCCGGGCGCGGTGGCTCAAGCCTGTAATCCCAGCACTTTGGGAGGCCGAGACGGGCGGATCATGAGGTCAGGAGATCGAGACCATCCTGGCTAACACGGTGAAACCCTGTCTCTACTAAAAAATACAAAAAACTAGCCGGGTGAAGTGGCGGGCGCCTGTAGTCCCAGCTACTTGGGAGGCTGAGGCAGGAGAATGGCGTGTACCCGGGAGGCGGAGCTTGCAGTGAGCTGAGATCCGGCCACTGCACTCCAGCCTGGGCGACAGAGCATGACTCCGTCTCAAAAAAAAAAAAAAAAAAAAAAAAAAAGAAATCCTGGGCTCAATTGATCCATCCGCCTTGGCCTCCCAAATTGTTGGGATCACAGGTGTGAGCCACTGTACCTGGCCAAATTTTGTGGGATTTTTTTGTTGTTTGTGTTTTTTGAGACAGAATCTTGCTCTGTTGCCCAGGCTGGAGTGCAATGGCACGATCTTGGCTCACTGCAACGTCCGCCTCCCAGGCTCAAGCAATTCTCCTGCTTCAGCCTCCCAAGTAGCTGGGATTCCAGCTGCCCACCACTATACCTGGCTAATTTTTGTATTTTTAGTAGAGATGGGGTTTCACCATATTGGCCAGGCTGGTTTTGAACTCCTGACCTCAAATGATCCACCCTCCTCGGCCTCCCAAAGACCTGGGGTTACAGGCGTGAGCCACAAAAATTGAGTCCAATCTCTGCTCACACCAGAGACCAGGATAAACTCCCAATGGGGCAGACATCATAAACCAGGGCAAACCCAGCTTCTGGGATTCTCCTCCTCTCTCCCTCCCCACTCAGGGTGTGGATTTCAATGTGTTCAACCTCCTAGACCCAGCAGGGGAGATGATCATGGGACGCAGAGTCTCTTGGGGGGGGTCCGTGGAATCCCATAACTCAGAGGGTCTCAACCAGGGTGATTCTCCTCCCAGGGGGCACTGGGTGATGTCTGGGGACATTTGTGATTGTCACAATGGTGGGTGCTCTTGGCATGGAGTGGGTGGAGGCCAGGGATGCTGCTCAGCACGCTGCAGTGCCCAGGATGGCTTCACCCCAGAGAACTATTTAGCTCCAAATGTCCACAGCGTCCAGGGGAGAGACCTCATTCTAGAGCTCAGTAGCCACCAACCATGCATGGTTACTTACACGTTTACACTGAGATGGATGGAAACGGGCCAGGCTGTAATTAACCCCAGCGCTTTGGGAGGTCGAGGCGGGAGGATTGATTGAACCCAGGAGGTCGAGGCTGCGGTGCGCTATGGTCGCGGCCCTGCACTCCAGCCTAGGTAGCGGTGACATGCTGTCTGTATTAAAAAAAAAAAAAAAAAAGGCCGGGCGCGGTGGCTCAAGCCTGTAATCCCAGCACTTTGGGAGGCCGAGACGGGCGGATCACAAGGTCAGGAGATCAAGACCATCCTGGCGAACCCGGTGAAACCCCGTCTCTACTAAAAAAATCCAAAAAACTAGCCGGGCGAGGTGGCGGGCGCCTGTAGTCCCAGCTACTCGGGAGGCTGAGGCAGGAGAATGGCGGGAACCCGGGAGGCGGAGCTTGCAGTGAGCTGAGATCCGGCCACTGCACTCCAGCCTGGGTGACAGAGCAAGAGTCTGTCTCAAAAAAAAAAAACCAAAAAAAAAAACCCCCCCAAAAAAGATAAAAATGAGATGAAAGATGCATTTCCTCAGTTGCCCTGGCCACGATTCAGGGGCTCAGCAGCCACCAATGGCCACCACGTGGGACGCCGCGGAGCTAGAATGTAGGCGTTGTGGCAGAACGTCCTAGTGGGCCGCGCTGCGCAGACCTCCCCGGGTGCAGGCGCTCCTCGCCCCCCACCCGCCCCCGGCACGCAGGTGCCGCCGGCCGCGGTTCCACAGATGCCCACACGGGGGCAGTGTGTCATCAGGATCCCGCGCACCTTGGCTCAGGTCGCCTGCACCTGCCCTCTCCCCAGGGAGGGTGAGTGAGGCCACTAGGGGTTTGGAAACAGCAGCCTCTCGGCTTACAAATCCTTTGCGAGCCCCTGCTGTGTGCCAGGCTGTGTGCTTGGACAGCTCAGTAAATCAGTCTCATGCATGCTTTCTCCACCTGCTCACCGTGGACATCATGGGAGGGATGGTTCTTTGGGGCGGGGCTGTCCTGGGCACTGCAGGGTGCTGAGCAGCGTCCCTGGCCTCCACCCACTCCATGCCAAGAGCACCCACCATTGTGACAACCACAAATGTCCCCAGACATCACCCAGTGCCCCCTGGAAGCAGAATCACCCTCCAGATGAGACTCCCTGGGTTATGGGATTCCACAGACACCCAAGAGACTCTGCGTCCCATGATCCTCTGCCCTGCTGAAGTCCCAGGAGGCTGCACACATTGAAATCCACACCCTGAGTGGGGAGGGAGAGAGGAGGTGAATCCCAGGAGCTGGGGGTCCCCCTGGTTTACACCGACTGCCCCACTGGGAGCTTGTTCTGCTCTCTCGTGTGAGCAGGGAGCAGACTCACTTTTTCCCCCAAATAATTAATTAAGAGCTCCCCATTCTCGGCACTGTGGACGTTCAGGGCTGGATCGTTCTCTGGGGCGAGGCCATCTTGGGCACTGCAGGGTGCTGAGTAGTGTCCCTGGCCTCCACCCGCTGCATGCCAGGAGCACCTCCTCCCCAAGTCCTGACAACCAGAAATGTCCCCAGACACTGCTGTCAATCTCCTTATCAGGGGGTGCAAAATCACCCCCACCTGAGAATTCCTTTCTTTTTTTTTTTTTTTTTTTGAGACGGAGTCTTGCTCTGTCGCCCAGGCTGGAGTGCAGTGGCACAATCTTAGCTCACTGCAAGATCCGCCTCTTGGGTTCGTGCCATTCTCCTGCCTCAGCCTCCAGAGTACCTGGGACTACAGGTGCCTGCCACCACGCCCGGCTAATTTTTTTGTATTTTTAAAATTATTATTATTTTTTTTTAATTTATTATTTATTTTATTTTATTTTTTATTTTTTTTGTATTTTTAGCAGAGATGGGGTTTCACTGTGTTAGCCAGGATGCTCTCGATCTCCTGACCTCATGATCTGCCCGCCTCGGCCTCCCAAAGTGCTGGGATTACAGGAGTGAGCCATCACGCCCAGCCAATAATTCCTTTTTAGTGAATCAACTCATCACACATATGAATAAATAAATAAATATTTATTTATTTAGTTTTATTTAGTTTTTTTGAGATGGAATCTTGCTCTTCTCACCCAGGCTGGAATGCAATGGCATGATCTCAGCTCACTGCAGCCTCCGCCTCCCAGGTTCAAGTGACTTTCCTGCCTCAGCCTCCCGGGTAACTTGGATTACAGGCACCTGCCACTGCGCCCAGCTAATTTTTGTATTTTTTAGTAGAGATGGGGTTTTGCCATGTTGGCCAGGCTGGTCTTGAACTTGTTAAGGCTGGTCTTGAACTCATTAAGGCTGGTCTTGGTTTCTATTAAAAATGCAAAAGTTAGCCGGGTGTGGTGGTGGAAGCCTGTAATCCCAGCTACTCAGGAGGCTGAGGCAGGAGAATCATTTGGCTGAGGCGGACGTTGCAGTGAGCTGATATCATGCTATTGCATTCCAGCCTGGGCAACAAGAACAAAATTTCATCTCAAAAAAATAAATTTAAAAAAAATTGGCCAGGCACGGTGGCTCACACCTGTAATCCCAGCACTTTGGGAGGCCGAGGCGGGCAGATCATGAGGTCAGGAGATCGAGACCATCTTGGCTAACATGGTGAAACCCCATCTCTACTAAAAACACAAAAAAATTAGCCGGGCATGGTGGCGGGCGCCTGTAGTCTCAGCTACTCAGGAGGCCGAGGCAGGAGAATGGTGTGAACCCGGGAAGGAGAGCTTGCAATGTGCCGAGATTGTGCCACTGTACTCCAGCCTGGGTGACAGAGTGAGACTCCGTCTCAAAAATAAATAAATAAATTAATTAATTAACAGTAGCCAGGCACGGTGGCTCATGCCTATAATCCCAGCACTTTGGGAAGCTGAGGTGGGAGGATCACTTGAGCCCAGGAGGTTGAGGCTGAAGTGAGCCGGGATTGCACCACTGCGCTCCAGCCTGGGTGACAGAGTGAGACTCTGACTAAAAATAAATAAATAAATAAATAAATAAATAAATAAATAAATAAATAAAAATAAACCCCTCCTTCTCACTTTATTTACCTATTTTCCAAATAGATTCATGGATTCTCTCTCTCTCTCTTTTTTTTTTTTTTTTTTTTGGGACGGAGTCTCGCTCTGTCGCCCAGGCTGGAGTGCAGTGGCGCAATCTCGGCTCACTGCAAGCTCCGCCTCCCGGGTTCACGCCATTCTCCTGCCTCAGTCTCCCGAGTAGCTGGGACTACAGGCGCCCGCCCCTGCGCCCGGCTAATTTTTTCTATTTTTAGTAGAGACGGGGTTTCACCATGGTCTCGATCTCCTGACCTTGTGATCCGCCCACCTCGGCCTCCCAAAGTGCTGGGATTACAGGCGTGAGCCACCACGCCCGGCCCTCTCTCTTTTTTTTTTTTTGTTTTGTTTTAGACAGAGTTTCGCTCTGTTGCCCAGGCTGGAGTGCAGTGGTACAATCTCAGCTCACTGCAACCTCTGCCTCCTGGGTTCAAGCAGTTCTCGTGCCTCAGCCGCCCTAGTAGCTGGAATTGCAGGCATGCATCACCACACCCAGCTTATTTTTGTATTTTTAGTAGAGATGGGAATTTGCCACGTTGGCCAGGCTGGTCTCGAACTCCTGATCTCAGGGTATCTGCCTGTCTCGACCTCCCGAAGTGTTGGGATTACTGCAGCCTCCCGAGTAGCTGGGACTACAGATGCCATCACGCCTGGCAATATTTTTTATTGTTTGTGGAGAAAGGTTCTCCCTGACAAGCCCAGGCTGGTCTTGAACTCTTGGGCTCAAGTAATGTGCCTGCCTTGGCCTCCCAAGGTGTTGAGACTACAGGCATGAGACACCTCGCCTGGCCCAGAAGGAGGGGTTTAGAAGGGGTAAAAGGGAGAGACAAAGCTAGATTGTGCAGGGATGGAGTTCACACGGTGGGTAGAGAGTTCCAGGCAGAAGGCACAGGCTGTGCAAAGGCCCTGGGGTAGGACTGTGTCTGACGAGTTGGAGGAACACTAGGGAGACCTGTGTGGCTGGAGCAGAGTGAGGAAAGGGAGAGAGGGAGGAGGGAGGGCGGGGAGGGGCTGGCGCAGGTCCTGCAAGGACTCGTGGGTCATGGGGCAGACTTGGGCTTTTCCAGCAGGAAGATGGGAGCCATGGAGAGCTGTGAGCCGCGGAGGGACAGGCGCTGACTCAGGTTTGAATTCAGCTGTGAAGGCTGGGTGTGGTGGCTCATGCCTGTAATCCCGGCACTTTGGTAGGCTGAGGCGGGAGGATCACTTGAGGTCAGGAGCTCGAAACCAGCCTGGCCAACATGGTGAAACCCCGGCTCTACTAAGAAATACAAAAATTAGCCGGACGTGGTGGCGCCCATCTGCAGTCCCAGCTACTCAGGAGGCTGAGTCACAAGACTCGCTCGAACCCAGGAGGGGAAGGTTACAGTGAGCCGAGATTGCACCACCGTACTCCAGACTGGGCAACAGCGTAAGACTCCGTCGGAAAAATAAATAAATACATAAATAAAATAAATATAGTGAGCCGAGATTGCACCACCGTACTCCAGACTGGGCAACAGTGTAAGACTCCATCGGAAAAATAAATAAATAAATAGATAGATAGATAGATAGATAGATAAATAAATAAATAAAATAAAAATAATTCAGTGTGAATTTAACACGAAGAGGCTTCTCCACTAAATCCATGTCTGTAGAAACCAGGCAGGAGCTGTCCCTGGCTGTGTGTGGGGATGTCTGTGGATGTTCAGACCTCCCTGGGCTCAGAATGGGCTTGTTTCAAATGCAGCTTCCTGGGGCCGACTCTCTGCACAGTCTAATTCAGCAAAGGCGGGGCAGAGTCAGAGCTGTGACCCCGTGTCCCGGGTGTTTCCCGAATCATAAGCTCAGATGAGCCTGTGGGCAGAAGCTTTGTAGGAGGCCGTGTGCGTGGCCAGAGCCGGCAGCGCTGGGTGCAATCCGTTTTGCCCTTACTTGGGAATAAGAAACTCAACCTGCTCACAGGATGAAATGGTTTCTAATGTTTGTTTTTTTAAAACTGAAAGTCTTGGCTCAGTTATTTGCCCGAAGCCAGAATTGGGATCATCAAGGAACTTAACCAAAACATTCATTCATTCGGATTTAGTGCATTTCTTTATTTTTATTTTTATTTTTTTAGGGACAGGGTCTTGCTCTCTCGCCTGGGCTGGAGTGCAGCGGTGCCATCATAGCTCACTGCAGCCTCAGCCTCCTGGGCTCAAGTGATCCTTCCTCCTCAGCCTCCTGAGTAGCTGGGATTAAGGTGTGCGCTATGGCACCCTGCCAGATTTAATATATATATATATATACACACACACACACACATATATATATTTGAGGTGGAGTCTTGCACTGTTGCCCAGGCTGGAGATCATAGTGTGATCTCAGCTCACTGCGACCTCTGCCTCCCGGGTTCAAGTGATTATCCTGCCTCCTGCCTCAGCTCCCCAGTAGCTGGGACTACAGGCTTGCATCACCATGCCTGGCTAATTTTTGTATTTTTAGTAGACACTGAGTGATCCTGACCTCAGGTGATCTGCCTGCCTTGGCTTCCCAATTTTTTTTTTTTTTTTTGAGACAGTTTCCCTCTTGTTGCTCAGGCTGGAGTGCAATGGCATGATATCGGTTCACTGCAACCTCCGCCTCCCGGGCTCCAGTAATTATCACGCCTCAGTCTGCTGAGTAGCTGGGATTACAGGTGCCCACCACCACGCCTGGCTAATTTTTGTATTTTTAGTAGAGATGGGGTTTCACCATGTTGGCCAGGCTGGTCTCAAACTCCTGACCTCAGGTGATCGGCCTGCCTCTGCCTCCCAAAGTGCTGGGATTACAGACGGGAGCCACCACGCCCGGCCACAGGTAACTCTTATATCCCTGTTTTGCCAAAAGGAAATGGAGGCTGAGGAAGGCTGAGTCCCTGGTTCAAGGTCACAGCTCAAGGTCATGGAGTTGGGTGGAACAGCAAGGAGGGAGAGTGGGGATTTGAACCCAGGGATTGTGGGTGCAGGGTCTGTGTTGTTATCTGCCCCAAAACTTCTCCACACGTGCACAGCCTCCACCTGGGCACAGCCCTATCCTCCCTCACCTTGACGAGCCAAGTCCTGTCTGCCCTGGTCCCCTTGATGCAGGACAGGTGAGCCCCAAAACTGGGGCTTGGCCTGGGAGGGTTCTTGGCTTGACCCAGGAAAGATTTCAAGGGCAGGTGGAATTAGAAAGGAGGTTTTTGTTTGTTTGTTTGTTTTTTGTTTTTGGAGACGGATTCTCTTTCTGTCACCCAGGCTGGAGTGCAGTGGCAAGATCTTGGCTCACCGCAGCCTCTGTCTCTTGGGTTCAAGCGATTCTCCTGCCTCAGCCTCCCAAGAGCTGGGATTACAGGCGCCCGCCACCACGCCTGGCTAATTCTTGTATTTTTAGTAGAGTTGGGGTTTTACCATGTTGGCCAGGCTGGTCTCGAACTCCTGACCTCAGGTGATCTGCCTGCCTCGGCCTCCCAAAGTGCTGGGATTACAGGCATGAGCCATGGTGCCCAGCCTGTTTATTTTTTTGAGACAGGGCCTTGCTCTGTTGCCAAGGCTAGAGTGCAGTTGGTGCAATCATCGCTTACTACAGCCTCAACCTCCCAGGCTCAAGCAATCCTCTCACCTTAGCCTCTTGAGTAGCTGGGACTGCAGGTGCATGCCACCACACCTGGCTACTTTTTAATGTTGTATTTTTAGTACAGATGGGGTCTGGATATGTTGCCCAAGCTGTTCTTGGACTCCTGGGCTCAAACAATTCTCTGGTCTCAGCCTCCCAAAGTGCTGTGATTCCAGGTGTGGGGCACTGGGCCTGGCCAAGCATCTTTCCATGTGCCCATTGGTATACGGAAATTTTTATCACTACACTTGTTTCACCAATGAAGAGATGGAGATTCAGAGAGGGCAAGCCACCCCCTGAAAGTCACACAGCCTGGGGAGGGTGTGCTAGATGAGAACCAGAGAGCTGGACTCCCAGCTTCCAGCAGCGTAAACCACGGCTGTTGTTAGTATGGAGCGTAGGCGTCTGTATTGACATGTCTTCATTTCTGTTGGCAAAATACCTAGGAATGAAATGGCTAGGGCCGGGCGCGGTGGCTCAAGCCTGTAATCCCAGCACTTTGGGAGGCCGAGGCGGGCGGATCACAAGGTCAGGAGATCGAGACCACAGTGAAACCCCGTCTCTACTAAAAATACAAAAAATTAGCCGGGCGCGGTGGCGGGCGCCTGTAGTCCCAGCTACTCAGGAGGCTGAGGCAGGAGAATGGCGTGAACCCAGGAGGCGGAGCTTGCAGTGAGCCGAGATCGCCCCACTGCACTCCAGCCTGGGCAACAACGTGAGACTCCGTCTCAAAAAAAAAAAAAAAAAAAAAAAAAATGAAATGGCTAGATCCTGTTTACTTATTTAAAATAAATATAAATAGATCCTGTTTATTTTATTTATTTATCTATTTATTTATTTAATATATATTTTTTCAGATGGAGTCTCACTCTGTTGCCCAGGCTGGACTGCAGTGGCATCTAAGCTCACCGCAACCTTCGCCTCCTGGGTTCAAGCAATTCTCCCGCCTCAGCCTCCCGAGTAGCTGGGATGACAGGCACCTGCCACCACGCCCAGCTACCTTTCATTTTTTTTTTTTGAGACAGTGTCTCGCTTTGTCACCAGGCTGGAGTGCAGTGGCGCGACCTCTGCTCACTGCAACCTCTGCCTCCCTGGTTCAAGCGATTCTCCTGCCTCAGCCTCCCGAGTAGCTGGGACTACAGATGCGTGCCACCACACCCAGTTAATTTTTGTATTTTTAGTAGAGATGGGGTTTCACCATGTTGGCCAAGATGGTCTCGATCTCTTGACCTCGTGATCTGCCCACCTCAGCCTCCCAAAGTGCTGGGATTACAGGTGTGAGTCACCGTGCCCGGCCACTTTTGTATTTTTAGTAGAGACGAGGTTTCATCATGTTGGCCAGTCTGGTCTCGAACTCCTGAGCTCAAGTGATCCACCCACCTCGGCCTCCCAAAGTTCTGGGTATACAGGTATGAACCACTGTGCCCGGCCCTAGATCCTGTTTAAATTTTTAAGAATCCAGCCAGGCGCGGTGGCTTATGCCTGTAATCCCAGCACTTTGGGAGCCTGAGGCGGGTGGATCACAAGGTCAGGAGATCAAGACCATCCTGGCTAACACGGTGAAACCCCGTCTCTACTAAAAAATACAAAAAAAAATTAGCCGGGCACGGTTGTGGGCGCCTGTAGTCCCAGTTACTCAGGAGGCTGAGGCAGGAGAATGGCACGAACCCGAGAGGTGGGGCTTGCAGTGAGCCGAGATCGTGCCACTGCACTCTAGCCTGGGCAACAGAGCGAGACTCCGTCTCAAAAAAAAAAAAAAATTAAAAAAAATTCTGCTAGACGTTTTTCCAAAGTAGCTGCACTATTTCAAAGTCCCACCAGTCCCAAAGGAGAATTCCAGTTGCTCCCTTTTTTTGTTTGTTTGTTTTTAGATTAGAGGTTCTCGTTCTGTGTGCCAGGCTGGAGAGCAGTGGCGTGATCATAGCTCACTGCAGCCTCGGACTCCTGGGCTCAATCGATCCTGCTACCTCAGCCTCCCAAGAAACTGAGACCACAGGCATGCACCACCATGCCTTACTCATTTATTATTTTTTGTAGAGATGGGGTCTTGCTGTGTTGCCCAGGCTACTCTTGAACTCCTGAGCTTAGATGATCCTCATGCCTTGGCCTCCCAGAGGCATGTGCCACCATGCCCAGCTTGATGATTTTTTTATTTTTTAATTTTGAGACAGAGTCGCTCTGTGCCCCCAGGCTGGAGTGAAATGGCGCAATCTTGGCTCACTGCAACCTCTGCCTCCCGGGTTCAAGCGATTCTCCTGCCTCAGCCTCCCAAGCAACTGGGATTACAGGCACCCACCACCATGCCCGGCTAATTTTTGTATTTTTAGCAGAGACAGGGTTTCACCTTGTTGGCCAGGCTGGTCTCGAACTCCTGACTTCAGGTGATCCACCCACCTCGGCCTCCCAAAGAGCTAGGATTACAGGTGTGAGCCACTGTGACTGGCCTGATGATTTTCTTTTTCTTTTGAGATGGAGTCTCTCTCTGTTGCCCAGGCTGGAGTGCAGTGGTGTGGTCTTGGCTCACTGCAACCTCTGCCTCCTGGGTTCATGCCATTCTCCTGCCTCAGCCTCCCGAGTACCTAGGACTACAGGCGCTCGCCACCACACCTGGCTAATTTTTTTTTTTTTTTTTTTTTTTTAGTAGAGATGGGGTTTCACCGTGTTAGCCAGGATGGTCTCCGTCTCCTGACCTCGTGATCCACCCGCCTCAGCCTCCCAAAGTACTGGGATTACAGGTGTGAGCCACCGTGCCCGACCTTTTTTTTTTTTTAATTTTTGAGACAGAGTCTTGCTCTGTCGCCCAGGCTGGTGCAGTGGCGTGATCTCAGCTCACTACAACCTCTGCCTCCCAGGTTCAAGCCATTCTCCCACCTCAGCCTCTTGAGTAGCTGGGATTACAGGCACCTGCCAACATGCCTGGCTAATTTTTGTATTTTTGTAGAGATGGGGTTTCACTGTGTTAGGGCTGTTCTTCAACTCCTGACTTCAGGTGATCCACCTGCCTCAGCCTCCCAAAGTGTTGGGATTACAGGCGTGAGCCACCATGCCCGGCCGATTTTCTTTTTTTTTGAGATGGAGCCTGGCTCTGTCGCCCAGGCTGGAGTGCAGTGGCACAATCTCGGCTCACTGCAATCTCCGCCTCCCGGGTTCACGCCATTCTCCTGCCTCAGCTTCCCAAGTAGCTGGGACTACAGGCGCCCACCACCTCGCCCGGCTAATTTTTTGCATTTTTAGTAGAGACGGGGTTTCACCGTGGTCTCGATCTCCTGACCTCGTGATCTGCCCGCCTCGGCCTCCCAAAGTGCTGGGATTACAGGCGTGAGCCGCCGTGGCCGGCTGCCCGGCCGATTTTCTTTATGCCAGGCAATGACTGCCCATTTCCACCCTGAGGCCTGGAGGGGCTGGTATTTGGGTGCGGAGGGTGCTGCCCCCTGACTCCGGAGCTGTGGTTCTGGCAACAGGTGCCCCTGCACCCTGCCTGTCCTCAGCGTGGGTTCTCGTCACCTTTGTCCTCACTCGCAGCTCTGTGCCAGGAAATGGCCTTGTTCTCGCCCCGGGCCCTCATAAAATCCAGTTCCTCAAGGTCCAGGAGGCCAAGGCCACAAGGAAGGGAGGAGGCTGTGGGGAGCTGAGGAGGGAGGGAGGGGCCTCCAACGCCGTGAAGGCACTGCTGTGAGTGTGGACTTTGTCACTCTGGGCCGCTGGGTGGGGATGCTGGAGTCAATGTTCAGCTCCGGGTTGGGGCCCAGGGCCAACTTCCCATCTCTTGATGGGCCTCAGTTTCCCCATCTTATCCACTGGAGGCTTTCTGGGTCCTGGCCCAGTTCCTGGCACACAGTGGGCACTGAGAATGGAAGACCCCCATGTTGCTCTGTTGTTTCTTTTCTTTCTTTCTTTCCCTGCTCCCCTCCGTTCCCCTCCCCTCCCCTCCCCTCCCCTTCTTTTCTTTCTTTTTTTGAGGAGTCTCACTCCGTCGCCCAGGCTGGAGTGCAGTGGCATGACCTTGGCTCACTGCAACCTCTGCCTCCTGGGTTCAAGTGATTCTCCTGCCTCAGCCTCCCGAGTAGCTGGGATTACAAGTGCCCACCACCACACCCAGATAATTTTTGTATTTTTTGAGACGGGGTTTCACCATGTTGCCAGACTAGCCTCAAACTCCTGACCTCAGGTGATCCGCCCGCCTTGGCCTCCTAAAGTTCCAGGATGACGGGTAACAGCCAACACGCCTGGCCTTTTCTTTTTCTTTCTGCCAGAGTCTCAGTCTGTCACCCAGGCGGGAGTGCAGCAGCACAATCACAGCTCACTGCAGCCTCAGACTCCAGGCCCTAGCAATCCTCCCACCTCAGCCTCCCAAAATGCTGGGATTATAGGCGTGTGTCAATACAACCCAACTACTTTTTAAATTTTTTGTAGAGATGGGGTTTGTGGTGATGGCCAGGCTAGTCTCCAACTCCCGGCCTGTAGCGATCCTCCTACCTCAGCCTTCTGAGGTGCTGGGATTACAGGCGTGAGCCCCTGAACCTGGCCCAGATTGTTGTTCCTGCTCCCCATTGGATCTCCTCCCAACAATGCCCAGGGCGGCGGCCCTGCAGCCAAGACGGGGTTTCTACAGAGTTTGTTTAATAAATGCTCAAGGCTGGGCATGGTGGCTCATGCCTGTAGTCCCAGCACATTGGGAGGCTGAGGTGGGCAGATCACAAGGTCACAAGTTCGAGACCAGCCTGGCCAACATGGTGAAACCCCATCTCTACTAAAAACACAAAAATTAGCTGGGTATGGTGGCACACGCCTGTAATCCCAGCTGCTTGGGAGGCTGTGGCAGGAGAATCGCTTGAGCCCAGAGGCGGAGGTTGCAGTGAGCCGAGATTATGCCACTGCACTTCAGCCTGGGGGACAGAGCAAGACTCCGTCTCAAACAAACAAACAAAAAAATTTCTCAAGGCCAGGTGTGGTGACTCACACCTGTAATCCCAGCACTTTGGGAGGCTGAGGCAGGCAGTTCACTTGAGGTCAGCTATTCAAGACCAGCCTGGTCAACATGGTGAAACCCGTCTCTATTAAAAATACAAAAATTAGCAGGGCGTGGTGGCAGGTGCCTGTAATCCCAGCTACTTGGGACGCTGAGACATGAGAATCGCTTGAACCCGGGAAGCAGAGGTTGCAGTGAGCTGAGATCACGCCACTGCACTCCAGCCTGGGCAACAGGCAACAGAGTGAGACTCCATTTCAAAACACACAAAAAAATCAAAAAGTAAGTAAATAAGTAAATATCCAGTCTAGTACTTGGCCCATAGCAGATGCCCAGTCAATAATCATCAATAAATAGATCCCATTTCAAATTGTGACAAAGTCTCTGAAATAAAAGAACAGGGCATTATGGCAGAGACTGGTTGAAGGGGGAGGATTGTTTGAGCCCAGGAGTTTGAGATCAGCCTGGGCAAGCTAGTGAGATCCCATCTCTACAAAAAATTAAACAAATTTAGCTGAGTGTATTGGTGGGCACCTGTAGTCCCAGCTACTTGGGAGGCTAAGGCGGGAGGATCTTTTTTTTTTTTTTTTTTTTTTTTTTGAGACGGAGTCTCGCTCTGTCACCCAGGCTGGAGTGCAGTGGCCGGATCTCAGCTCACTGCAAGCTCTGTCTCCCAGGTTTATGCCATTCTTCTGCCTCAGCCTCCCGAGTAGCTGGGACTACAGGCGCCCGCCACCTCGCCCGGCTAGTTTTTTTGTATTTTTAGTAGAGACGGGGTTTCACCGTGTTAGCCAGGATGGTCTCGATCTCCTGACCTCGTGATCCGCCCGTCTCGGCCTCCCAAAGTGCTGGGATTACAGGCTTGAGCCACCGCGCCCGGCGAGAGGATCATTTGAACCCAGGAAGTCGAGGCCGCAGTGTGCTGAGATCGTGCCACTGCACTGTAGCCTGGGCAACAGATCAGGATCCTGTCTCAAAAAAAAAATTAAAATAAAAACTGGGCACGGTGACTCAAGTCCGCATCCCCAGCACTTTGGGAGGCTGAGGCGGGTGGATCACCCGAGGTCGGGAGTTCAAGACCAGCCTGACCAACTTGGAGAAACCCCGTCTCTACTAAAAATACAAAATTAGCCAGGGTGGTGGTGCATGCCTGTAATTCCAGCTACTGGGGAGGCTGAGGCAGGAGAATCGCTTGAACCCGGGAGGCGGAGGTTACGGTGAGGTGAGATCGTGCCATTGCACTCCAGCCTGGACAACAAGAGTGAAACTCTCAAAAAAAAAAAAAAAAAAAAAAAAAGAAAAGAAAAGAAAAGAAAGAAAAAGACACCCTATATCATGGCAGGAGAGGTAATCAATGAATAAAGAGATAAATAAGATGCTTTCAAGCTGTGAAAAGGCCTATGAAGGCAACTCAACAGGATGTGACAGGAGGGAGGGCTTGAGGTGGGGGTGGCATTAGTTAGAGGTATTCAGGTAGGACCCACTGGAGGAGAAGGTGTTTTTAGCCGAGGCCTGAGTGACAATATTGTTGTTGTTTTTAACAGACACAGGATCTCACTATATTGTCCAGGCTGGTCTCTAACTCCTGGGCTCAAGCGGTCCTCCCGCCTTGGCTTCCTAAAGTGTTAGTATTACAAGCATGAGCCACTGTGCCTGGTCAAGTGAGTGACACTGTTTTGACCACAATTTGCCCTCTGCTTGTAAGTTTCACATGCAATTGGAGCTTTTATCTATTGAGGTGGGAACTCCAGGAGCCCCCTGGCTACTTGCAGCTGAGGTGGGGCTGGCAGCCCAGAAGATGAGCTTTTCAAGGAGCTAATCTTTCGGCCAGGCACGGTGGCTCACACCTGTAATTCCAGCACTTTGGGGGGCCGAGGCAGGTGGATCACCTGAGGTCAGGAGTTCAAGACCAGCCTGGCCAATGTGGTGAAACCCTGTCTCCACAAAAATACAAAAATTATCCGGGCATGATGTGGGGATGCCTGTAGTCCCAGGTACTGGGGGAGGCTGAAGCGGGAGAATCGCGTGAGCCTGGGAGGTGGAGGTTGCAGTGAGCCGAGATCATGCCATTGATTGCACTCCAGCCTGGGCCACAGAGCAAGACTCTGTCCCCCCCTAAAAAAAAAGTGAGCTAATCTTCCCACACACCCGAGGAACCGATAAACGGAGACTTTGACCCTCCCTTTGCCCTCTTATCTCAAGACAGGGAGAAGGGTATATCAAAGTGTACCTCTGAAGATGAGGGATGGGCTCCTGGTATTTGGAACCTGGGAAGGGCCAGGTAGAGGGAGGAGGTGGTGAGGAGGTCAGGCAGCATTGGGGCTGAGAGAGGTGCCGCAGTCAGGGAAGTTGTGCGCAATGGTGCCTCAGTTCCTTCCTTTTTTTTTTGAGACAGAGTCTTCCTCTGTCACCCAGGCTGGAGTGCGGTGGCCAGATCTCAGCTTACTGCAAGCTCCACCTCCCAGGTTTATGCCATTCTCCTGCCTCAGCCTCCCGAGTAGCTGGGACTACAGGCGCCCGCCACCTCACCCGGCTAGTTTTTTGTATTTTTTAGTAGAGACGGGGTTTCACCATGTTAGCCAGGATGGTCTCGAACTCCTGACCTCAGATGATCTGTCTGCCTCGGCCTCTCAAAGTGCTGGGATGACAGGCATGAGCCACCGTGCCCAGCCAATTTTAATTTTACTTGCGTAGAGTGTGTGTGTGTGGGGGGTCTTGCTATGCTGCCCAGGCTGGTCTCAAACTCCTGGCCTCAAGCAATCCTCCTGCCTCAGCCTCCCAAAGTATTGGGATTACAGGCATGAGCCACTCTTCCCAGACCAGGCTCTTTTATCCCTTTCCCATCATTCCAAACACATCGACTGAGCACCTAGTGTGTGTTAGGGCCTCATTCTAGGTCTCTTTCTGTAAGGGACCACATAGGAAATCTTTTAAGATTTCTTGTTGGCCGGGCGCGGTGGCTCAAGCCTGTAATCCCAGCACTTTGGGAGGCCGAGGCGGGTGGATCACGAGGTCAGGAGATCGAGACTATCCTGGCTAACATGGTGAAACCCCGTCTCTACTAAAAATACAAAAAACTAGCCGGGCGAGGTGGCGGGCACCTGTAGTCTCAGCTACTTGGGAGGCTGAGGAGGGAGAATGGCGTGAACCCGGGAGGCGGAGCTTGCAGTGAGCCGAGATCACGCCACTGCACTCCAGCCTGGGAGACACAGCGAGACTCCGTCTCGGAAAAAAAAAAAAAAAAAAAAAAAAGATTTCTTGTAATGCTGCCCTGTGGGGTAACAGTAGCCAAACTCAGTATGGAAATCAATGGATGTGACTGGCTTCCAACAAAACCCTATAAATGGACACTGAAATTTTAGTTTCATATAATTTTTTCTTTTTTTTTTTTTTTGAGACAGTCTCCCTCTGTCACCCTGGCTGGAGTGTGGTAGTGCGATCTCGGCTCACTGTAAGCTCCGCCTCCCGGGTTCACACCATTCTCCTGCCTCAGCCTCCCGAGTAGCTGGGACTACAGGCGCCCGCCACCTCGCCCAGCTAGTTTTTTGTATTTTTAGTAGAGACGGGTTTTCACCGTGTTAGCCAGGATGGTCTCGATCTCCTGACCTCGTGATCCGCCCGCCTCGGCCTCCCAAAGTGCTGGGATTACAGGCGTGAAGCCACCGCGACCGGCCTCCATTAACGCTTTACAATGGATGAGTGAAGGTTCCTGTCAAGCAATGTCAGGGCGCTTCCCGGGCATCTGGAGACCCAGAGAGCGCAGCGGCCGCGTGGGCGCCTCCCCGACCCGGACTGGGCCGATCTGGCCGAGTCGAGCGGGGCCGAGCGGGGCCGAACGAAGCCGAGCGGAGCCGAGCCTGGCCGGCCGAGTCCGCCACATTCCCACAATCCCGGGCGGCCCCGCCCCGGCTCCCGGCTGCGCGTCCCCCTTCCCACGTCGGCGCAACCAAACCCGCGGGCCCCCCGCCCTCGCCCCGCCCCGCCCCTTTCGCGCCCGCCGACGCCCCGCCCAGGCCGCTAGTCCCGCCCCCACGGTGGGCGCGCGTGGCCGGCGGCCCCTCCCATTGGCCACACCGTCTGCCTGTCGCGGGCTGCGCTCCCAGCCTGCTAGGTTGTCCGGCGCTGTCGCTCGGTTGCGGCGGCTGCGGTTGGCGGTGGCTGCGGCGGCGGCGCGGGCTAAGTGCGGCCGCGCGGGAGTCCGCGGCTGGCGCGGCCCGAGCAGGGACCCGGCGGCTCGCCAGGCGGCGGCCGAGGCGGGGCGGGCCGGCCCGGGGCCGAGGGCCGGGGGCCGAGGCCGGAGGGCCGCGGCGGGCGGCGGCCGAGGCGGCTCCGGCCAGGGCCGGGCCGGGGACCGGGGGGCGGCGGCGGGGAGTCGGCCGCGGCGGCCGGGGCCGGGACGATGACTCTGGAGTCCATGATGGCGTGTTGCCTGAGCGATGAGGTGAAGGAGTCCAAGCGGATCAACGCCGAGATCGAGAAGCAGCTGCGGCGGGACAAGCGCGACGCCCGGCGCGAGCTCAAGCTGCTGCTGCTCGGTGAGTGCGGCCCCCGGGCCTGCCGGCTGCGGGCCCTGCCCTGCCTGTGTCCGCCCTGCCTGTCCGGGTCGGGCTGGGACCCTCTGGGGTCAGCCCTGCCTTTGCCGTCCGGGTTGCGGGACCCTCCGGGGTCAGCCTTGCCTGTGCCTTCCCTGCCTGTCCGGATCGCGGGACCCTCGAGGGTCAGCCCTGCCTGTGCCTGCCCGGCCTGTCCGGGTCGGGGTGGGGCCCTCCGGGGTCAGCCCTGCCTGTGTCGTCCAGGTCGGCCCGGGACCCTCCCGGTTCAGCCCTGCCTTTGCTGTCTAGGTCGGCACCTGGGACCCTCCGAGGTCAGCTCCGGGCCCCAGATTCCTTTGGGGTCAGCCTCTGCCTTAACTGTTCATATTGGCACCTGGGATCCCGGGGTCAGCCCCTGTCTGTGCTGTTCACGTTGCCACCAGGGACCCTCGGGCGTCAGCCCCTGTCTGTGCTGTCTGGATCAGGCCCGGGATCCCTCCTAGGTCAGCTCCCAGTTTCTGCCGCCACATTGGGCCTCCAGGACTCCAAGATTTGCCTTGTGTCACTTCTCAAGGGACCAGCCCCTCCCTGCTCAGGGACCCTCTGACCTTACCCCACCTGAGTACCCACCCCTCGCTACCCCTTCAGGGCCAGACCTTTGGGCTGTAACCCACAGGGCATACTCACCCCTCACTTCTCAGGGCCCCGCGTTGACCCTTCCCTCCAGGTAGAGCCCTGTACCCTCCATGCAGGCCCCATACACCCCCCAAAGACTCCTCCGTGCCCCCTAACCCCCCATTCCCTTCAGGGCCATTCTCCTGCCTTCCTGTTCCGGGAAACCCCATAGTCCTCTTGGCTGGAAAGCGCCCTGTGGGAAAAAGACAGGGTTCTGCTCAGCTGAGGGTGGGGCGATTGACACCTGAGGGAGCCTTTGCTTGTTGTCCGAAGCAGCTGTCTCGGCAGCCTCCCCCGCCGCCTTCCTTAGAGTCTTGGTGGGAGCCACACTGAGTCCCCGTTGGGAGCAGGCCCCCACCTCCCGGCTCCTCCCCACCGTCCTGGAGAAGGTTTGCTGCTGAACCTCCTTCTCCCCAGGGCACGCCTGCTGCAGGGAGCCAGTCGGGCCAGCTGTAAAGTGTTGTCACCCCAAATAAGGGTCCCTGCAGTCGTTTACAAAACAGAAAGCTCTTGCCCTGCCCCGCCCCTGCCCTCCCGAGCTCCTAGGTTAGCTCCTGGCCTGGGGGCGGGGGGCAGGGGCGGTGGGGAAGGTCAGAAATGGGTGCAGAGGCAGCAGGGACGGAGGAGGGGGTGTGCTGGTGGCGGTAGCTCCTGGGGAGGAGGCAGGTTGGGTGCTGTGTGGGGAACACGGTTGCCTCTCTCCTGCTGTGACCCTCTTGCGGCCTCCATGTCCCCGGTTAGAGAGGTGCCTTGGATGAAATGCCCTCCTGATTTTTTTCCCCAAACTTGTGTTTTGATTTACCTAAGGGGTCTGAAGTGGGCCGTCTTTCCAGGGGACACGGGTAGGCAGAGCCCGCGTAGTGGCCCCTTGCACAGAGTGGCACTGACTGGCTTTTGTAGTGGGTCATGGACTTTGTTTGGATGGAGGGGAGTTAGGAATTACTGGTGTCATAAAGATCTTACCAGATGGCCTTGCTCTGTGGCTCTGTGACCTCCCGAATCCCCGCCACCTTTTCCGCGTGCACCCAGGCTTCTGTGCCTGCACTTTGGACTTGAGATTGACACGGGGTTCAAGGACGAAGGTCAGGGGCTCCCGTGTCTGCAGCCTTGGCTGCTTGGAGCAAGTCTGGAAGTGATTCGGCCCTTCCTGCATCCTCTGTGCAGTGCCCAACTGTGGCCCGGGGTGTCTGCTGCAGGAGCACCTGTGTCTGCAGCCCCGCCCCTCCCACTCTGTGAGCTGGAAGTTGACCCCTATCAGCTGGTAAGATGGGAGGCTGCTGTCAGGCTCAGGGCCAGGCGGGGCAGATAGGGCAGTGACGAAGACGTGAGCTTACGTACGACCCAAGGAGGACGGGTGTCAGTGCCACGTAGAGGGCCAGGGGCTGCCAGGGGATTGGAAGGGCTTCACACTCTAGGTGTTGGGGCCAGGGACCCCTCTGGGAATCTGATGCGACAGGCCCTCAGAAAACTTCCCCTCCAAGCAACCTTGCGTCCCAGCTGGAGGGCCCCTTGCTGGGAGGACTTTGACCACCTGAGGTCCAGGGGCTGGGGCTCCAGGGTACAGGAGAGGGGACCTCTGTCAGGCTCCCTGCCTGCTTGTGGGAACTCATTCCACTCTCCCAGGAGGCCAGCCCCGAACTTGCGATTGCCCCTGTTTTTCAGGGAGCAGCGGGAGGGTGGGGCCGAGGCTCCCCAGGAGGAGGGGGCTGTTGGGCTGCAGCAGGTGGCTGTGGTGCCTGCAGCCCATGGAATGTTCAGAGACCTCTGGGCGGAGGTCCTAGTGCTCCGCAGGAGGCCCAGTCAAGCCGGGTCTGCCTCTCCCTAGAATTCTTTCCTCCCCTGCCCCTGCCCCTGCCCCTTAGCAGTGGGGGCTCCATCCCTCCATCTCCCCTATGGCTCCCGTGCAGCGTTGTGGAGTGGATGTCGGGGAGGGAGGCAGGGGCCTGCCACCGCACCCCTGTGGCATCTGCCGCCCAGGAGGGTCTCGTTTATGTGGGCGGTGCTGGTTCCTTCCAGGCTTGGGGGCAGCAGGGCTCCGGGACTCTGCCCTGACTTCTGGGTTTGCAACCAGGTGGAGCATGTTCTGGAAGAACGCGGTGTCTGCTTGCTCTCATCCACTGCCTCCCTGGGGCTGCACACGGCCTGTGAGATCGGTCAGCCTGGCGAGGACGTTCCATGCCCTGTTTTTGGGGTCGGGAGGGACCTCATGGAGGTCCCTAGAGCTGGACGGGGCTCGCTGCTGTGCCGCCTCCCTCGTGGTGGCTAAAATGTGCTGTTCACGCCTCAAATGGGCCTCTCCGTTAACACACACAGGTCTCCCCAGGGCCCTGTGCACATTGGACCTGATCGGTCTGTGGGGTGGGGCCGCCCTGGGCACTGCAGGGTGCTGAGCAGCGTCCGAAGCCTCCACCCACTCCTCGCCAGGAGTGCTCCCAAGTCGTGACAACCACAGATGTCTCCAGACAGTGCCCATTGTCCCTTGGGGGGCACGTTGCCCCCATTTGAGACCGTTTACTGTGTGGTAGCATACGATGTAAAATGCTTGTGGCAAAGCCGAGGGATAATCAGTGCAAATTATTTTCACAGAAGTTTTCATGAGTGCTTATAGAGTCTTTTTCTATGCACAATCAAAGCCGTGTGTGTGTGAATTCGCTACTCGGTGTATGCAAGGGTGTGTATGCATATATTGTTTTATACCCGGGGTATTCCGGGTTTGTCCTTATGAACACGTCTGTCGATGGTGGTGACAGCTGTGGATGGGAACAGGAGTGGTGAGAGTGTACTGTGCGCTTAGCGCACACGCTGCTCCGGCCTCCGTGCCGCGCCGCCGCCATCCCAGGGTCCGCCCTGTGGCCTGGAGAACTTTTGCAGGCCCCGCCAGGAGCTCTTGGATCTGGGTTCCCATTCCCCAGGCCCGCTGGGCCTCTGCCTCTCACGGGCAGCCCTTGGCTGTTAGGTTTCCGTCTCACTGGTAAACTGTGGAGGGGCCCCCCCGTAGAGTTCCTTGTGGCAGGTTTGTGGTTGGAAACGTGGGGACTTCCATGGGAATGCCTGTTCCCGGGGCCAGAGGCTGCTAGTGAGGCTGAGCCGGAGTGGCTCCAGGCTTTCTAAATAAAGCAGGATGGTTAGTTCCGGAGGCTTCCTGTCCGGCCTGCGCCGGCCCCCACGGGCAGTGACAAGGCCCGGGATCCAGCATGGGGTGCGGTGGCCCCACGGGAAGGGCCGGGCCTCTGTTGGCCCAGTGTTGGGAGGCGTGGAGCGTGGCCTCTGGCGCCTGGCAGGGTGGCTGTGCCGTGTCCCAGAAGACTCTGGGAGCAGGAAGCGCCCTTGGATGGCCTCGTCCAACCTTGACTTCCCAAGCCCGAGCCCAGGCTGGGGAGACGTGGGGACTCGGTCCAGGCCTGCTCTCACGTCCTCTGCGTTTATATGTAATCAGTTATGATGACTGTGGCTGAAAGGGTCTGCTTTGCCCGGGCCTGGTCCGGGAAGCTCCGTGGAGCTTCCGCCCGAGCCTCCTGCCCGGCTCTGCCGGTGCTGCGGTGAGAGCGGAGGAAGTGCTTCCCTCCGAGATTTAACCACGAGAGGTTTCACTTTCTGAGTCTTGTGGTGGAGCCTGTCTCTGTCTGGCACCGGGACCCTGGGCAGCACGGGGAGGATGCCCTGGCATCAGGAGGTTGGAGAGGTGTGTGGTGGAGTCTGACGGATCTTAAGAGGGGCACTCGCGGAGCCCTCTCGGCCCTACCCTGTAGACAGAGCTGGTACCTGGCGCCCCTTCTGGGTCCCCAGCAGGGCTCTGTTCTCCCCGCTGGGCACCCCAACTTGTGAGTAGAGGATGGGAAGCCTCGTGTGGCTTGCCCACCTAGGTGAATGAGAGCGGTGGATGCGATTACGGGCGGCCAGGGGCTCTGGGAAGGCCCACGTGCAGGGTCGTTATTTGATTGAAATTAAGTCCTTTCGCAGAACCGGGATCCTAAGTGCCGGGTTGCTGGCGTGCGGGTGGTTGCAGGCGCATGTAGCTCCTGCCGCCAGGCCCTGCGTGGAGCGTTCCCCCCGTCCCGGGGAGCGTCCCACTGTCTGTCCTCCGTAGGGCACCTGGCAGGTCTTCAGGACTGTCTGGAATTGGCTGTCCTAGATCCGGACTCTTGCTGTCATCTGGGCTTGGGCACCTTCCTCCCCCGTCAGGATGTCTGTGGTCCAGTCTCCCACCCTCCATCTGTGCTCCCTGCCTCTGGGTCAGAAACCTCTGATGGCCTCTGCTGTGGGGATTCCTGGTCCGGCCTGGCCTCCTGCGGCTGACAGGCGCTCTCAGGACAGCACGGGTAGGCGGCACCTCGGGCCATCTGCAGGGCCTGGGAGCAGTGTGGTGTCTGGGTCAGGTACGTGGCCTGGGGAGACTCAGGTTCAGAGCCCACCCCTGCTACTTGCGACTGTGGGACTTCAGGTCTGTGCCTCAGTTTCCTGAGGGGGCGGTGGGGTGAGGACTCAGTGGTGCTCCCCATTCCACTGCAAGTGGGCACCTGCTGAATGCTGGCTGCTGCGCCCGCTGCCGGCGTGGTGACATCGTGTCGCGCCCACGGCACCCGGCGTGTGTGGCACATACTGGGTGTTCCGTGAGAAACTGCTCCGTTGGGGATCCCGCCCGGGATCTGGGATCTGGGATCTGCCTGCAGACACCGTGGTGAGGACTCCCCAGCTTCAGCTCCGTGGATGTTTGGCACTGGATCACTCTCTGGGGTAGGGCTGTCCTGGGCACTGCGGGATACTGAGCAGCGTCCCTGGCCTCCTCCCACTCCAGGCCAGGAGCACCCCCCAGTTGTGACAACCACAGATGTCTCCAGATATTGCCCAGTGTCCCTGGGAGCAGGACCCCCGACCTATGTGTCTTAGCAGCCCCCGTCCCTTCTCGTGGCCATTGTCAGTTATGTGTCCTTGGTTCCCTGCTTTCCTGCCCATGTCACTGAGCTGTGCAGGCCTCAGAGATGCTTGGCGAGTGACCATCATTGGCTGACTGAAGGCACATCACGCAGGGAAGTGGAGAGGAGTGGCCCAGTACTGCTCAACGCCCTGCAGGCTGGCCTGGTGCACGCCAGGGATCTCTGCTGGGGCAGGCTCGGTTGCCACCTGCCTGTGGCCTCTGCACCGGGCAGAAGGGGTCCTCGAGGACAGTGCGCAGCTGGCTCAGAAGCTCCTCCCTGAGTCCCGCCTGTGGCCTGGGCTGCCCTGGGCCGACCAGCACTGGGCAGTGGGGGCACACTGGAGGGAGCCAGGGGCGAGTCATTTCCCTCTCCCAGCCTCAGTTTCCCCATCGGTCACTTGGGAAAAATGTTCTTCCCCCTGTAGGATTGTTGAAGGATTAAATGAGATGAGGCCAGTGCAGCAGACAGCAGGGAGGGAGCCCTCTTGTCCCCTGTGGCCGCCTTTCCTGCTGGCTGCTTTGCACCGAAAAGCTTCGAGTAACCCTGGGCGGTGGTGCTCCCTGGATGGCATCCACACGGGGACCCCAAGGCCTGGGAGGCTCCAGGAGGGACGGTGCTGGCCCAGGTTTTTGTCCCCGTCTGACTGCAGAGTTGGTGCTCTGGGTACCGCACCGTCTGGCGGTCCAGGCTCCTTTTTCTCTTCTGTCAAAGCTGTGGGGTCACACTGATGTTTCAGGGTACCTGCAGGGATGGAGTGGGGTGGGGGGCTAAGGGGTATGGTCAAACTGGAGGGCACTGTGTCTGTTGCCATTGTTAACCGCGTCCACACTGATGGGTGCTGGGCCCTGCCACTGAGCGGCCTGCGGAGACGTGGCTGTTCTGTTGCCTATCCTAATCCCCAGGGGCTGTGGGGCCGGGTCTGAGCTGTGGGATGAATGAAGCCCCCAGGGCTGTAGTGGGGCCCGCCGCAGCCCCAGGCTGTGGGATGAATGAAGCAGCCCTTCAGTCAGTGGCACCGGCGCCGGTTTGCTCGGCCTCAGTCCTACTGGATGGGGCGAGGGTTGACCAGTCAGGCACGTGCTGGTGGCCTGGGCAGGTGTTTGGAGAGGGGCCCTGGGCCTCTGGACTCCCGCCCTTCCCCCATCAGCGATCTCATCCCAGACTCCTTGGCGATGGTCATTGAGCTGGGCAGGGGCAGGGGTCTGTCCCTGTCCCCAGGTGGAGATGTTCAGACCAGTGCCCACAACTGGATTAGATGGGCTGGGCAAGGCTGGGGACCCAGGCTCTCGGGGGGCTTCAGTAAGGGCTGTGGTAAGACCCAGCGTGTGAGGAGAGGGGAGCTCAGAAATTTTGTGGCCAGTGCGGTGGCTCATGCCTGTAATCCAAGCACTTTGAGAGGCCGAGTCAGGCAGATCACTCGATTCCAGGAGTTCGAGACCAGCCTGGGCAACATAGTGAAACCCCCGTCTCTACTAAAAATGCAAAAAAATTAGCCAGACTTGGTGGTATGCACCTGTAGTCCCAGCTGCCTGGGTGGCTAAGGTGGGAGGGTCACTTGAGTCCACGAGGCAGAGGTTGCAGTGAGCCAAGATTGCACCACTGCACTCCAGTCTGGACGACCGAGGGACAGACTGTCTCAAAAAAAAGAATAGAAAACGTGGGTGAGTGACACCAACCACTTCCGGTGGGGAGGGTCACTCCCACTTGGGAACCAGTCTGTATGGAGGCCTCCGCTGGAATAGAACAAGGTGGCATGGCCCCTGGCCGGCGAGGGGCAGTTGGTGTCTGCACCTTTGAGGCACCTGGGGACTCTGCTGCTGTGGAGATGGGACTGGGTTTCAGTCCAGAGGCTGTCCTGCCATCGCTGCCCCTGGCTGTCACGCCCTACCTAGGGTAGTGCGTTTCGTGGTGGCTCATTCTTGAGCCTCAGCAGTGGGGCCGGCTGGGTGCCCTTCCTCTCTCAGGGCGCCCTGCCTGAGGGTGCGTGCTGGAACAGAGAGCACGCCCTGGGCTGCCGGCAATAAGCTGTGGAACCAGGAGAACCAAGTCTGTTCAGGCCCTGCAGTGAGGGGTTGTGGGACTTCAGGGAGGCCACTTGACCGCTCTGTGCCTCAGTTTCCCCTCCAGTCAGTCCGGCGCTGAGGTGCTGTCTACCTCCTGGGGTTCTGAGACGGAAGCGGGGCAGGCATGAGGCCCCTTGTGAAGCTGGATGAGGGGCGTCTGTCCTCCGCTGCAGGAGGGCTGCCGCTCCTCGGGCCCCTGCGTCAGGTTGGTGCCTGGCTCTGATCCCACACCCGCTGGCACAGCTCGTGGTCAGGGTTAGATTTCCAGGCTGTTTCCAGGAGCCGGGATCATAGGCACACGCATGCACACGCGTGGGCCACCACCGACCCACCTTCTCATGGGAGCTGATGCGCGGTCGTGTGACTTCCCCGGGTGGGGCTCTGCGGCTCTGGCCTTGCTCGCGGTGTGTGCACTGGCCTGGGCCTCCCCACAGCCCTGTGGGGGCTTCCTGCGTTCTCGGCCCACATCGCACCGTCTTGGGCACTGCGGGGCTCGGCTCAGGCGTCGTAGGCGGGAAGCAGCCTGGAACCCTGGAAGTCTGGCTCCCAGGTGTTGGCTCCCAGGTGCTGGCTCCCAGGTCTCAGCCCTGCCACTAGGGTCATGGGTTACTTACTTGAATCTTTTTATGTAATTTTTATTTTTATTTTTATTTGTTGTTTGTTTATTTATTTATTTATTTTTGAGACAGAGTGTCACTTTGTCGCTTAGGCTGGAGTGCAGTGGTGCAATCTCTGCTCACTGCAACCTCTGCTTCCTGGGTTCAAGTGATTCTCCTGCCTCAGCCTCCCCAGTAGCTGGGACTACAGGCGCCCACCACCATGCCCGGCTAATTTTTGTATTTTTAGTAGAGATGCGGTTTCTCCATGTTGGTCAGGCTGGTCTCAAACTCCTGACCTCAGGTGATCCATCTGCGTCGGCCTTTCACAGTGCTGGGATGACAGGTGTGAGCCACTGTATGTGTGAGCACGGCCTTGAATCTTTTTTTTTTTTTCGAGACAAGGTCTTACTTGTCATCCAGACTGGAGTGCAGTGGTACAATCTCAGCTCATTGCAACCTCTGTCTCTTGGGTTCAATTGATTCTCGTGCCTCAGCCTCCTGAGTAGTTGGGATTACAGGCGCCTACTGCCACACCCAGCTAATTTTTTTTTTTTTTTTTTGAGACGGAGTCTCGGTCTGTCGCCCAGGCTGGAGTGCAGTGGCCGGATCTCAGCTCACTGCAAGCTCCGCCTCCCGGGTTCACGCCATTCTCCTGCCTCAGCCTCCCGAGTAGCTGGGACTACAGGCGCCCGCCGCCTCGCCCGGCTAGTTTTTTTTTGTATTTTTTAGTAGAGACGGGGTTTCACTGGGTTAGCCAGGATGGTCTCGATCTCCTGACCTCGTGATCCGCCGGTCTCGGCCTCCCAAAGTGCTGGGATTACAGGCTTGAGCCACCGCGCCTGGCCAGCTAATTTTTTTTTGTAAATTTTTTTTTTTTTTTTTTTTTTGAGATGGAGTCTCTCTCTGTCACCCAGGCTGGAGTGCAGTGGCCGGATCTCAGCTCAATGCGAGCTCCACCTCCTGGGTTCACGCCATTCTCTTGCCTCAGCCTCCCCAGTAGCTGGGACTACAGGCGCCCACCACCTCGCCCGGCTAATTTTTTGTATTTTTAGTAGAGATGGAGTTTCACCGTGTTAGCCAGGATGGTCTCGATCTCCTGACCTCATGATCCGCCCTCCTCGGCCTCCCAAAGTGCTGGGATCACAGGCGTGAGCCACCGCGCCTGGCCATTTTTGTAAATTTTTTGGTAGGGATGGGGTTTCACCATGTTGGCAAGGCTGGTCTCGAGCTCCTGATCTCAAATGATCCACCTGCCTCGGCCTCCCAAAGTGCTGGGATTACAGGTGGGAGCCTCCGTGCCCGGCTTTGAATCTTGAGTGTGAGATAAGTCCCCAGCTCCTGCTCTCCAGGCTGCGCCCTCTTGTGGGGCTTGGAGCCTCCTTTTCTTCCGTCTTCCTTTCCTGTGGTTTGGGGATGTTTGCTGGGAGCCGGGAGGCAGGGTCCAGGAGAACCAGGTTCCTCCTGGTTGGCCTCCAGATCTTGGCCAGCGGGTCCAGTCCGGAGGGTAGTTTTCTCCTCTGGAAGCTGGCTCAGTGGGAGCAGCGGGCGGACTCTGGCCCCTCCTAGTGGTGGCGTGCTGAGTGCACCTGAGGGTTGCCTCCTGAAGGCTCCCTAGCATCTGGGGTCCACTGTGGGGCGGCCTGCGGCAGGCCCGCCAGGAACCATGCTTGCAGAGGCAAAGCACCTTGCTTGTGGTCACGTGGGGGCCTCCTGGAGACCTAGACTCCCTCAGGTGTGGGAGATGTGGGCTCCATTCTCCCAGGAGCCGTGGCTGGTGACACACAGTCAGGTCCATCCTGACGGGCAGTGGAGTGCAGGGGACCCGATGGGGACGTGAGGGATCCAGCACCGTGGACCAGGGCCAGGTTCATTCAGTTCACTCAGGAAACATGTACACAGCGCCTTCTGCGTAGGGGCTAGGGATGCAGGTGGGCAGGGCAGCCACAGCCCCTGCGCTGGGAAGCTGGCGCGGCAGGCTGCAGATGGGGACCGCCACACCTCCCTGAGGAGGGAATGGCAGAGCCACCCTCGAAGGGCCCGTGCTGCGGGGGTGCTGGGCGCTTCCTGAACGCCGGACCTTTGAATTTCTGCAATGGGAGCTCCCCGGGCATTAGGGAAGGGGAAGGGCCTGATTGAAGGGGTAGTTGATATTTAACCCTGGTGCTGAAGCAGGCGTCGCACACAGCTGCCAGTGCCCGCGGCGGCCTCCTGGGAGGCTGAGCTCACCAGCTCCAGACCCAGCGTGAGGCAGGAACCTGGGGGTCTCACAGCGGGACCCGGCGGTGGGTGCGGCCTCGTGGTGGGGAGGGAGGGTGGGAGGACTGCATGTGAAGCTGGGTTTGACTCGTCACCTGTGGAGTGTGTGCTCCCCCGCCACAGGCAGCGGCCAGGCAGCATCTGCCCTGCAGGACCCTCCCAGCTGCCCTTTTGTGCCGGCCCTGGCTGGACCCCTGGCTGGATCCCCGGCTTCCCCCAGTGTCCTCTTTTCCTAACATTTTGTCGCTGTCTCAGTCAGCTCGGGCTGCTGTGACAATACTGCAGGCACAGTGGCTTGTAAACTACCCGAGTTTGTCTCCCATGGTTCTGGAGGCTGGACGTCCAAGATCAAGGTTCTGTGGATTTGGGGGGCGGGTGACGTGGTTGCGCTTCCTGGTACATAGATGGCGACGCTGTGGATTCGGTGTAGGGGGTGGTTGTGTTTCCCGGTTCATAGACGGCGGTGCCTTCTTGCCGTGTTCTCACGCGGACGTGATCCCTCCTGGACTCGTCAGTGCACTCACAAAAGAGCCCCCAGAGCTCCACGGCAGAAGGAGCTGATCCGCCTCCCAACACCCCTGCCTTAGGGGTAAGGATTTTAACACAGGAATTTGGGAGGATCACAGACATTCAGTGCTGTGGGTGGGACCATTGGTGCGTTGCCCTGGGGTGGTGGTATGGTCCGTGGTCCGTTCCTTCCCAGGACTGGGCAGTGGTCCGTTGCGTGGGGTCTTTGCGCCCGTGCACCTGTTGAAGGGCCTGTGGAGCTTTGGCTTTTTGGCTTTTAGGAGAAAAGCTGCTGTGGTGCTTGGTGTGCGGTGAGGAGTGGACAGAAGGCTCTGCCCTGGCGGGTGGCCTGAGATGGGGTGATGAGGGCCAGCAGGGGGCTGTGGACGAGTCCAGAGTGAGGCGGAATCTCGGAGGGGCTCACACATTGTCTCGGGAGGAGTGGGCTGGCGTTTCTTTCCAGTGGGCAGCTGTTGAAGATTTTGGAGCCAAAAGAGCCTTCCAGCTCAGACGTCTTTCAGGAGGAGTGTGGCTGCCGGCGGGGCAGGCTGGCTCAGGGTGGAGCCATGTGGGCTGAGGCCCGAGTTGGGGCTGCTGCTTTGGGGCCACATGGCGGCCGGTCAGGTGGGAACGAGCCTCTGCTGACCAGGATCTTTAATGTGGAGCCCCAGCCGCGGGGTGTGAGGGCTCAGGCAGGACCCAGGCCTTCAGACATGGGGTCTGCTCTGCAGGAACCCCTGCATCCCAGCTGCAAGGTGCTGTGTGACGGGAGGCGGCAGCAGCTGGGTTGGCGCAGGGAGACAGGGCGACTTGAAAAGCAGGCTGGGGCCAAAGCATCTTGAAAACCCGAACCTAGTGGCGTGGCCTGGCTTGAGTGCTGTCCAGAGCCTCGCCCTTGGCCCCTGCACGGCCAGGCTTAACAGTGGCCAGCACCTCAGGGCCACCAGAGGCCCGGGGCCACCTGGCCTGGCTTGGCTTCCAGTGGCCCAGAGCTCCTGCTGGGCTCCTGCCCCGCTCTGTGGCCGCTCCTGGCTTTAGTGGGTTACGTGGGGGACACGGGTGGCTTCCACCCAGTGTGAGTGGTGCACATGGCTTAACACGCAGCTGCTAGCTGTGTATGGGCTGCATGTGTGTGTACATGTCCATACGTGTGTGCATACATGCATGTGTGCACGCAGTGTGCATGTGTGCTGAGGTACATGCACGCACACGTGTGCATTGTGTGCATGTATGCACATTCATGCATATATATGTGTGCACGCAGGGGTGCATGGGTGTGAACCGCCTCCCACCCCATCCGTGTACCCATATTGCCTCTGCAGAGCTCCATGGGGGTCCTTGGCCAGCCAGGGCTGTGGTTGTCATTTTTGCCTTCCTTACGAAACCCAAAACAGGCTGGGCGCACAGTGGCTCCCAGCACTTTGGGAGGCCGAGGCGAGTGGATCACCTGAGGTCACGAATTTGAGACCAGCCTGACCAACATGGAGAAACACCACCTCTACTAAAAATACAAAATCAGCCGGGTCTGGTGGCGCATGCCTGTAGTCCCAGCGACTCAGGAGGCTGAGGCAGGAGAATCGCTTGAATCCAGGAGGCGGAGGTTGTGGTGAGCCGAGATTATGCTGCTGCACTCCAGCCTGGGCAAAAAGAGCGAAACTCTATCCGCAAAAACAAAACAAAACCCCAAACAGTAGTACTGAGTCAGTTCTCATCTGGGCAGCGACCTCTGGCATTTCAGACTCCTCCTCGGCCGTCTTTGTCTTCCCGGCATCCTCACTGAGAGCTGAGGCTTGCTTTTCTGTTTCATAGTTGAAGTGTTTATGGCCTGAGGGACCTTGTGTGTTGGGTGCAAAGTTACCAAGGGGTGGCGCCTTCTGACAGGAGTGCAGGGCCCTCCTTGCCCCCTGTGCTGTGTGGGGCCTGTGCCGGGGTGCGGGCTTGAGGGTGTGCCGGCCTTGCGTCGGTGTGGCCTTCAGTGTGTGTGAGTGTTTGCTGTTTCCAGGTGCAGCACCCTCCCAAACCAACCCACGGAACAGCCATGTTTTGTAACAGAGTTTTCTTAAACAGAGTCTCATCTGGGGGCAGTCTTGACCCACGGGACACTGGCCGTGTCTGGGGACATCTATGGTTGTCACAGTTCGGGGGGTGCTCCTGAGATGGAGTGGGCGGGGGCCAGGGATGCTGCTGAGCACCCCTCGGGGCCCAGCGTTCACACCCGTCAGTAGAGCTGAGGCCGCTCAGATCACATCCCCTCCATGCCACCACCCTTCCCTTCAGGGCGCGGTGAGGGAAGGGCGTGTGGGGGTCCCTCTGGGGAGAAGGTGGTCTCACCTGCACACCCACTCTCACCCCTCGTGTCCCGGAACTTGGGTGGGTTTGACCTTTTGTGGATGAGGTGAGGTCTGGGAGGCGGATCACTGCCTGAGACAGAATCAAAGTCCATTTTCTTTCTTCCGAAAAGGACGCAGCATGGTTGAGAAAAGGACTGGGAGGAGGCAGCTGCCGCTGGGGCTCCCCACTCGGGATGTGTTGGGTGTTCTGTGAGACCCCCCCAGGGAACACAGGTGCTGTGAGCAGTTCCTGGGCTTTGTCGAGGGCCTCCCGAAGGCAGCTGTGGCCACTGTGGGACCCACGCAGCCTGTCTCGCCTCCAGGAGCTGCCAGGCAAGGGGGCTTGCGACAGGCACCTGCACAACGATGTCCACTGTGGGCAGCAAGGAAGGTTCCAGAAAGCACAGGAGGGAGACTTGTGTTGGGGCCTCGGGGGCTTTGTGGAGCAGAGGCTATGAGAGGAAGTGAGCTGGGTCCCAGCACCAGGCAGCCTTCAGGCAGCCGTGATTGGGACAGCACTGTGGGCAGAGGGCACAGCGTGCGACGTGTGTGGAAGTGGGGAGGTGCCAGAAGATTCAGAGACACAGGGTGGTGAAGGTGAGCCTGGAGAGGTGGGCTAGGGGCACGCAGGGAGGGGCGGTGACGCTTGAGTCTCTAGGCCAGCGGGGGCCTCAGCAGGGTTATTACTTGAGTAGGGAGTTGAGGCAGTTTCTTTTTAGAAATTAGAAGTTAGCTATTGTTGTGTAATAGTTTGCAACTTAAAATAACAAAACTTTGCAACTTAAATTAAGAAAACTTACTTCAGATAGTTTCTGAGGGTTGGGAATTTGGGAGCACTTGGTTGTGTGGTCCTGGATTGGGCTCTCTCAGAAGTTGTAGTCACGATACCAGCCAAGCAGGGCCACATCATTCGAAGGCTGGACTGGGGCTGGAGGAGCCTCTCACAGGCTGGCTCCCTCTAGTGGCTGTTGGTGGGTGGCCTCAGTTCCGTGGAGCTGCTGGAGGGTGCTCACAGCAGGGCGGCTGCCTTCCCCAGAGCCCGTGACCCCAGAGGGAGAGCAAGGATGCAGCCCTGTGCCTTTCGTGAACTAGCCTTGGAGATGGCACACTGTCACTTCCATCACATTCTGTTTGCTAGAAGCAGGTCACTAAGTCCAGCCCATCCTCAAGGGGAGGGGAGTTAGCCTCCAGTATTGGAAGGGATGAGCATCAGAGATTTGTGGACACATTGGAAAACCCAGCATTGACATCCCAGCAGGTGGGGGTGAAGAAAAGCGGGGAGACGGAGTCTCTGCCCAGGAGGTGACCAGGTAGTGAGAGGCGGAGGCAGGAGATGGGCTGGAGTGAGGACCCCCCTGTCACCCAGAATGCGTGGGGGGCTCATCTGGAGGCTGGGGTGGAGAGACAGCTGGCCACGTGGGCCCCTTTCCCGATAGTTTCTCCAGGCTGACTTGCTGGTCCTTTTGATTGTCTGGGGCCCTGGGACCCTCAGTGTGCCCATCTCGGAGATGGGGTGGTAGCGTACTCCTCTCTGGAAGCATCGTGGGTATTAGCAAGGTCATGGCAGACATGGAGACGTAAAGGGGTTCAGGCACGTGCTCAGGGCCACCTGCGGCAGGCACGACTGTCCTGGCTGACCCCGCCACAGCACCAAGAGGGAGAGGGGAGAGCCTCGGGGGTGCTTGGCGTACGGGGGCAGGGTGGCCGTGGCCACTGAGCAAAGCTCTGGGGAAGGGGGCGCCCAGCCCTTGGAGTGGTCTGTGCAGAGAAGCCCTTGGGGTGAGCCCATCTGTCGGGGCACCGCCACCGCATCTGTGCGCTGTCCCTCTGGCGGCCATTGATCATGAACTGGTGTGGCCGTGGGGGAGCTGTGCAGTCCCAGCTGGGGGCCAGTGCCGTGTGGCTTTTTTTTTTTTTTTTTTTTTTTGAGACGGAGTCTCGCTCTGCCGCCCAGGCTGGAGTGCAGTGGCCGGATCTCAGCTCACTGCAAGCCCCGCCTCCCGGGTTCACGCCATTCTCCTGCCTCAGCCTCCCGAGTAGCTGGGACTACAGGCGCCCGCCACCTCGCCCGGCTAGTTTTTTTGTATTTTTTAGTAGAGACGGGGTTTCACCGTGTCAGCCAGGATGGTCTCCATCTCCTGACCTCGTGATCCGCCCGTCTCGGCCTCCCAAAGTGCTGGGATTACAGGTTGAGCCGCCGTGCCCGGCCCAGTGCCGTGTGGCTTGATTTGGCCTGAGACCGTGTGGTCTTTGACGTAAATACCAAATTGGCCCCCAGGAAAGTGTGTCCTCGCAGAACTTCTGGAAAAGGGTGGCTCCAATAAGACCCTGGCTTGGAGGAGAATGGGAAGGGCGCTTTGTAAACTCTTTCTGAGGAGTCAGGAGGCTGTGGCGTCTGCTGGAGACGGTCAGCCTCACGTGCTTTGGTTTCCTATGCTGGGCGCTGCAGCGTGGCGGGGTCTGGATGAGAGGGGGCAGCGGCACGAGAGCCGGGCCCCGACTGCCACCCGCCCTCACGTGCCCCGTCCCCAGGCACGGGCGAGAGCGGGAAGAGCACCTTCATCAAGCAGATGCGCATCATCCATGGCGCTGGCTACTCGGAGGAGGACAAGCGCAGCTTCACCAAGCTCGTCTACCAGAACATCTTCACCGCCATGCAGGCCATGATCCGGGCCATGGAGACGCTCAAGATCCTCTACAAGTATGAGCAGAACAAGGTGAGCCGCGGGCGCCTGGGGAGGGGAGCGCCTGGGGAGGGGAGCGCCTGGGGAGGGGAGCGCCTGGGCAGCTGTGGGCTTGGCAGTGAGCACGGTGGCCGCATTGCCGGGGTGGGGCCGTGCCGGGGGTCCCGGCCAGCCCAGGCTGCCCCTGGTCATCCATCCGTTCCTGTCATGGACGTGGAAACAGCAACCACCGCCTTCCTGGGGGCCAGCTGGAGAATTGTGACGGGCATTGCGTGGCCGAGCCCCACAGCCTCCCTCCCAAGTAGCTGTGGGCTCAGGTGATCCCACCTCAGCCTCCCGGGTAGCTGGGACTACAGGTGCACCACCACGCCTAGCTAGTTTTTGTAATTTTTGTAGAGATGGAATTTCACATGTTGCCCAGGCTGGTCTTGAACTCCTGGGCTCAAGCAGTCCTCCTGCTTTGGCCTCCCACAGTGCTGGGATTACAGGTATGAGCCACCATGCCTGGCCTCCGCCCTGGTTTTTTTGTTCTTTTTTTTAATAAAGTAGAGGTTGTTTGATGCCCTGTTTTTAAATCACAGCTTTATTGAGTTATAATTCACATTCTATGTACTTTACTTGCTTAAAGGGTATAATCTGGTGGTTTTCGATATGTTTGCATAGTCGTGCAGCCATCACCGCTGTCGGATTCCGGAACGTTTCATCTTCCCAAAGGAAACCCCTTCCCCATTGGCTATTACTTCCACCCCCTCCTCCAGCCCCGGTACCCACACATCCGCTTCCTGCCTCTGTGGCTCGGCCTGTCCTGAACATTTCATAGAAATAGGATTGCACACTGTGTGGCGTTTTGTGTCCAGCGTCTGTCACTGACTGTGACGTCCTCAAGGTGCATCCACACTGTGACGTGTGTCAGAGCCTCGTCCCTGTTCATGGCTGAGTCATGTTCCAGTGCATGGAGGGACCGTGTATGTGCCCATTTATCCCCTGGCGGACGTGTGAGCGCCTTCATGTGTGTGCTGTTGGGAATGGAGCTGCTGTGACCGTCTGTGGACATGTGTTTATGTGGACCACGTGTTCCCTTCCCTCAGTTGCATGCTATGCCCGGGAGCGGAATCGCTGGGTCCCAGGGTTACCCTGAATTTGCCCTCTGAGAAGCCTCCAGTTTCCCCGAGTGGCTGCCCTATGGGGCAGGCCCAGCAGCCGTGCAGCCGTGGCTCCTGCCAGTAGCCTCCCTGGGGCCTTCTAGCCGAGGGGCCGTTGATCCCGCTTTTGTAGCCCTGTTTTCAGGGGTGGGGCTCTTGTGCTTAGATCTTGGTTTGCCACTTGCCCTGTCTCCCGCTGTGATCTCCTCCAGCTGTGGCCCCCTCTGAGCGTCCACATTCATGTTTGGGCATAGATCTCCATCAACATCTGAAACAGGTGTCTGCAAACTACAGACTGATTTTGTCGATAAAGTTTTATTGGTACTTACCCATTTCTGCCATGTTGCCCATGGTGCTTCGGCAGCAGCAGCAGAGCTGAGTGCTGGAGACGGTCCGTGTGGTCGGGACAGCTGGGCGTGCTCTCTGGCTCTCTGCAGAAGCAGATTGCTGATCCCTAATCTGGAAGTTTCCAGGGAGTGGGATTTTTGGGGTTTGTGTCTCTTTTTCCAAGTCCCCCTAGGTGTGCTTATCCCAGGCCAGATTGAGAGGCTGGGGGCAGGGCAAGGGGAGGGCTGAAGTTGGAGTCGGGGCCAGGGAGCTTTGCTCAGAGGGGACAAGCAAGGGCTGAGTCTCCACTCTGGGGGGCCTGGGAGGGCCCCATGGCTCCCAGAGCCCAGGGCAAGACTCCCTTCTTTCCCATCTGGGTCCCACCCAGTATGTCCCCTCCCCAGTCCCTCAGTCAAACTGTGGCTGGTCATGTCGGCTTGTGCCCCCGGGGGACAGGGATACGGAGCGTCAGGAGGGGAATGGACAGTCCCCTACAGTGTCTGCCGCTGAAGGGTGTGCGTGTGTGTGTGCAAGCACGTGTCTGTGCGGTTGGCCTGCCTTTGTGACAGGGCAGCAAGCTGGGGCCTGAGGCCGCCCACTGCCCAGGGTTGCGTGAGGGGGAGGCGGCTCGTGTTGGGGCAGCGGGTGAACTGTTGGTAAACTGTTGAGTGCGGCGGCTCGGGGGCCGCATGCCGTCCTTAGCACCGGGTGTGGTGCTTGCCCTTGATGGTGTTTGATAAGCATTTTTTGGACGAAAGAGAGAAGCCAGGCGGGGCAGAAACTGAGTCTGGAGCTGCACCCTGCGGGCGGTGCCGCTGGTTGCAACGCCCTGTGTCTGGGCTTCCTGCCTCCCAGTGTCTCTGGAGGCAGTGAGTGCTGGGGCTGTTCGCCCGCTCTGGGCGCCGCCGCCGTCTGTTCTGTTGTCGTGCTCCATCGTGCTCGGTGCTGCACTGCCCTCCTGCGGGTCCCGGGTTTGAAGCGTGTGTGTCCCACGCGTGCTTGTTCCCCACGCCGTCCCCTCCCCACCTCTGAGAAGTGAATCGAAGCCCGGCCTCCCGGCACCCTGCAGACAGCACCACTGGGAGACTTTGGTTTTGGAGCCTTGTTGGAGGAACCGCACTGCGAGGCAGCCTCGTGTTTTTCTGACACATGGTTACACGAAACTGTCAGTGGTCCTGACTGTGCAGCCTGCAGAATGCTGCCCAGGCCAGCCAGGCTTGGAAGAGGGGCCGCTCGAGCTTTCTGGTGGCTCCGTGGCCCCTGGTGAGCTCTCGGCCTCTCCCCTGCCCGCCCTCGCAGGCCAATGCGCTCCTGATCCGGGAGGTGGACGTGGAGAAGGTGACCACCTTCGAGCATCAGTACGTCAGCGCCATCAAGACCCTGTGGGACGACCCCGGCATCCAGGAGTGCTACGACCGCAGGCGCGAGTACCAGCTCTCCGACTCTGCCAAGTAGTAAGTGCGGCCGCACCGGAGGCGGCATGGGAACGGTGGCTGCGGGCCGGCGCCCAGGACCCTTCGGGAAGCCCTCCGCAGCGCCTGTGGTGCCCCCTGCCCGCTCGCCTGGGGCAGGGACATGGTGGGCCCCAGCTACCTGGCCGGAGGGACCAGAGCAGAGCAGACCCTGGACGGGCCATGCTTTGGCAGGAGCCCGTGGACTCTGGTGTGACACTGGCCTCCTTGTACGCCTGGCCCTGCCACTACCCTCCCTGGGTCAGGACTGAGCTCCTGGCCACCCTCGGTGCTGGAGCCTGGCCTGTGGCCTGTGGCGCAAACCCACAGTCTCCTAGAAGGGCCGTGGGATGGGAGGTGGATACACCCTGGGCTGTCTCACTCCTGCCTGTGGCATCGTCCCCAGAGCCACGTCTCCCACTAGTGACTGGCTGTGACCCTGACTGATGTTGGGGTTCTCCCAGTCTCTGGGCCTGGGATAGGGGATGACTTGTGTGCTGACAGTTGGCCGGGCCATGGCTGCAGGAGGCCCCCGCGCGGCAGGCTGTGCACTGCTGCCCTCCATGCTTGGCAGGCAGAGGCCCTAAGGGGACAAGGACAGGCCCGTCCCCCGCCCCTCCTGCTCGTCTTCCGTGTGTTCCCTGCCTCTGGGAGGCTGTGGGAGGGCCCAGATAACCAAGCACTTGCAGCCAAATGCCAGGGCCTGCGGGTGGTGCCGGAAAGGTCTGTGCAGGCACCCGGCCTCCCAGGCAGACCACTCGAGAGTCGCCCCACTCAGGACTGCCCAGGGCGTCAGAAATGGGAAACGGTCACAGCCCAGAGGGCCTCAGGAGACCCTCTGATGCCAGGTGGGGTCCCAGAGAGGGGTCGCGGGCTGAGCAGGAAAAGGCATGAGGGGAACCGAGGAAGCCGGAATCAGGCGTGGACTTCAGTAGCTGCGCTGTGTAGACGTTGGCTTGTTGCTCTGGGTGCTTGCTGCACCCGCGGACGGGGGCAGCTGGCCTGAGCAACCCCCGCTGTGTTGCAGCTACCTGACCGACGTGGACCGCATCGCAACCTCGGGCTACCTGCCCACCCAGCAGGACGTGCTGCGGGTCCGCGTGCCCACCACCGGCATCATCGAGTACCCTTTCGACCTGGAGAACATCATCTTCAGGTACCGCCCGGGCCGCAGCAGGCGGGGGCCGCTGAGAGGCTCCTTTGCCTGCTGTGTCAGCCCACGCCTGCGCACCCAGCGCTCTGGGAGGCCAAGGCGGGAGGATCGCCTGAGTCCCGGAGTTGGAGACCACCCTGGGCAACATAGCAAGACCTCGTCTCTAAAAAAATTTGAAAAGTTAGCCGGGTGTGGTGGTGCGCACCTGTGGTCCCAGCTACTCAGGAGGCTGAGGCAGGAGACTCGCTCAGGCCCAGGAGGTCGAGGCTGAAGTGAGCCATGATGGCGCCGCCACTGGACTCCAGCCTGGGCGGCAGAGGGAGACCCTGTCTTGTCTTATTAAAGAAAAAGAAGCCCATGAGTCTTCATCCTCAGGGTGTGTTTGACCAGGCCGGGAGATAAGATTTCTCTCTAAGTCTGTGTGAGCCAGGGCCGCACAGGGAAGGAGCTGTGGGGTGTGGGGGTTGTAGCCACATCCATCCAGACTGGGAGCCAAAGAGACCTGGCGGGGAGGACATTGGACGGGGTCTCCACAACGGGCCAGGGCCTGGATGGAGCGACCATGGGGCTGGGGTCTGGAGTGTTGGCTGGAGGAGGGGGTGCCGCAGGCTGCGGGAGGGGTCATAGGGACTGAGGCTGCCAGGGCAGGGGGGTCATGGGAATTGAGGCTGCTGGGGAGGGGGGTTCATAGGGACCCAGGGTGTGAGGGGAGGGGGGTCATAGGGACCGAGGCTGCGAGGGGAGGGGGGTCATAGGGACCGAGGCTGCCAGGGGAGGGGGGTCAAGGGACCGAGGCTGCGAGGGGAGGGGGGTCATAGGGACCGAGGCTGCCAGGGGAGGGGGGTCAAGGGACCGAGGCCTCAAGTGGAGGGGAAGTTGTAGGAACTGAAGCTGTGAGGGGAGGGGGGTCATAGGGACCGAGGCTGCGAGGTGAAGGGGGTTCATAGGGACTGAGGAGGGAGAGGACGAGGGGTCATAGGGACCGAGGCTGCGAGGGGAGGGGGGGTCATAGGGACCGAGGCTGCGAGGGGAGGGGGGTCGTAGGGACCGAGGCTGCGAGGGGAGGGGGGTCAAGGGACCGAGGCTGCGAGGGGAGGGGGATCATAGGGACCGAGGCTGCGAGGGGAGGGGGATCATAGGGACCGAGGCTGCGAGGGGAGGGGGGTCATAGGGACCGAGGCAGCGAGGGGAGGGGGGTCAAGGGACCGAGGCTGCGAGGGGAGGGGGATCATAGGGACCGAGGCCTCAAGCGGAGGGGAAGTTGTAGGAACTGAAGCTGTGAGGGGAGGAGTGGTCATAGGGACCGAGGCAGCGAGGGGAGGGGGGTCATAGGGACTGAGGAGGGAGAGGACGAGGGGTCATAGGGACCGAGGCTGCCAGGGGAGGGGTTCATAGGGACTGAGGAGGGAGGAGGGCTCCAGGCTGGGGTGGAGGCGCTGGGTGGTGTGGGCTGGATTCTGTTCTTCATGGGCTGCCCCTGTGGATCCCGTCTGGTCTCCGGGGCTCCAGGTCCACTGTGGCTGGGGGCCGGCCAGCAGAGCAGAGTTCTCCCTGGGGACCCTCCGTGGGTCCTGTGCCGGGTAGGCTGCGCAGCTGGCTGGACTCTGCTGTCCCTGGGAGTGTGGACCCTGCCTGCCTGGCCCTGGCCCCGTACAACATCTCCAGTGCTAAGGCCCTGGCTGCTGTCGGGCCGCTGAGGGGCAGGGCTGGGCGTGCCTGTCCTGGGCTGCTGGGGCCAGGTGTGAGACTCCCTCCGCAGGCCTTATTCCCGCCCAGTGCTTGAGGCCAGAAGGCTGAGATGCAGGTGTGGGTGGGACCGGGTCCTTCTGAGGCGGAGGGGATCTGCCCAGGCCTCACCTGGCTCCTAGTGGTGGCTGCATCCTTGGCTTGTGGCCACGTTGCCCCATCCCTGCCCCCTCTTCATGCGGCGTCCTGCCTGCCTGCGTCTTTGCCTCTGTTCTCTTATCACCTGTCCTTGGCCAGGGCCACCCTACCTCTGTGTGACGTCATCTTAACCGGTGACATCTGCACAGACCCCGTTTCCGGATCAGAACCGTCCCCGGGTTCTGCAGGGGACGATTCTGCAGCGCAAGCTCGCCCTGGCACTGGGCCTCGTGAGGGAATGATGCCTCCCGGCCAGGGTGTCCCCACCCAGCTGGTGCACGGCCGAGGCCGTCGTGAGGGTTCCAGGAAGTCTGTGGGGTTTTCCTTGAGGGCCCTGCCCTGAAACCCACCCCAGGGCTGGGGGCGCCACCCCCTGCCGTCCGTCTGTTCTCCCCGCCTGTCCTCCCAGCTCGGCCTCCCAGCGCAGGCAGGGAGGGCGCGGCGTGAGGATGGAGGCAGGGATGGAGCAGCGTTGCCACAAGCCAAGGAATGCCAAGCTCTGGGTGGCTCCTGGGACCAGAGCAGGCCGGGCCGCAGAAGCTGTGGTGTCCTCTCTGGACATGGGCGATGGTGTATGTTGTTTCAGGAATGCAAGTTTTTCTTGTTTTTTATTCACACGGGGCCCATGACCCCGGGATAAAGCTGAGGCTAGCTGGGCACAGGCCAGGGTGTGGCATGACCATCCCCTCCCCACCTCGTGTCTCAGAGTCCCCTCGCAGCCCCACGCTGGCTCCTTCACAGCGCAGGCCTCTGTGTCCTCTGTCAGAAATGTCCTGTCCCCTCCCTGAGCTCAGGCCAGGTGTGTCACCTCCTCCCCACCACCTTCCGGGCCCTTCCCAGCTCCGGCTGTGCCCTCTGTGCTGGGTGCAGAGCCCCGTCCTGAGCCCAGTCCTCTGCCACCGTCATTTCTCTGCCAGCCGCCTCTGTCTGCCCTGAGCCAGCAGAGGGCCGGCCAGGTGCTCTGGGATGCAACTGGAGGCCAGATCCCTGTCTGGAGGCCTTGAAGGCTGGTGGGATCGCCCCAGTGCATGAGGAGGGTCTCCTGCCCTCTCAGGTGGGGACAAGACACAGGGGGACCTGGATCCCAGCCCTGCCGGCTGCCACAGGCATGCAGGAGACTCCTCACACTCCAGATGGGCTGTGGCCTGGTGTCGGCACACCCATTGCCCTCCCGCCTGGCCGCAGCTGCTGGTGTGGGCCCTCTTGTCCCTTAGAGTCACCTGGCACATCTGTCATCCACCTGTGCCTGCTGGACTCCTCTGCAGACCAGACCAGGTGGATTTCACGGCTCACGTGCCCAAGGCAGCCCGGCTGTCCTCGGCAGAGCTGCAGGGACCCCGGCCTTCCCTGGGGCCTGGGGCCGAGGCCTGAGCGGCACTCTCCGCTTCTGCCTTTGTATTCTTTCAAGAAGACCAAAGTGCCTTTCTTCATTACAGAAAACTTAGAAAAGTCACAAGTAGAAAGAGGTAAACCTCCTGTAAGGAACCCACGCCCACAGGTACCGTCTGAGCTGATTTTTTCTCCCGCTTGTGTGTGGCCCGAGAGTGTGAGGTTGGGCTGCTCACCAGGCGGGGCTGCTCTCCTGCCCCAGGACGATACCAGCAACTCTGCCCTCTGCAGCCGTCACTGGGGGTCCTGCAGGGAGCAACTGTGGCATCAGTGTTTACTCCTGTGAGCGACACTTGGTCAACATCTGTGTCTCTGGCCCTAGCGAGGGGAAAGGCTTCTGTACTCAGGGTGACATCCAGATGCCGGACGTAGGGTCTGTGGTCACCCATCGCAGGTTCCCGCAGCAACTGGCGCCCAGAATCCTCTGGGTTCTCGCACCCCCACCCTAGCGCCCGCTCCCCTGGGCCCAGTGGTCTCGGGCCCCTTTGCCAGTGAGGGAAGGGTCTGCAGTGGTCACTTCTGGAGGCGGGGCGGCTGCTCTCTGAGCGTCCTTGCCGGTTCTAACAGTGGGGGCTCTTCCTGCTCCAGCCGCTGTCAGTCTGGTATGGCAGGAGGGTCCTGTGTGGTAGCCGTCCTGGGATTGCAGACTGGGCCTTGGGGCCCCAGGTGGCTGAGTCCTGGCGCTGTGTCCTTTCAGGATGGTGGATGTGGGCGGCCAGCGGTCGGAGCGGAGGAAGTGGATCCACTGCTTTGAGAACGTGACATCCATCATGTTTCTCGTCGCCCTCAGCGAATACGACCAAGTCCTGGTGGAGTCGGACAATGAGGTGGGCCCTGCCCTGAGCAGGGGCAGCATGGGGGACCGGGCCTTCTCCACCTGCTGAGCCTGGGTCCCCTCACTCGGGTCCCCTCAGCTGCCCCTCGGTCTGTGTGCAGGGGGGAGGGCCCCTCTGATCCCCGGTGCCTTCGCTTCCGCCAGAACCGGATGGAGGAGAGCAAAGCCCTGTTCCGGACCATCATCACCTACCCCTGGTTCCAGAACTCCTCCGTCATCCTGTTCCTCAACAAGAAGGACCTGTTGGAGGACAAGATCCTATACTCGCACCTGGTGGACTACTTCCCCGAGTTCGACGGTGCGCTGGGCTGCGGCACGGGGGACTCGGGTGGGAGGGGTCCTGTGGGGCAGGGGACTCGGGTGGGAGGGGTCTCCTGGGGCGGGGGACTCGGGTGGGAGGGGTCCTGTGGGGCGGGGGATCTCAGGTGGGAGGGGTCTCCCGGGGCGGGGGACTCGGGTGGGAGGGGTCCTGTGGGGCGGGGGATCTCGGGTGGGAGGGGTCCTATGGGGCGGGGGACTCGGGTGGGAGGGGTCTCCCGGGGCGGGGGACTCGGGTGGGAGGGGTCCTGTGGGGTGGGGGATCTCGGGTGGGAGGGGTCTCCCGGGGCGGGGGACTTGGGTGGGAGGGGTCTCCCGGGGCGGGGGACTCGGGTGGGAGGGGTCTCCCAGGGCGGGGGACTCGGGTGGAAGGGGTCCTGTGGGACTGGGGATCTCGGGTGGGAGGGGTCTCCCGGGGCGGGGGATCGCAGGTGGGAGGGGTCTCCCGGGGCGGGGGATCTCGGGTGGGAGGGGTCTCCCGGGGCGGGGGGATCTCGGGTGGGAGGGGTCTCCCGGGGCTGGGGATCGCGGGTGGGAGGGGTCTCCCGGGGCGGGGGATCGCGGGTGGGAGGGGTCTCCCGGGGCGGGGGGATCTCGGGTGGGAGGGGTCTCCCGGGGCGGGGGATCTCGGGTGGAAGGGGTCCTGTGGGGCTGGGGATCTCGGGTGGGAGGGGTCTCATACCAGGAGGGCACCATGGGGAGGGGGAGTTTTGTATCGGTGGCTGTCATATGGGAGGGAGTTGTCGTATGGGGGTGTCCTGTATAGGTGATCCCGTATGGGAGGGTCTCACAGGAAGGGTTCATGCACACTGTCAGCGCAGCCCCGTGGGGACCTTGGTGGTAGCCCCGGCGTCCTCCTCTGTGCGTAAGTGCCCGCAGGCTTGGGCCCCTCCCTCACTGTGTGGCCCCTGCCCCGCGGGGCGGTCAGGGCAGCTGAGCACTGAGGGTCTTCACATGCCCAGCCCTCTCTGGGCCTGCAGATGACGGTCAGGGGAGGGTGTCGTGTGCCCTTGTCTGTGTGGTCAGTGGCTGCCGTTAGCGCTGTCACCACTCAGAGCTGTCCCCGCCAGGCGCAGTGAGGCCCCGGACAGCTCTGGTGCCCTCGCTTCCACCTGGGATCTGTGCTCCTCCCGCGAGTCTCGGTGTCATCGTCAGGAGGGCCGCTCGGGGCGCTCTGCCTCTGGAAGGGCAGCGGGAGGGAGGGGTCTGGCGCGCGGTGTGACCTCGGTCGCTGGAGCAGGTGCGGGGCCCTGCTGTCCCAGGTCAGGGGAGTGGCAGGGGGTGCTGCACCTGCTCCAGCCACACGTGGCCCCTGCCTGGCAGCCTGTCCTGTGGGCTCAGGGAGCCCTGGTGGGGGGAGGCCAAGGGACTGGGCATGGAACCCTGTCCCGCCAGTCCCCAGAGTGGTCCCCTGAACACCCCCAGGGGCCTTTCCATTGGGGCAGTCAGGAGTTACTGGGCGGGGTGCCGAGTTGTCCAGGGTGGCGGAGGGCAGGGGTGGCGGAGGGCAGGGGTGGCGGAGGGCAGGGGTAGCGGGTGGGAAACAGCGCGCCTGCTGGAGCCTCTGGGATGTCTCCGAGGCCCTGCCTGCAGCAGGGGCACTGTGGGTGGGTGGGGGCTGCTGTTCCTGCTCTGTGGGCTCTCTGCCCAGCCCTGGGGGCCTCTCCTCTCACCCTGGGCCACGCAGGGCAGCCATGCCAGAGGCCTGCCCTAGAAGGCTGTGGCTGTGGAACTGAGTGGGTAGAGGCTGGCAGAGGGCTGAGCAGAGGAGCAGCGGGGGTACGGAGCCCCCGGTTGGAGGCCTGGGCCCTGACAGCAGTGCCCTGGGGCTGCAGTGGGATGGGCACCGCAGCTCACCCGGGTCGGGGAGCAGCGGCCCGTCAGGCATGCAGTGGGCTCTGGGCTGGCGGCGAGCCGGGTGGGCTGTGGGCCTTGCTCACTCATCCCCTGGGAGTGACAAAGGGGCCCACGCATCCCTTGCCCTGGGCTGGGCTGGGCCGGGCACAGCCTCACCCTCCGCCCTCCCCCAGGGCCCCAGCGGGACGCTCAGGCGGCGCGGGAGTTCATCCTGAAGATGTTCGTGGACCTGAACCCCGACAGCGACAAGATCATCTACTCACACTTCACGTGTGCCACCGACACGGAGAACATCCGCTTCGTGTTCGCGGCCGTGAAGGACACCATCCTGCAGCTCAACCTCAAGGAGTACAACCTGGTCTGAGCGCCCAGGCCCGGGGAGACAGGACGGAGACACGGGGCAGGACCTGCCTTCCACGGCGCCCGCGGCTGCCGGGCGGGTGGCGCTGCCGAGCCTGGGCCGGGGCCTCTGCCCGCGGGAGGAGTTTCTTTCTTTTTTTTTTTCATATTTTTAACAAATGGTTTTTATTTCACAGTTGTCAGGGGATGTACATCTCTCCCTCCGCACACGTCGCACACCTTCTCACCTTCTGTCAGCGGCAAAGCAGCCTTTTTCTGGCCTTGACTTACGGCTCGCTTTTTTCTAAAAAAAAAAAAAGAAAAAAGAAAAAAAAGCAACGAAGCATAAAACCCACACACGCCCCATGCCCCCAGTGACTCCGGGCCTCACAGAGCCCCTGCCAGCCAGCATGGGGGTCCCCGCCTCGCAGGCCCCCACGGCTGTCCTTCCAACCCCACCTGCTGCGGCTTTCTCCTTCCCGCTTCTTTTCTTCCTCACGAAAGGCCTGGAGACTCGGAGACCGACGTTTTCCCCCTTTTTTAAGTTATTGACGCCCAGTGCGCCTCGCCTCTTCACGAATCAATGCTGTGCTTCGCTCACTGGACTCCTGAAGAGGGGGTGGGGGGCTCCCTCAGTCGCCCACCCTGGGAAGTGCCTAACCTTTTTTTTTTTTTTTTTTTTTTTGAGGAAAAAGAACGCCTGACTCACAGGTTGAAGAAACGCCCTGGGCCCTCTGTCATGGCAGGGTCCCCCGTCTCTCTGCAGAGGCTGGGAAGGGTCCCCGGGCTGGAGCCACGGGGGCTCCTCTGGGCTGTGCCTCCAGGGCCAACACTGGCCTCTTGGGGCTGCCCGGGGACCCTGCCCTGGCTGGAGCGCACCCCACCGGAGCCCACATGGGCTTGGCAGCTGGAGGGATGGCTCCCCGGTGACACTGGGAGAAACGCCACTTGGATGGGGGCATTTATTTTCGTTTTGTTCTGCTTTGTGTTGTCACCAATTTGGAAACAGTGAGGGTGGGGTGAGGACTTTTATAGAATATTCTCAGGTGTGTACCCGAGAGGCAGAGAGAGGGACGTGGCCGGCTGCTCTGTGTGTGGCCTTGTCCTGAGCACTTGTGCCCGCTCCCGAGCCCTGCCCCGGGGGAGCGGAAGCCAGCACTCGCACTTTGGCCAGGGGTGCGTGGAAGGTGGCGGCAGGCACCGGCCTGGACGGCTTCCAGGCCTGGCTGGCCACGGCCACGGCCCGTCAGGCCACGCCGCACTGAGCCACAGCCCCGGGGGCCACTCCCGGGCCCCCTTAGGCACTGAGGCACCAAGACTGGCTCGAGGGGACTGTGTTTGGGGAGGTGGCTTTTTCATCCGCTGTTGACTGAACACTACCACGCCCTATGGATCTGGGCTTCGCACAGCTGTCCCAGGGATGGATCGCCCATACTGCCTTTGCCCGCCGCCACTCCGGGACCCTGCACGGCTGCTTCGACAGATGACGAAAGACACCCCAAAATACGGCCACCCCGACCAGCAGTTCCTGCCCGCCCGCCCGCCACTGTCAGGCCTGCCTTGGCCTCCTTGCCCGCAGGGCTGTCTGCTGGCTTCCGGGGGAGAAAAGCGGGGAGCCCCGTGGAGGGGGCAGGGTAGATGTGTGCAGGTCAGGGCAGCTACATTTCTGGTGATCAGCCCCACGGGGAGACGGGGCCGGCGGGACCCCCCCGGCTTCCCCACGCCACTTTTCTTCCGCCTCACCCAGAAGCATCCTTTTTTTGTGCCAGGTGTCCACCTAAGAGGGTTGGCTCCAGAAGCCCCGTGGCGAGTGTTGGGACCCGGCGATGCCTTGGGGGAGCAGATGGGGCCACCCCTGGCAGGGCCGCGGCAACCTTTTCCAGCAGCAGAGTCCTGTGGGGGGCCTGTGCTTGTGGCATCTCTGAGGGCCCAAATCGCACAAGGTGACCTGGCCGTGGCCTGAGGGTGGAGTCGTCCAGCACGCGGCCGGGGCGCTGCCGGGCTACGTATTAGCCCTTCCCAGGGAGGGGGCCGTGCCAAGCATCCCAGAGCCGGGCTGGGGCCGCCAAAACGTCTTGGCCTGGGTCCTCTGGGTCTGAGTGCCTGATCCCCTGGCACCCCAAAAAAGCGGAGGTGGGTGTCGCAGGCCCGGGGCAGGGGTGCCTGCTCCAGGAGAGTCCCAGGCGGTGGTTCTCGTGCCAGTGGCACCCAGGGGCAGGGACAGCTGACCCCAACCCTTGCCACATGTGGGGTGTGTGTTTTTACCTTGGTGAATCTCACCTGCCAACGCTTTCTCGTGAGTGCCGACCACCTTCTCCGACCATGTCACGCCCAGGCGGCAGCAGCCCCCGGCCACTGCAAGACCCACACCCTGGGTCTCCCGGCTTCCACAGAGGGGCATCCCCGTGCCAATGTCCCCAGTGGTGGCAGCGGATCCTGCGGCTGGCCTGGTGGACGGGACCCGGTGATACTTGTATATTACACAGTCCTGATTTCAGACAATTTCAACCTTAATCTATTTAAAAAAATATTCTATACAAGCTGTTTTTAAGCCTTTTACCATTTGAAATGCATGTGTTGTGCGCGTTGAGGGATGGGAGGAGGGGCTGAGAGGCGGCTCAGTGTCACCTCCCACAGCCACCGGCCCTGACCCTTAATCCAGACACCGATGGAAGTCGACTTTTCATATCTTTCTCCTGAAATGAACTCTGTTTTAAATTGGAATAAATTTTGTTCCTAAATGCTGGCGGCCCCTTCTGGTTTATTTCCTGTTGCCCTTTGAAGGGGGCTGTGGGAGTGAGCAGAGGCCTGGCCCCCAGGAGCCCTGGAGTTGCCTAGGCCATTGCCTGCCCTGAGTGGGGACACCGTCCCCGCACAGTGTCCCGGGGCCCCTCCCCATCATCGTGTTTGACCCTTGGCTTCAAGTTCATTTCACTAGCACCAGGCCAGAGCAACCCGCTTGGGAAACGCCGCCTTGTTTGGGGGCTGGGGACGCGGAAGTGAGACGGGGAGGAGCCCAGGTCCCAGGCCGGCCTGCCCCTCAACCTCCAGGGCGCCTGTGGGGAAGTCATGCCCTCTGGGCCTCCATTTCTTTAAGCTGCGAATGTGGTACTTCTGCAGCCTTCCTTCAGTTATTTTTTCCATTTGAAAAAAAAAATTAATTGTAAAATACAGATAACAAATTTCTTTTCTTTTTTCTTTTTTTTTGAGGTGGAGTCTCCCTCTGCCACCCAGGCTGGAGTGCAGTGGCGCGATCTCAGCTCACCGCAACCTCCGCCTCCTCAGTTGGAGCAATTCTCCTGCCTCGGCCTCCTGAGTCGCTGGGTTTACAGGTGTGTGCCACCACGCCCGGCTAATTTTTTTCTGTTTTTTAGTAGAGACTGGGTTTCACCTTATTGGTCAGGCTGGTCTTGAGCTCCTGACCTTGTGACCCGCCCGCCTCGGCCTCCCAAAGTGCTGGGATCACAGGCATGAGCCACTGCGCCCGGCCGCAGATAACACATTTCTGAGTGCACAGCTCAGTGGCATTAAGTGTATGCACACGGTCATGCAGCCATCACCATCATCCTCTCCAGAACTTTATCTTCCCAAATTGAAACTCTGTCCCCACGAAAGACTCATTCCCCGTCCCGCTCCCCAGCTCCTGGCGCCCCCCATCCTCCTTTCCGTGTCTGTGAATCTAACGGCTTTTATGGACCTCCTAGGAGTGGAACCACGCGGGATGTGTCCTGTGTCTCTGGCGTCTCTCACTGAGCGTGATGTCCTCAAGGTGCATCCACACTGAAGCCTGGGTCCGGATTCCCTTGCTTTTCTTTTCTTTTCTTTTTTTTCTTTTTTTTGAGACGGAGTCTCACTCAATCCCCCAGGCTGGAGTGCAGTGGCGCGATCTCAGCTCACTGCAAGCTCCACCTCCCGGGTTCGTGCCATTCTCCTGCCTCAGCCTCCCGAGTAGCTGGGACTACAGGCGCCTGCCACCTTCACCGGCTAATTTTTTTGTATTTTTTTAGTAGAGACGGGGTTTCACCATGTTAGCCAGGATGGTCTCGATCTCCTGACCTTATGATCTGCCCGCCTCGGCCTCCCAAAGTGCTGGGATTACAGTCATGAGCCACCGTGCCCGGCCCGGATTCCCTTCCTTTTCATGACTCAGTGATATTCCACTGTGTGCATGGGCCACGCTGTGTTGATCTGTCTGTCGTTGATGGACACCTGGGGCGTTTCCACCTTGTGGCTGTTGGCAGTTGTGCCACTGCTCACCTGCGTGTGCAAGCTTCTGTTTGAGTCCCTCCTCTCAGTCCTTGTAGGTGTGCATCCAGAGGTAGCATTGCTGGGTCCTCTGGTCCTTTTTTTTCTTTTGGATGTACCTTGAGGAGTCTCGCTCTGTCGCCAGGCTGAAATGTAGTGGTGCGATCTCGGCTCACTGCAGCCTCCACCTCCCAGGTTTAAGCAATTCTCCTGCCTCAGCCTCCCGACTAGCTGGACTACAGGCGCCTGCCACCATGACCGCTAATTTTTGTATTTTTAGTAGAGATAGGGTTTCACCATGTTGGCCAGGATGGTCTCTATCTTGATCTCGTGATCCACCCGCCTCAGCCTCTCAAAGTGCTGGGATTACAGGCATTGGCCACCGGGTCCGACCTCTATTTTAATATTTTGGGGAGCCGCCCGACTGTTCCCCACAGCAGCTGTGCCATGTCACATCCTGCCAGCTGTGCACAAGGGTGCGATTTTCCCACATCCTCTTTCAGTTTCATTGAGTCCGACAGGCCTGTCCGTCAGGCCTCGAGGACCCTTGCTGTGCCGGACACTGCCCTAGACACGACAGTACAGCAGAGAAAGTGGCACTTACCAGCACGACTTCATCTAGGAAGAGAAATGAAGCAGGGAAGTGGGACAGGACGGGGAGATGGTGGCTGTTTCTTTTTTTTTTTTTTTTTTGAGATGGAGTCTAGCTCTGTCACCCAGGCTGGAGTGCAGTGGTGCGATCTCAGCTCGCTTCAACCTCTGCCTCCTGGGCTCAAGCGATTCTCCTGCCTCAGCCTCCCGAGTAGCTGAGACTACAGGCGCCCGCCACCACGCCCGGCTAATTTTCGTATTTTTAGTAGAGACGGGGTTTCAGCATGTTGGCCAGGCTGGTCTCGAATTCCTGACCTCTGGTGATCTACCCGCCTTGGCTTCCCAAAGTGTGGAATTACAGGCGTGAGCCACAGCCCCTAGCCAATGGTGGCTGCTTCTGGCGGGCTGTTCCTGGTGGGCTGTACAGGAAAAGCCTGAGAAAGTGGTGCGTGAGCAGCATCCTGGGAGACAGGAAGGGAAGGAGCCACGCTGCGTGCGGCCTGAGGGTGAGCCAGGCAGAGGCACAGCTTGTGCAAAGACCCTGGGGCAGGACCACACCTGGTGTGTTGGAGGAGCAGCGAGGAGGCCCGTGTTGTTGGAGTGGAGGGAGGGGGGGAGAGGGAGCGGGGAGGGGAGGGGGTTGGGCTTTTACACTCGGAGGAAGGTGGGAGCCCTGGAGGGGTTCGGGCAGAGCAGGGACAGGACCTGACAGATGCTCACAGGCGGCCTCTGGTGGCTGCTGCTGGGAGGACAGACGGGCAAGGGCGGGAGCCAGGGGACTAGGCTGGTGCAGGTGGCAATGATAGGGGTGGACCAGGTGGCAGAAGCAGACTTGCGGGAGTCAGCTAAGGGCCATTAAGTGCTGGGGGGAACTGGGCCAGGCATGGATATTGCAGGTGCGTGTTGTGCCCCCAGTGGCCAGTAGGAGTCGCCCCAGACAGCTCCTTGCCTGCCCCTAGCCCCCTGTCCATCCTAAAAGGAAAACTGAGGCACAGAGGTGAGCATCTTGCCTGAGGCAGCTTGCCCTGACGGCTGGCTGGCCCTTCCTACAACTTGACAACCTCCACCTCCCGGGTTCACACCATTCTCCCACCTCAGCCTGCTGAGTAGCTGGGACTACAGATGCCCGCCACCACGCCTGGCTAATTTTTTGTATTTTTAATAGAGACCAGGTTTCACAGTGTTAGCCAGGATGGTCTCCATCTCCTGACCTTGTGATCCGCCCGCCTCAGCCTCCCAAAGTGCTGGGATTACAGGCGTGAGCCGCCGTGCCCGGCTGCCTTTTTTTTTTTTAAAGTCTCACTCTGTCACCCAGGCTGGAGTGCAGTGGCACGAGCTTGGCTCACTGAAACCTCTGCCTCCCGGGTTCAAGCGATTCTCCTGCCTCAGCCTCCCGAGTAGCTGGGACTACAGGCTCCTGCCACCATGCCCGGCTAATTTTTGTATTTTTGGTAGAGACGGAGTTTCACCTTGTTGACCAGGCTGGTCTCGAACTCCTGACCTCAAGTGATCCACCCACCTCGGCCTCCCCAAGTGCTGGGATGACAGGCATGAGCCACTGCACCCGGCCTCCTCGGAATTTTTAAACAGGGTCCTGTGTTTTCAGTTTGCTCCAGGCCCGATGGATTCTGCAGGGGGTGCTGGAGCTGCTTGCCGGCTAACCAGGCTGGGACTGTCAGAGCGAGACTCCGTCTCAAAAAAAAAAAGAAAAATCTTGGAATTATTGGAAGTGTAAATTAGTGCATGCACTTTGGCAAAAGATAGTTAATATCTAGGAAATACTTTATAACCCAGCAATTCTACCATTGGGTATTTACCTATAGAAAGCCACACATGTAATCACAAAAGACAGACATGTACTAAATGTCCATAGCTGCCCTATTCATGACAGTCCTAAACTGAAATTTAACCAAATGCCCATCAACAGTAGAATGGATGAATAGATTGTAGTTTATTCATCCATTATGTAGAGGAAGAGTCTATGACAATTATGTAGAGGAATAGTCTATGACAATCAGGATTAATGAACCACAACCATGTGCAAAATATGAGTTCATTACACAAACATCACGTGGAATGATAGAAGCCAGACGCACCTGAACTCTATTTATTTATTTATATTTATTTATTTACTGAGACGGAGTCTTGCTCTGTTGCCCAGGCTGGAGTGCAGTGGGGCCATCTCAGCTCACTGCAAGCTCCACCTCCCGGGTTCATGCCATTCTCTTGCCTCAGCCTCCCGAGTAGCTGGGACTACAAGCGCCCGCCACCTCGCCCGGCTAGTTTTTTGTGTTTTTTAGTAGAGATGAGGTTTCACTGTGTTAGCCAGGATGGTCTCGATCTCCTGACCTCGTGATCCGCCCGTCTCGGCCTCCCAAAGTGCTGGGATCACAGGCTTGAGCCACCGTGCCTGGCCAATTTTTTTGTATTTTTAGTAGAGACGGGGTTTCACCGTGTTAGCTAGGATGGTCTTGATCTCCTGACCTCATGATCCACCTGCCTCAGCCTCCCAAAGTGCTGGGATTACAGGCATAAGCCACCACACCCAGGCAAACTCATTTTATGTAATTCTGTGTGCGTAATGTTCAAAACTGGCAAAAATTCACTATAATTTTGAAGTTTTTTTTTTTTCTTTTTTCTTTTTTTTTTTTTTTGAGATGGAGTCTTGTTCTGTTGCCCAGGCTGGAGCACAATGGTGCAATCTTTGCTCACCTCAACCTCTGCCTCCTGGGTTCAAGTGATTCTCCTGCCTCAGCCGCCTGAGTAGCTGGGATTACAGGTGCCCGCCACCATGCCCAGCTGATTTTTTGTATTTTTAGTAGAGACAGGGTTTCACCATGTTGGCCAGGCTGCTCTCAAACTGCTGACCTCATGATCTGCCCGCCTCGGCCTCCCAAAGCTGGGATTACAGGCATGAGCCACCATGCCTGGCCGATTTTTAGGATTTAAAAAGTTGATTGTAAATCTATAAAGAAAAGCAAGAGGCCAGGCGCGGTGGCTCAAGCCTGTAATCCCAGCACTTTGCAAGGCCGAGATGGGCGGATCACAAGGTCAGGAGATCGAGACCATCCTGGCTAACACGGTGAAACCCCGTCTCTACTAAAAAATACAAAAAACTAGCCCGGCGAGGTGGCGGGCGCCTGTAGTCCCAGCTACTCGGGAGGCTGAGGCAGGAGAATGGCGTAAACCCGGGAGGCGGAGCTTGCAGTGAGCTGAGATCTGGCCACTGCACTCCAGCCTGGGCGACAGAGCAAGACTCCGTCTCAAAAAAAATAAATAAATAAAAAATAAAAAAAAATAAAATAAAGAAAAGCAAGAAAGGAACATTACATAATAAACAGTAACAGGATGAATTAACCAAAAGGACATATTAATCTTTCTTTTTTGTTTTTTCTTTTTTTGAGACGAGGTCTTGCTTTGTCACCCCCGGCTGGCATGCAGTGGTATGATCCTGGCTCACTGCAACCTCCACCTCTCGGGCTCAAGTGATCCTCCCACCTCAGCCTCCTGAGTAGCTGGGACCAGAAGTGCATGCCACCATGGCCGGCTAATATTTTGTATTTTTGGTAGAGACGGGGCCTCACCATATTGCCCAGGCTGGTCTCAAACTCCTGAGCTCGAGTGATCCGCCCACCTCGGCCTCCCAAAGTACTGGGATTACAGGCGTGTGCTACTGTGCCCGGCAGGACATATTAATCCTAAATGTGTATTTATAAACTATATGAAGCAAGAATGGATGGAATTAAAGGAAGAAATATTGAGAGGCCGAGGCGGGCGAATCATGAGGTCAGGAGTTCATGACCAGCCTGGCCTACATGGTGAAACCCCGTCTTTACTAAAAATACAAAAAATTAGCTGGATGTAATGGCGGGTGACTGTAATCCTAGCTACTCAGGAGGCTGAGGCAGGAGAATCACTTGAACCCAAGAGGCGGAGGTTGCAGTGAGCTGAGATTACGCCACTGCACTCTAGCCTGAGTGACAGAGCGAGGTTCCCTCTCAAAAGAAAAAAAAAAAAAAAAAAAAAGGGAGAAATAGACAAATCCACAATTATGTTTCCAGACTTCAACATTTCTCTCTCAGTAACCAATAGGAGAAGCAGACTGAAAATCAGCAAGAATACAGAAGATCTGAATACCACCGTCAACCACACTGACCTAACTGACATTTGTATAGAACACCCCACTGAGGAACAGCAGAATATACATTCTTTTCTTGTCTTTTTCTCTAAAAAGAAGGATCTTGTTTTGTCTCGCAGGTTGGAGTGTGCGGTGGCTCACTGCCTCTTCTAATTCCTGAGCTCAGACGATCCTCCTGCCCCACCTCCCGAGTCGCTGGGGGCTATGGGTGTGTGCCACCACACCTGGCTAATTTTTCAATTTTTTGAGGAGATGGGGTCTTACCAAGTTCCCTGGGCTGGTTTCAATCTCTTAGGCTCAAGCAGTCCTGCTGCCTCAGCCTCCCAAAGCGCTGGGATTACGGCCGTGAGCCACAGCGCCTGGCCTGTATGTTCTTTCCAAGAGCACATGGGATATTCCTCAAGATAGGCCATATTCTGGGTCACAAAGCAAATCTTATCAAATTTTAAATAACTGAAATCAGGCCGGGCACGGTGGCTCACGCCTGTAATCCCAGCTACTCGGGAGGCTGAGGCACAAGAATAGCCTGAACCCAGGAGGCAAAGGTTGCAGTGAGCTGAGATTGCACCACTGCACTCCAGCCTGGCAACAGAGCAAGACTCCATCTCAAATAAATAAATAAATAAAATTGAAATCATTCAAAGCATGTTCTTTGACCATAAGAGCATCAAACTAGAAATCTATAACCAAGAGAATCAAACTAGAAATCCATAACAGAATGATTAGTATTTGAAAAGTCTTTAGTCCAGGCACGGTGGCTCACGCCTGTAATCCCAGCACTTTGGGAGGCTGAGGCGGGTGGATCACAAGGTCAGGAGATCGAGACCATCCTGGCTAACACGGTAAAACCCCGTCTCTACTAAAAATACAAAAAATTAGCCGGGGGTGGTGGCGGGCGCCTGTAGTCCCAGCTACATGGGAGGCTGAGGCAGGAGAATGGCGTGAACCCGGGAGGTGGAACTTGCAGTGAGCTGAGATCCGGCCACTGCACTCCAGCCTGGGTGACAGAGCGAGACTCCGTCTCAAAAAATAAATTAATTAAAAAAAAATAAAAATACAAAACAAATTAGCTGGGCATGGTGGTGGGTGCCTGTAGTCCCCGCTACTCGGGAGGCTGAGGCAGGAGAATGGCGTGAACCCGGAAGGTGGAGCTTGCAGTGAGCCGAGATTGTGCCACTGCACTCCAGCCTGGGCGACAGAGCAAGATTCTGTCCAAAAAAAAAAGAATAAAACTTTAGACCTGAATGGTTTTAGTGGTGAATCCTATCAAACATTTAAAGAAAAAGTAACATCAAAGTCTTCACAATCTGTTTCAGAAAACAGGATGGAATACTTCCCAACTCATTTTATGAGGCCAGTATTATCCTGATACCAAAATTAAAGACAGTACAAGGAAATTACAGATCAGTATACTCAAAAACATAGACACTAAAATCCTTAACACAGTATTAGCAAATGAAATAATGAAATCCAGTGATCTATAAAAAGAAAACTACCTCACCACCAGGTGGCATTTATCCCAGGAATACAAGACAAGCTTAACATTGGAAAATCAGTCAATATAACTTGCCATATTAACAGAGTAAAGAAAAACCACATGATTGTATCAATAGATAAAGAAAATGAATTGGATACAATTCAACATTCATTCATGATAAAAATTATAAGCAAAATAGGAGTAGAAAGGAACTTCCTCAACCTGATAAAGGGCATCTGTAACAAATCACAGCTAAACAACAACAAAAATACTATTGGCCGGGCGTGGTGGCTCACGCCTGTAATCCCAGCACTTTGGGAGGCCAAGGTGGGTGGATCACCTGAGGTCAGGAGTTCAAGACCAGCCTCGCCAACATGGCGAAACCCCATCTCTACTAAAAATACAAAAATTAGCTGGGTGTGGTGGTGCATGCCTGTAATCCCAGGAAGGAAGGAAGGAAGGAAAGAAAGAAAAAATAGAAGAAAGAGAAATATGGTCTCACTATGTTGCCCTGGTGAAACCCCATCTCTACTAAAAATACAAAAATTAGCTGGGTGTGGTGGTGCATGCCTGTAATCCCAGGAAGGAAGGAAGGAAGGAAAGAAAGAAAGAAAATAGAAGAAAGAGAAATACGGTCTCACTATGTTGCCCAGGCTGGTCTTGAACTTCCAGGTTCAAGCAGTCCTCCCACTTCAGCCTCGAAAAGTGCTCGGATTATAGGCGTGAGCCAACATGCCCAGCTGAAATAAATCTTATTAGCAAAAAATATCCCCCAAACCTGGAAATAAATATTAATATCATAGAAGTCAGAAGGGTAGTTACTGCTGGGAAGGTGGAGATCACTATGGGGAAAACACTAGGGGTCTTTGTGGGGCTGTCTTTTTTTTTTTTTTTTTTTTTTTTTTTGAGACGGAGTCTCACTCTGTCGCCCAGGCTGGAGTGCAGTGGCGCAATCTTGGCTCACTGCAACCTCCACCTCCCAGGCTCAAGCGATTCTCCTGCCCCAGCCTCCCGAGTAGCTGGGATTATGGGTTCTCACGACCACACCTGGCTAACTTTTGTATTTTTAGTAGAGACGGAGTTTCACCATATGGTCCAGGCTGGTCTTGAACTCCTGACCTCAGGTGATCTGCCTGCCTCGGCCCCCAAAGTGCTGGGATGACAGACGTGATCCGCGCCGGGCCTGATAATGTCCTTAGTCTTGGCCTCAGTGGATCCTGTGGATACTGGCTTCACAACAATTTATTAGGTGATACATTCAGGTGTTATGTGTTTTCTGAAAGAAATATTTTCTACACACACAAGCTCACCCTGGTGTTCCCAGCTGAACTAATAATACACAACAAATGCTCAGTACAGCGGCCAGCATGTGGCGAGGAAGTAGCTCTGCCTGTTTTAGGGAACTGCGAGGGAGCTCTGTTCAGAAGCCGGAGAAGTGGGCAGAGCCTGGGCCCTGGATCCAGGCAGCTGGCTCATTTATTCTGAAGCCAGTGGGAGCCACACAGGGTCTGCCACTCTGGTCCAGGCTGTGAAGATGGCGGGTGCTGGCGTCCTGTCCAAAAATGCCAGCAGGGAGATGCTAGGAGAGTGGCCCCCTGGGCTCACCGTGTGGTGCCTGTGGCTCAGCCTTGTCTCCCAGTTTTGCCGATCATTTCTGTTTCAGCCGCCCTGGAAAGTCTGCACGGCCACGACCTATTTCTGCATTTCTTCCCCTGACCCGGGTGGGAGTGCCCCTCGTTGCCGCCATCCGGTTGGGGGCGGGAAGGTGGGTGACTGGATGGGCAGACGGCACCTGCTAGCCTCAGTGACCAGACGGGGGCCCCTATCGTTCTTCCCATCTGTCATTCGTTATGAATCAACAGTGGAGAAAACCGCACATTCGTGCTGGGCGGTTGAAGCTGCGTCAACGGCTGTCACTGAGCCCAGGTGTCCGGGAGGAGGTGGGGACGGTGGCTGCCAATGGCTCTGTGACCCTGGGCATGTCACTCGCCCTCTCCGAGCCTTGCCCTATCTGTAAAGGGACCAGAGGCCCCCGAATTACATGTATCTCTTGGGGAGGAGAGTTTTGATCCAGAACTTTCTAGAATTTTCTACAGACTCTCAGTGGGGGTGGGGAATCTTCACCCAAACGCTCTGGCTCTGAGTATCTAGGAAGCAGCAACATTTTTACCAAGCTACCAGCCGCCAGCCGCCAGCCTACCCCTAGGGCCCTGAAGTCCCAGAGGGATCAGGACAGGGTGGCCTCACGGCCCTCCTTGGGAAGTTCTCCTTGACCAGTGAGGTCCACTCCTAAAGTCCCTTTTACACCCAATTTGCCTGACTTCTCCTGATCCCGAATATCACTTGTCTGTGCGATCTTTGTTGATCCATTTAGAGCAACAACCTTGAACCTCCCCCAATAACATCTCTGCTTAATTTTTCTCGCAGAATTTTTCACCATCCAACAGGCTCAGGTGTATAAAAAAATATATTTTATATTTATGTGTATATCTACATATATGTATATTTTATGTATAATATTTATATATTATAAATTTTTTTTTTTTTTTTGAGACGGAGTCTGGCTCTGTCATCCAGGCTGGAGTGCAGTGGCCGGATCTCAGCTCACTGCAAGCTCCGCCTCCCAGGTTTACGCCATTCTCCTGCCTCAGCCTCCTGAGTAGCTGGGACTACAGGCGCCCGCCACCTCGCCCGGCTAGTTTTTTGTATTTTTTAGTGGAGATGGGGTTTCACCGTGTTAGCCAGGATGGTCTCAATCTCCTGACCTCGTGATTCGCCCGTCTCGGCCTCCCAAAGTGCTGGGATTACAGGCTTGAGCCACCGCGCCCGGCCTATATTATAATTTTTTATAAATTATATTATATAAATAACAATATATAAATTATATAATTTATATATTATACATAAAATATACATATATGTATATTTTATATGTATATGTATGTGTATATGTATATTATGCATAAAATACACATGTATATATGTATATTAATATATATTTTATGTGTGTATATGTACATGTATATACATACGTGTATATATATGTATGTGTATACACATATACATATATGTATATGTGTGTGTGTATGTGTGTGTGTGTGTGTGTGTGTGTGTGTATAGAGAGAGAGAGAGTTTTGTTTTGTTTTTGGAGACAGGGTTTCATTCTGATGCTGAGGCTGAAGCGCTGTGTTATGATCTCGGCTCACTGCAGCCTCCACCTTCTGGGCTCAAGTGATTCTCTTGCCCCAGCCTCCCAAGTAGCTGGGACTACAGGAGCGTGCCATCCATGCCCAACTATTTTTTGTATTTTTAGTAGAGACAGGGTTTTGCCATGTTGGCCAGGCTGGTCTCGAACTCCTGACCTCAAGTGATCCTCCCGCCTTGGCCTCCCAAACTACTTTGATTACTTTGATTACAGACGTGAGCTCCCGTACTCACCTGGACATATTTTTTGTTGTTGTTGTTGTTTTTTTGAGATGGAGTCTCACTCTGCCACCAGGCTGGAGTGCAGTGACGTGATCTCGGCTCACT